>NC_059072.1:207698340-208002090 GCF_020497125.1 Mauremys mutica | reverse complement strand
AGCTGGTTTGGGTAAGCCTACATGTGCTGCAATCACACACTGCAATTGCAGTGTAGATATATTCTAACTGAGACAAGCAATACAGCACTGAAATTCAGCTTATGACTGCTTAAGCATGGACGCAGCCCCCAGTGAGGATAATGGCTCAGTACCTCTATCTTGCTGAGCTGATTTCAAGTAACAGTTCTCTGTCAGGCTGCTGGATGAGGAGCTGCGGCAAGGAAAGGAGACATTATTTCTAGTGTAAGAAATGGGTTGAACAGATGTGAAGTGAACATAACAGTTGCACTGCGTAAAGCAGTCTGCTGAATTTCTCTCTTTTTTGTTGAATGATGTAGCCAGAGGGAATGTAACAAGAAAACTGTAACTGGTGAAAGGATAGAATGGCAGATCACATGTTTCTATGGTTGGAGAAATGAAAATTCAGCATGTTAGCTGCCCTAATGTGAATCCCTCCCCATGCTGTAGGGAAGGAGAGAACACAGCTGCATTTCTGCCTGGCTTTGAACATGGGATTTTGTACACATTGAGCAAATGTGATAAACACTTAGGGTTGTGACAATTTTCCCCAACCAGGAAAACCTAGCAGCTTTCATTTTCTGAAATCCCCACTGGGAGTGTAGGGTTGCTGGCTTGTTTCCTCACTCCAAGAAGGATTAAACACCACACCCGCTCTCTTCAGGCTCTTTCCTCTGGGCACAGTTTAGTAATTCATGCAAAAAAACCCTTACAAAGCTACTCCCCTGATAAACACAGGCTGCATGGGCCCATAGGCTTTTAACTCTGCATCTCTCTCTGTGCTTCAGGGCCAGTCACAGAAGCCAACCTCCTTCCTACAGCTCCTCTTCAACTGGGTGCTCTCAGCCCCTTATAGGCATCACTTAACCCTTCCCCAGATGGCTCCGATAATAAAACAGAGATGGCTGGCCCCAAGGTCCCTGGCTTTTAAAGAGGGTTGCTACGGGGTGGTGGGAGGGAACTGAATACACTGCCCAGGATTTTATGAAATAACACACACAGTATGTCATTCACTTCACACACTTATTTACTCTTCACACACATTCACTTCACACACATTGTCCAAAATAAAAGCTTGCAATTCTGTAAGTAAAACACAATAATTTAATCCCCAGTGTACTAGCCAATTGGGCCTCCCACTCTTTTTGATCTGCCCTTCAATAACTATACATTTTTACCAATCAATTTGTTTTTTTTAGCACCTAGCCTATTTTCAACTGAACCATTCTGAATGTGCTGGATTGATACTGAGTTAGCTGGGTAGGAGTGCAGACCTTTTTAAAAACTGGAAAAATTCTGAATTTTAACTGTCCTATCTTTCATGATTTTACTGCCACACCTCTCCACCAATTACATGCAATAGGTTGTGGTACTGCCACCTTCATAAACATAGAATTGAGATAGTAATCTGGATCTTCAGGTTTTTAAAATGCTAACAGAGCAGGAACGGATTCAGGATTACATTCCATCTGATATGTTTCTGCCTCTCCTCCCTCAGCTTGTGACCATTGTATCTGGAAACAGTCACCTCAGCTAAGTAATAGAAAGATTCCATCACTTCGCCGAATCATTTTTTGATGTTGTCTTCATGTGGTTCCAGTTCTTTGTTGTTGATTAGATGAAGCCAGATCTCCGCTGAGATGATGATTGTAGTATCATCAGACTCTAACCTGTCAAGTCCTTCCAAAACCTCCTTTAATTGCTTTTTAAATTGAGTGCCTCCTGCAGTGTTCCTCATTGTGTCCAATGCCTCACTCCCTTTTGGGGGTCTCAAAGAGATTTCAGCAGAGAAAAGCTGACAACTGCAACCATGATGCTGGCTGACAAAGCCAAGAGAAGGGGACGGAGCAAGCTTCACCATCATGGCTCTTACCCCCACTGTCTCCTGGGACCCTGGACTTTCTTCATCCTAATCCTGAGAGATGTCCTGACCAGACCAAGCCAGAGAAAAGGAGAAGATGATCCACACCACCTCCAGCAGCTCCGGCCAAACATGACCAGAGGAATGGAACAGGAATGGAAGGCCTGTCGTATGAAAGGAGACTTGAGGAGCTCGGTTTGTTTTCCCTAACCAAAAGAAGGATAAGAGGAGATATGATTGCACTCTTTAAATATATCAGAGGGATAAATACCAGGGAAGGAGAGGAATTATTTCAGCTCAGTGCTAATGTGGACACGAGGACAAACGGATATAAATTGTCAGTTAGGAAATTTAGGCTTGAAATTAGACGAAGGTTTCTAACTATCAGGGGAGTGCAATACTGGAACAGCCTACCGAGGGAAACAGTGGGGGCGAAGGACCTCCATGACTTCAAGACTAAGCTAGATAAGTTTATGGAGGAGATGGTATGATAGGATACCGGGCTTAGTCAATAGGTTAATTAAGTGCCACACTGGTAAATAGTACAATGGGTCAATGATATGATATTCTTAACCTTTTTCCAGAGGGTATGGCTGGAGAGTCTTGCCCGCATGCTCGGGGTTCAGCTGACCGCCATATTTGGGGTCGGGAAGGAATTTTCCTCCAGGGCAGATTGGCAGTGGCCCTGGAGGTTTTTCACCTTCCTCCGAAGCATGGGGCAGGGGTCGCTTGCTAAAGGAGTGGGTAGATCGGCTTATGTGGCCTGCATCTTGCAGGAGGTCAGACTAGATGATCATAATGGTCCCTTCTGATCTTGGATTCTATGATTCTATGACCACCACCTGGGATATGAGACTCTGTCTCCTCCACCCCAGCCCCAATGTGTCCTTTTCCTTCCCCACCTTATTTCTTCTTTCCTATCCCTCTCCTTTTTCCTCCTGGCTAATAAAAGTCTGCAGACTGCACATTTTGCAACACTGCTGTGAATCTGTGATAAAAAAGGCAGAGTCTTCCCCAGGAATTGAAATTATAGGGGGGGTTTTAAAATGTAAGGGGAGAGGGGTTCAAAAACAGCTACATTGGCAACACTGTGATGTAACTAGTTGACCATGGGATGGGATGAGAGGGGTATAGGGCAATCTTGATGCTATAATCTCCATCTCTGGAGATATTTAAGAGCAGGTTAGGAAGATATTTAAGAGTAGGTTAGATAAATGTCTATCAGGGATGGTCTAGACAGTATTTGGTCCTGCCGTGAGGCCAGGGGACTGGACTCGATGACCTCTCGAGGTCCCTTCCAGTCCTAGAGTCTATGAATCTATGAATCTATACGTTTGCCAGGTTTTGGAGTGGCTGATAAGACCCTGTGTTATACTTGTGTTTTCCAGCAGCGAGATTGCAAGTGAGAGTCAGCACCAGAGATAGAAGCTGCCTTTTCTCTCTGTTGTTCTTTTCTCTCCCCTTTTGTGTGTTTTTGTCTTGTTTTGCCTTCTAGGAAATGGGTTCAGACAATGACAGTGCAGCCCATCTAACTTCTTTTTCCCATAAAAGGACTGGTATTACCTTCTCTAATACCTTCTAAAAGACTGACAAATAAAAGGGTGGGGATTCCTTCTAAAGACTCTCTACAGCTAAAGGGAATGGGAACAAGGAACGTTGTTAAAATAGAAGCCTTATTTAATACTTTACATTTCAAATGCTTTAATTCTTTTTCCTTCTTTTTCTGTATTTTTAATAAAAGTCAAAGGATTTTTAATGATCTATAAGTCTCTGTATACCAACCCCGAACCTTCTTTAACACTGTTTAATATTGGACAGTTTCAGGGTCATGTTAACAAATTTGACTCTTTGGGCCTTTTAGTGTATCTCAGTTAATACAATAGGCCCCAAACTTCGGTTACAACCATTTTTCTCCATTCTAGCCGCACAAACCTATGTCAAGTGGATCCAATCCCTGGATATTTCCTCCATAATTGCACCCTTAGTGGTCCTATCTAGATTCTATCTGCGGTACTTATGGGGGCCCTGTTCCCTTAGGGTATGTCTACACTGCAGTTAAACACCTGCGTCTGGCCCATGTCAGCTGACTCAGGCTCACAGGGCTGTAAAATTGTGGTGTTGACATTCAGGCTGGAGATCAGGCTCTGAGACCCTCCCCCAATAGGGTCCCAGAGTTTGGGCTCCAGCCCAAGCCAGAAAGTCTGCATTGCAATTTTGCAGCCCCACAAACCCAAGTCAGTGGTGGGTATTTAATTGCAGCATAGATGTACCCATAGCATCTAGGCACCTCAACATCTGTAATATATTAGCCTCCCAACACCCCTGTGAGGTAGAGCAGTGCTAGGATCCCCATTTCACAGATGGGGAACTGAGGACCAGAGAGACAAAGTTACTTGCCCAGGGTGACACAGGAAGTCTATGGTGGAGCAGGGAAGTGAATTCAGCTCTCCCAAGTCCCAGGCTTGTGGCTTGACCATCCTTCCTCTCCCATGGTACTCTTCCCTCCTCGCTACTAGTATAGGTGATGTGGCTAGGAGTCCCTTGCATCATAGCACTCCCAGCTGCCATACAACTCCTTGGGACCTCCAGCCTTCAGAGACCAGTGCAACCTTCAGGAACCAGTGCAGAGCAGTTCAGCGTTGTGGGGAGTTATGGGACAACTTTGACTCTTTTAACTCAAATGTACCGATTTGGAAATGTAACTAAACTGAACTGAAGAAAGTCATTCAGTAACCAGGGCCCAGAGCTGCCGCTCCCCATAATCTGTGTGCGCTCTGAAACCCTAGCAGGACAGAGTTCCTAATGGCTTTCTGAACTGGGCAACGCACGTTCTTATTTGGCAAGATTCTCTATTTACCTCTGAGATTTACAGTTTACATTTTCAGGAGGCTTTAAGCCTAAGTCTAGACAGAGAATTAGTTTGCACTTTGTAAATTCTTATTTGTACTCATAATGAAGGATTTTAACCTTATATTTGTGTTAGCGTTTGTAAATAGAGTAGCTGAAGCAGGAGACTGGGAGCCAAAACTCCTGAATTCTATTCCAGTCCTGCCCCTGACTTGCTGTGTGACTTTGGGCAAATCACGTAACCCGTCTGTGATGATGATCATACATAGCTATCATACAAGGATGTTATGAGGTTTGTAAAGTATTTTGAGATCTTTGGATAAGAGAAGCTATGTATGTGCAAGCATTTATGTCATAATAACCAGAGAGTAGAGTAATTTTATGGTACAATTTGTCTACATCTCCTGAAGAGGTGCGCTCTTTGGGTGACTGTCTCAGCAGCACCCAAGAGTCTGAAAATGGCTCTCTCCTCTGAGGAAAGTACTTGTGAGTATAGTCTGTCCAGCAAGGTTTGGCTGGGCTATAGTTGTGAGTGTGCACTTCTGATGGAAGCAGTAGGTTGTTTGTGACAGTAACTTTAAATGTGTTTTTGTGTTGTTCCTTTAGTAAACAGGGTTGAGGTATTTTCATCCGGAATGTTGCAGGTCATTAGCTCACCTTTGAGCATTTTCAAAAGAAACCAATTATAAACCGTGGTTTTATCGCATATGTACTTTACCTTTACAAAAAGATTTCATAAGGACTTAGAGCAAAGTCGATTTATTGAAGTACTATATGTGCAGCGGAGACATTTGATGTGATAGACTATAGAAATTTCTTGCTATGGTCTATTGCAGTGATGGCCTATACTTGAGTGATAGTTGTACTCTTAAGAGATATCTCCAACTAAGGCTTGTTAAATGGACTTACATCCATTCATGGCTGATGGTGGGTAGAACAGCTGACTCCATTTAATGGTATTTGTTCTAGAGTTGGACTGAGGAGGCGATATCTGGAGCTCAATTAGGTTTAAATTAGGGTTTGTGGCTCAAGTTTAAAGCTGAATCTGGGTGAAGGGTTTGGGTTTGTATCAAATGATGCCAAAATCTCCTGAACGTTCCTTGAAAGCACCTAGGAGAAATTTCATAAGAATAGTAGTTCTTGCAAGGTTATTACATATGAAGTGGAAAACTGGCCCCTGCCAGTCTAGATCCAGCCTGCAATCAATCCATAGGGGTGGTTTGGAATACAGAGGTTCAAGTCTGAATACCTCCAGCAACTGAAAGGGTTTGTATTCAAGGTTTTGGTATCAGCTCTTCTCTAGTCTTCACAACAAGCTGCCAGATCTTTTCCTCATCAAAATTAAGCCTTTACAAAGTCCCCAGAACTAGATTTACCTTTAAGGCAGCTGTTAATTATATGGGTGATTAAAAAAGGAAATTCTTTTATTGACCTGGAGAGACTGTCAAATAAGAATTTGTAATGATTCAACAGAATTTAAACACAGCTATTCATAGTCTGAAAGATTCTTGATGTTTTGTATTTCTAATCACCCACATACAGCCCAAATGATGTAGTAGGGAGAAAGGTCAGCCAATATACACAGGCCTGGTCTACACTGGGGGAGGGGGGAAATTGATCTAAGATACGCAACTTCAACTACATGAATAACGTAGCTGAAGTCGACGTACTTAAATCAAATTGCTGTGGTGAGTCAACTGCTACCGCTCCCTCGTTGACTCTGCCTGCGCCTCTCCCCGAGCTGGAGTACAGGAGTTGACGGGAGAGTGCTCGGGGGTCGATTTATCGCGTCTAGACTAGACACAATAAATCGATCCCCACTGGATCGATCGCTGCCCGCCGATCTGGTAGACATACCCACAGACATGTTTTGGCTTTGGCAATTGCTGTGCGTTCTCACTACAACTATAGTATTTATAGCACAACTACAGTAATGCAGTCCTACGTTAAATACAGTAAAATTGTTCATTTTATCTTAAATATTACATGTATGATAGTATATTATATTTTTGTAATAATGAAGTAAAACCATCATATTTTATTAAATTAGTATAGGGCCTGGATGAAATTAGAAGGTATAAGAGAGCATAACTCCGTTAACAGAAGTGAAGTTCTGTCTACTTATACAAGAGCTGATTTTGGCCCATATAGTTTATATACCATCTCTAGTTTTGACAGTATTACTATATAGCGCTCATAATTTTATATGAACACTGTGTCCTACCAGTTCATAGGTGTTATTTGTGGTAACTAGTATTTTTAGCTGGATAGACACAATTTTTCTCCAGTATTATTCATGTAATGTAAAAGGGGGTAGGGGCTCTACCTTTTCCTTCAAGAAGTTTCACCCTTGCCCCACCCCCTTCCCCAAGGCCCCACCCCTTCTCTGAGGTCCTGCCCCCACTCACTCCATCCCCCCTCCCTCCCTCGCTCACTGTCCCCAACCCTTGCTCAAAGCTCATTTTCACTGGGCTGGGGCAGGAGGTTGGGATGCAGGACAGCTCCGGCTTGGTGTGCGGGCTCTGGGGTGGGGCCAGGGATCAGGAGTTTGGGGTGCAGGACGGAGCTCTGGGCTGGGGCCGAGGGGTTCAGCATGCAGGAGGGGGCTCAGGGATGGGGCTTGGGGCATGAGAGGGGGTGAGGGCTCCGGCTGGGGGTGTAGGCTCTGGGGTGGGGCTGGGGATGAGGGCTTTGGGATGAAGGAGGGGTCTCTGGGCTGGGGCAGAGAGGTTCAGATTGTAGGAGAGGGCTCTGCGCTGGGGCAAGGGGTTGGGGTGCGGGATGGGGTGCAAGGTGCGGGCTCCAGGAGGGAGTTTCAGTGCAGGAGGGGGCTCAGGGCAGGGACAGGGGGTTGAGGTATGTGAGGGGGTGCGGGCTCTGCGAGGGAGTTTGGGTGTGGGAGGAGGCTCAGGGCTGGGGCAGGGGGCTGGAGTGTGGGAGGGGGTGAGGAGTGCCAGCTCCGGGAGGAAGTTAGGCTGAGGGAGGAGGCTCAGGGCTGGGGCAGGGGGTTGGGGTGCGGGAGCGGGTTCAGGGTGTGGGCTCTGGGCAGCGCTTACTTCAGACAACTCCTGGGAAGCTGCCAGCATGTCCAGCTCTTAGGTGGAGGGACCCGGGGGCTCTGTGTGCTGCCCCCACCTGGAAGCGCTGCCCCTGCAGCTCTCATTGGCCATGGTTCCCAGCCAATGAGACTTATGGAGTTGGTGCTCAGGGTAGGGGCAGTGTGCGGAGCCCCCGTGGATGCCTCTATGCGTAGGAGCCAGACATGCTGGCAGCTTCCCAGGAGCCGTGTGGAGCCAGGTAGGGAGCTGGACTTTTAACTGGAGTTTTAATGGCCCAGTCAGCAGTGCTGACCAAAGCTGCTAAGGTTCCTTTTCGAGTGGGTGTTCCGATCAAAAAATAGACACCTGGCAACCCCACTTTTAGATATTCCCACTTCTGGAAGAAGCAAGAGGAGTACAATATTTCTTGCAATTGTTTTATACCATGTGTTAGTAAACTTAGCCAAGAGGAAATTGCCTGTTCAAAATCTCAGATAGGCTTCTGGCAAGCATATCCATGTTGTGAGAGTCACATCATGTATGCTTTTATTTTGCAACAGCATGACACTTGGCGCCTGAACCTGCAAATGCTTCTGGGCATAGTGCTTTCTAAACTGAAGAGTTAATGGGATGAGTCACAAGAAAAAGCAGATTACATTCAACAGTGAGCCCTGCTCTTCAGAGGTAATTAGGTGCCCAGCTCTCATTGATTTCAATGGGGTTTAGGTGCCTAAATACCTCTGAGGATCTGGGCCTTTGCTTTCAGCTTCATGCCTTGTAGCCCAACCCAAAGTGTGTGATAAGTACTCAAAATGCAATGCCTGACATGTGTACTGAGCTTATTCCTTTAGGAATTCACGAAACCACTGTGATTTACTAAAGCCAAAACATTCACAGTGACTTACCTCCATTCTCCCTACAGACCACAAAATGTTGCAACCCATACTGCATAATTTTGCAATCCATAACAATCAGGTTTATCTTATTGCTCATCTATACAAGACAGTGTTCGGAGCCTTCAAACACTGAAAACACTAAATTGATGTTGGAGCAGAGTCTCTGTAAGCCTATGTTCCTCCTGAAGGTAATCAACACTGTATTACTGCCATCTATCATACAGTGCCATAAGGAGCCTTCTCATTAGATCCTATGGCCATTTTTTATTTTTAATTAATATTAAACAGGAATAACCCTAACTTGTCCTTCTACACAAACATAAATATGCTTAAAACAATGATATTCCCGGTAAGGAAGCTGATCAGCATATTTCCAGGTTAGAAAATTAATAGAGAGTCCATAACATTCTCTGGAATCAGAATAAGACACTGCGAATTAACAAAAGAATGCTTAAAATAACCATCCCCATATCTGGGGTTAGATTTAACAAACCAGAACAAAAGCAAAACAAAAAGATATGGTACGCTATTGCTGGCTTTTACTGAAAAGTGCAAAGCCATTTCTGCCACTCTCAGGTTCCTGCTGGGTGGGATAATGCAAAGTAATGCAGACACCAAGCAGCAACTTGCAGATGCACCAGGAATGGCTTCACACTCCTCTGTGAGAGTAATTGTATGGACTAAATCCTAAGACTGCGTTCTTTCCCCTTGGAAAAGGAAAATCAATATCATGCTTGCCAACATGTGAATGCAAATCACAAAACTCCAGACAGTCTTAAGAGGGAGAGGTGGTTGTGGCAGCAACCGTATTTATGTTGCCAGCCTTCTACAATCCATACCTGACTCACAGTTGGTTAAAATACATTAGATGTGGGACCAGTGTTGAACTTTTCTGCACCTTTGAAGAAAATTGCAAAGGGGGTTACTGAATTATGACACCTAAAAAACAGAGCTATCAAGCAAAATTCTTCTAACCCTTCTTCTGCCATTTTGTAAGAAAAACAACAGAGAGAAGGAGAAGACAAAACTGCTTTACTGGAAATTCCACTAGTTGAGATATAGTCCCTAGAATCAACATGTAGTTAATTAGTATCTGACTGCAAAAGGTATTAAAATCATATTTAGTAATATCACCAGCATTGATTCTGGCAAGATTTCTGGAGGCCAATGGTACCTCACGGACTACCTTCAGTGCTGTGCCATTGTAACAGCACTGATTTCAACAAGATTACACTAACATAAAATTGTAGTAGGCCTGTGCTTAAAATTTCAGAAAGAAGAAAAAAAAGAAGAGAAAGAAAGAAAGGAGAGAAGGAAGGAAAGGAGAGGAAGAAGAAAAGAAGGAAAGAAAGAAGTCCATATGAAAGGCAGGATGGAAGGATGCCATTTTATCTCCTCTCCTCAGTCCTTATTCTCTCTGAGAGCTCCTTCCTTAGGGACCTCCTATGGTGGAAAAAGTCCTATTGTGGACAAGAAATGACAATTTGCAGAAGTTCCCAGAATGGAGCCTCATTTCTGCATGCCCCCTGATGTCCATGAGAACAGGAAATCAATCCTTCATGCCTCCAAGAGTGTTCAAGTATAGATCTCAGCATCTCAGGTCACGAGAGGGGTAGTGGGTGGCAGTAGCAGAGGAAATGCCACAGCTGTTTGTCCTCACTGTCATTGCTTGGTACATAGTGACAGGATGTAGGGTGTAACCGTGGAGAGTTTTGCAAGTGCAATTGTAACAGCAACAGCAGCTCTTGGACATTGTTGTGAGCACTCCTGCACTTGGGGACACAAGCTGAATTACAAACATGACAGGTGTTTGCAGCACCAAAATCCTCCAGCGTAGTTACAGCTGTGAATGACCGCTTTACATCTCATCTTAAAGCTATAGCCTTCTTCTATTTCTCTTACAAATGCCTTTCGCTGAGAAGCACTCTCTGTTGCTGTGTAATAAAAACCCTATGCACCTACACCCTCGCTTAGGTTTATTCAATTTTCATTATACACAAACTTTGCTTGCCTCTTATTTTTATAGTTCCATTCCAGCATTTCCTTAATCACAGTTAAAAATCAAAGTGGTAGCAGGGACTCAGATGGTGCTTGCCTGGATGGAATCCTCCTTTTCAGACTCATTTTTGCTGCCTGGCATCCCACCGATTTCCCCCTAGATGTGTCCTGACCTGTATAGCTCTCTTCAAAAAGTAGCACTGAAATTTCAAAACTAGAAGCAACCTAGGTGCATCCGACGAAGTGGGTATTCACCCACGAAAGCTCATGCTCCAAAACGTCTGTTAGTCTATAAGGTGCCACAGGACTCTTTGCTGCTTTTACAGATCCAGACTAACACAGCTACCCCTCTGATACTAAGCAACCTTATGTTTATTAAAGGATAACCCGCTGAGCATCTCAGGAGCACATCTGCTCCCAACTGCTCTGTATTTCTCTCATCATGCTGTGTGTCTTGCGTGCCTAGGATGAGCTTTATTAAAGGGCCTATGCGACAGCTATGTCTGTAGATTCATATTCAGACCCAAAGACAGGTCAGCAGTGACTCCTAATTTTTTGTAAACACTATTTGCTACTGTAGGCCTCAGTTTTGTCACTTTTCCTCATGTTCAGTAGTGCCTTACTCCACTGGTAGTCCCATTGAAATCAAGAGGGGAAAATGCAGAGTAAGGCAGTACTTAAAGAGAGTGGGGGTGTGGGGAAGAGGTGACGGAATCAGGCATTAGTCTAAGTTGATCTGTTTAAACCCATCTCCTCTGTGCAGAGTGACCTCCTTTGTTCTGACTGCAACCACAAGTCTGTCTACACTTAGCACGTTCTGAATAATTGTGCCCATGGGTAACAGGTGAAGCTTCCCCTTGGGGGAGGCTAGCCCCCTGCTCATCTCTTCTGGCCAAGGCCCCCTAACCCGAGCTCGGCCAGGATGGGAGGCTGAGAGCTCGGTCGGGTTTGAGCTGGAGCACTGAACCCAGAGCTTCTCCTCCGTTCTGCCCCTTCTGCCACAGCTCCGTCCCCATTCCGCCTGCACTCCACCTCTTCCTCCCAGCGACCCTGGCCAGGATGGGGTGGAGGAGGCTTGAGAGCTCGGTCGGTCGGGGCCACGGAGGGACAGACGACACAGTGATATAAATTAGAGGCAGCCTTCTGACCTATGGGATGCATGTGAATAGCTTGCACTTGGCCCTCCTCCAAATTCTTAGCCACTTCCTTAGAAATCATTTATTGAAGTGCTGTATCTAGTATAAAGAAGCCTCCCTGATGCTGGGAATTAACAGCTGATACTTTTAAAGAAACTCCAATTTATAATTCCACATTTTGAACTCTGTATGTAACCTGATCCATGGCTTTATCCCGTATGCTATCCTCCTTCCCCAGCAGGTTATGAAGTTCTCCTGCTAAAGCATTTATAAACTAATTTTTCACAAAGGATTCTCCCATGTCTTGCCATTGGGCATATGCCTCTCTGCATTGCCAGTTCCAAATTTGCCACACCACGTTCTGCTTCACTCAGGTAGGGTGACCAGATGTCCCGATTTTATAGGGACAATCCCGATTTTGGGGGCTTTTTCTTATATAGGTTCCTATTACCCCCCACCCCCGTCCTGATTTTTCACACTTGCTATCTGGTCACCCTACACTCAAGCCATCTTCCGGACGGGGTGGCACAGGGAAAGCCCTATCGAACAGTCTCCTTAATGAACAAAAATAACTATCCAGAAATTTCCATTTCTGCCTCCTCCTAGCTTGCCATTCCTTCTGGTATTTCAAGAGGGCTAAGGCCCCCTCATAGCTACCATATAAGTGTTTGCATAACTGTCTATAAAGATCCACAACCTGCACCGGGAAGCAGGGGCGGCTCTAGTAATTTGGCCGCCCCAAGCAGTCATGCTTGCGGGAGGTGCACCGGAGCCGCTAATGCTTTGGCATCACCATCCAAGCACATTGCTAGGTACTGGGCTGATTTCTCATCAGTCCACTCATTCACACAGTGCAACAGCCACTAGTTGTAGTATTACGCTTATAGGATCACAGAGGTTTATTGGGACACTGCAATTACCAGCTCCAGAACACACAGGCAGGACTGAACTTCCTGCTAACTCCCCAGGTCAGATCCAAAACTTAACACTAAGATAAGGATATAACACCATCTACTGGTGGAGGGGTTGTCTACGGTGAACATTACATGATTTTAAATTTTTCTCTACTTATTTCCTTTCTATAAAAACTAGCACTATGGTGCAGTGACAGATTACAGCCTATAAGGCTCAAGGGGTTAACCCCTGTGTATTGTCAGTACTACAGGGCTGTGTCTGCCTCACTTTCAAGGGGAATGTTTGTAATGGAGTGCTCTAAACTTGTTTGGTCCCTCAGTGAAGGGAGTGGGGTTTCCATAACTGCCAAGAAAGTGAACCTTCTTCCCACAAACTCTCTTGGTCTGACTACTGCTATTAGGCCTCGTGCTCCCCTTCATTAGGAGATGTAGGGGGAGCAAAATGGGGTAGAAAAGCCCCCAAACCTTGGAAAGTAGGAGCAGCACCTCCACTGTTAGCCTCCCTGCCCCCATGTCCAGAGACACAAAGGCCTCACCATTCCAGCTCTGTGGAATGAGTTGGGGCTAAGACAGAGGGCAGCCACACTTTGAGGGTGTCTCCTGGCTAACTGGCATCATTTGCCAAATGGAAACCAACTCTGTAGTTATTGCTGGCATCAGGGAGTAAAGAGGAACACACAGAGCCTCCACAGGGTTTGTCCTTCCTTTCCCCTGGGATTCTGGCATCCCCTATGTAAGCCCTTCATGCTTACACCTAGGCTTACAGATCATACCCTTAGCCCCTTCCATTATTACCACCAGAGCCTTTCATTCTTTGAGAGCAGAATCGGTTAGAGACTCAATGGGTTGGATTCTGCTCTCAATTTACACTAGTGTCAATCCAGAGTAACTCCACCAAAGTCGCTCCACTTTTATACCTGTGTGACTGACAGCAGTGACTGGCCCAGTAAGTTTTAACTTGTGGAGTTTTCTACTGGATTTTTAACTCCCTAAAGGTTTTTCCCCAGCAGAGAAAGTAGAGTTGCCAGACTTCCTTAATGCTAGGTTCCTGTACACAGTGTCATTTCTCAGAGTTCACTATTGACCTTCAAAAGGGTTCTCTTACGTCCTCATGAACTATCTTCTTCAAACGACATACAATACACAATCCTTATGTAGCATTCCACAGAGACAACACAGTATCAATGTATATTTTATACGTGCAGTCCTGCACAAATTTCACCCGCCACTGTGTGGGACAATAGTTTTCAGTTAATTAAAATGGCTCCTTAAAAATGAGATCTTCTGAATACAAGGTATTGTACATTATTTAAAACTGTTGCTGTTTAGAAATGAATGCTACTCTTAAATATTTAAACCTATAACAAAAGAAAGTCTTTAAAGTTAAGCCCCCAAAGTCTCACATCTAAGAGCCAGACTGCAGTATCTGAATTTTCACCCATTTGTTTCTGCCAGATTTTAAAAGTATTGCAGTCTGTAGACAGGCCTTAGATGCAAAGTGTGGTACTGAATCCAGATCCTAAATTTCAGAGGGAAATTCAGATCTAGAATTTTGGTTCAAGCCATGACGGAATTGCAGAGTTCAGCTCTAGATCCAAAGGTGAGTGTTCCGATCCAGATTTTGGCTCAGGCCCAGACACAAGGCTTGATTATCTTGTCAGTTATATTAATGCAACTCCTATTCATTTCAAATTCCTTCCCCCACTACACACACACACACACACTCATCCAAAGATCTCAAAATGCAGGACACAGAAGACCAAGTATCAATATGCCCATTTTACAGATGGGGGAAACTGAGATAGAGAAAAATTAAGTAACTTGCCTAAGATCACACAGTGAGTTAGTGGCAGAAATAGAATCCACATCAACTGACCCTCAGACCTGTGTCCTGTCCATTGGCCTATGCTGCTTCCCTTTCACTGAGCAAAGCTACATAGGTTCCAAAAGACTGAACCAACACAAGTGCTTCAGCAACATTTTATCTTGATGGGGTAAGCAATGAAATCAGCATACCGGATAGTATCTAAGAACTGCTAATGTCATCAGACACTATACTTGCACACAGTTTCAGATAAATTTTCTTGCATGAGGGGCACAGCTGATCCTGTCTTAAACCATCAGCTGAGCCCTTAATGGAAGCAATCAAACAATCTTATCCTGATGGCACAATATCAGGAGAAAGTTCACATAGAAATACCTTTGGCAATTATACCATTAACTGCAAAATATAGATTCTCTCGCTGCAGAAACGGTGCCAAAAATAAATGTGTAATGCAGCAGTATTCGGCGGAAGAGTCAGTGAACATAGTAACCATGACTCCCAGAACACTTGCGATGTGACAGCCTGACATTGCATTTTGACATGTGCACCTTTGCATCACAGCAGCATATGATGACTGTAGGAGTGTGTGGCCCCTCCCCATGAAGCTCAGAGGGAGGCCACGCCTCCTCACTCTGTGGTCCCTCTCTAGGCAAAGATTGTTGGGGGATTAAGGCCCTGGCCCTCTAAGCAGGGCCAAGCGGCAGGTACTCCAGGGCCCTGACCGCAGACAGACCAGAGCAACAGTCTATGGGCTTAGGCCATCAGGCATGACAAATTGAAAAGCGGTCTAGGGCTCATGCCTCAGGCAGGGCAGAGACCCACATGTCTCTCCCCACTGCCCCACATTGTGATATCCCCAGCAAGCCAGTCTGTCGAAAGGCCAGCCCTTCTGCTGTGCTTTTGGACTAAGGGTTATGACCAGCAAGAGCCAGCAGATACACATTACCATGGAGTTCTGTCTCAGCAGAGTGCATTTCATCAGGATTAATAATCATACAGAGAAAATATATACAAAACAATAGCAGGTCCTACAAGCTTAGTAATAACCATACCAGAAATCTCCCCTCTGTCTTCTGGGCCTTAGCAGGCCAAAGTCATTCCAAGCCTTCAGCAAAACTGAAGCCTCCCCTTGGGCAGAATGTCCTGTCTGTTTCTCGCTCAGACTGAAGGCCCTGAGTCTTTTTAAACTCAGCCTTTATATTCCAAGTTCTTTCGTTGCCTGTTGCCTCTTCTCCGGGACTACCTTACACCACTGTAGGCAAACCACCCTATGGGGTAGTACTACTCTGGTGCGGTTTACAATCTGTAGGGCTGTAGTAGTCTAACCTCTTCCTCCCATGCTATTTATAGCTCCTGGAGGAGCTGTGGTAACCCTTCCCCCATGGAGTTGTACACAATCCCAAACTAATACTTAAAACATTCATAAACTTAATACACTATGGTCCCCAAGATACTGCATGTGGCTGCAGTATCTGTTACAGAGCGCTTTCTGCGCCGTCCCACGTGCATCAGTAGCATGCCAAGGACTGTTCAGATTTCCTCTCCATTCATTCTGCCAAGACCCAGGTAAAGTGAGAGGAGTGTTGATTAAACCAGCCGGATGCTCAAAGCTACACACAACTCAAGAGTTAGAGCTTGAATACCAGTGAGTTATAGTAAGAAAAATCCCCATTTTCCTTCCAACCACATTAAAAATGTTGGGCATTATGGCCCAAGTTCCACCTCAGATCAACACTCTCACCATCCCATGGAGATCAGGGGATGGCCCGGGTGCAACTGAGGACAGTCTAATAGGTTCTTAATGCGAATCCAAACAGGTACAGGATATGTGTTCACAGAAGTCTGCAAGAACTAGAAATCCTGTGCTGCTCCTTGGCTCATGCTATGATCAGTTACAGTATCACACCCTTATTTATTAGATAACAGCACACAGTTGTGCAAAATCAGCCATATCAAGAAGCAAACCAAGCAAAAATGTTTTTTAAAAGTTCCTGCTGAGCCCTCACCATGGACTGCCAATCAGAAATTACTATCGAAGCATAGACATATCCAGAATCGATGTGCCAACCCATGTCAGGTAGGCTGGCTACTTGGAACAAACAGAGCAAGAGAGCATCAATAGCTGTCAGACTGTCATTACAGGCTGGCAGGTACAGGTCCTACTCTGTTGGAAAAGCTCTCTGAATCCAGGCAGCCAAATAGGTAGAAACCATGTTTCACACAAAAGACATCACCAAACAGTGCTTGCTATCCTATCAGATCTCATTTCCTAAGCGTGAGGAGAATGTCATTTGTTCTTAAGAAACAAAAAACTCAAGATTTTAACTGATTCGTTGCATTATCACAGGAGGAAATGAATTTGCATAATCTGACATTTCAGCCTTTGCAATCTATGTATCACCTTGCTGCCTATCATCATAAAATGTGTCATACTGCAAAATACCATCATAAAAAAATCCATTCAAGAGTCAAAACATAGGGAAAAGACGCCTTTCTCTCCTAGGGTGCCTGAAGAGAGATGCAGAGCTGGTAAGTCACATGAGTCATACTTCTCTCTCAGGGAACAAAGGACACTAGATCCTCTAAATACATCTGCCACAGGCAGGACCGGTGCAACCATTTAGGTGACCTAGGCAGTCGCCTAGAGCGCTAGGATTTGGGGGGCGCCATTTTCTTCGGCAGCGACCACGGCAGCTGGATCTTCAGCCGCCCCGGTCACCGCCGGCATTTAGGCGGAGGGAGCTGGGGCAGGGGAGCGTGGGGAGGGCCGCCTGCAGCAAGTAAAGGGGGGGGCGGCACGCAGGGGAACTCCCCACCCCAGCTCACCCCTGCCCTGCCTCCTCCCTGAGCACGCCGTCGCTGTTTCACTTTTCCCACCTCCCAGGCTTGCGGCACCTAAGCTGATTGGTGCCGCAAGTCTGGGAGGTGGGAGAAGTGAAGCAGCCACGGCGTGCTCAGGGTGGAGGCGGAGCAGGGGGGTGCCTCAGGGCGGAGAGCTGCCGCAAGGGGGGCGCCTCAGAGTGTAGGGGGGGAGCTGCCATGGGGGGAGGTGCCTCATGGTGGGGGGGAGCTGTTGTGGGGGGGCGCACCTCAGGGCGGGGGCGCAGGGGGGCGCAAGGTGGAAGTTTTGCCTAGGGCGCGAAACATCCTTGCACTGGCCCTGGCCACAGGCAGTGCTTAATTTGTAATAAAAACGGTGCCAGAGAGAAAAGTTGGATTTGTGTGTCCCCCTCCTTTCCCCCTCCCCCTCTTTTTGATGTGTGGAAAAGCCTGAAAATGTTCTGATTTAAATGTTTTTAATTTAAAAAAAGCAGGTCTCTCCTACTTTGGAGGACTCAGTGGAAAGAATGGGACTATGATACCAGAAGTACTAAGAGAAGTTATTTTTATTCAAACTGATTAAAACACTCAAGTTTTGGTTTTTGCTAGCACTTGGGAGAAAAGCTCACAGTGAAGATTTCATCTCTCTCTCATCAAGAAACAGGTAGAAGAGGACACAGTATATATCTCTGAGTCCTTCAAGAAGATCATCAGCAAAACCAGGGAAGACAAGATGTGACATTACTGATATTTTCTAATGTAAAACAAAAAAGCATGGACAAAAATCCTCCAAACCCCAAAACTTTTAGCTTTTTTCATGAATCATACAAAGTAAAAGAGAGCACAAATACAGTGCTGCATATTTAACTTTGCAGGCTACCTAGCAGATCTTTCACATAGCTAGAGGGACCAATAAAGGCCAGAACCTGCTCTCACTGAAGCCAATGGTACAAATTCCATAAACTTCACTGGGAGATGAATCAGATCCTAAATAGAAACACAAATAAATTTTTGCCAACTCTCATTATTTTATTGCAAGTCTTGTGATATTTGGCATTTTCCTTAAAGCCACAGCTCCTGGCATCATATGATTATGTGAGAAACTCAGCTTTCATTTTTTAAAAAAGTAAGTTTTCTATTTCTCTGGTGTGTGAAACAAAGCTTGAAAATGTGACCACTTTAAAGGCTCAAAAAAACCAACACCCCAATGTAGTATTTTTAAAATCTCATGATTTGTAAACCAAACTCATGATTTTTGGGGCCTGACCCATGACTTTTGCAACTACAAATGCCTACAAGGTAAAGTAACAGCTTTGCATGATAAAAGTGATTCATGTTCAAGATCAGCACAAGGGTTTACTGTTCTATGAGTGTTCCATGGAGTTCAGTGTGATACATCCCCTCTTTCTGCCCAGAGGAGTTCCTTTCAATGCATTCTCCAAACAGAACATAGAGGAAGGCCATTAGTTCCCAGTTATGCTTATTCATTAACATAGGCTGAGTTCTGTGCAGTACATGATCAAAGCACGAGACAGGAAAACATCTCATTTGGGATAACTGAATCATGCCTCATTCGTATTAAAAGGGAGACCTTCTTCTGAGAGAAAATCTAGGTTCTGAATTATTGCCAGCAAAGTCAGAATGAGTGACGAGACAGACAGTGACTTTTAAAGTGAGGAACATTAGGAAAAATGTTGCAATTATTGAACTGAAAAAAAAATAATTTTGTTTCACCCAGGCTAATTAATATTCTGTGCAGCTGGAGTAGCACTAAGAAATAGTCTGATTTCCCTTCCACTTCCAGCTTTGTTCGGCTATTTATAGCATCTCTATTTCAAGAGCACACCAATTACATCCATTCTGCTGTGGCCTTTACATTTCAACAGAGCCCTGACGTAGGCGATTAGCCAAAACGGTGGTGTAAAGTTTGTATCTTTTTGTTTTACTCAGACTTACTAATAGAATAGTGGGGGTTTAAAAGCAATGGGCCTATCTAAGTCAATACTTTCCCAGAATTAAACAGAAGTGACTGTGCCTGATCCAAAGCCCAGCGAAGGCAGTGAGAGTCCTACCATCAGACCCTTTATGAAAAGTCCTAGTTGTTCCATGCTAGCAAATCTCACTGCTCCTAGCTGCAGAACATTGCCTATAGACAGGGAACTAACTCTGACAACATCAGTGCTGCTGCCAGCAGGGTAGGGCACAGCACTCTCCAGGCTCTTAGTCTCACTTCCTGGACACGGACACACCTATCCCAAATTAGTAGCCCTTCCTGTTAGATCAGTTGAGGGGCATGTCTCCCAAACACTGTAGTCACACTGGGTGTTGAAGCACCTGGTGGGACTTTGAGCATTCAAAAGGTGCTTGGAAACAGTTTTTTTTTTAAAAGGTTGTTTATTTAAAAGAAGACTGAAGTAAGTTTGGGGGTGCCAACCTCTCCAACAAGAGCTGTGGGGGGGTTTTCTCTAACCCTCCCCAAAGCATTACCAAAAAGGCTCTGTGAAGAAAGCTGAAAACAGCAGAGTTTATTTATTAAATGAATTGTCGTACACACACTATGCAATTTGCTCTGTACACGTTTCTCCTTCAGACACAAAAAGGTGCATATGCAGACTTAACTTGTGTTTTTCCTGACTTTTGCATGCTTAAAACTGTAAGCATAACAATACAGAAGGTAAGAAGTTGACTGCAGGACTGTTTCATTTTTTAAAAACACAGTAGAGACAATCATGTAGTCACTTTTGTTTATTTTCACAGGGTTAGGACCCCTGCAGAGCTGACAAACTCCATCAAGAGGTCTATGCAAGATTATAAACTGCACTCTATTTTCCACATACTGCTATGTGAAAGACACAGTAAAAATATTCTGTCATTGAAAATATCTAATTGTACTCTGTTTATATGTATGTCAAGAAAAACACAACCCTCCCATCTCCAGCCTCCCTTCCCAACTATTAAAGCCTTAAAAAAAGTGACATTCATCCTCTGTTGCCGCTTGGGATTTGCCTTCCTTTTAAAGAAGATATGTTTGGTAAACCCCACCTCTGCATATTGTAAGAGAAGATCATTCCCAAATGCACACTTAGCAGTATAGTGAGCAGTGTAAAGGTAACCACGTTGTATGTAGAAGGCATTCTCCATTGGATGCTGGTCTGACATCTGGCATCCAACCCTATCAACATTCAGCCCTCTTCAGCCACAACAGGCTTATAAAATTGTCTACTTCTTCCAGGAATTAATTATTGATTTGATATAGCTTCTAATGTTCAACCCATTCAGCATTTTGCACTCTATTTACTTTGGAATTATATTGTTCTGCAGCTGGCAGATTAAGGAGGATCGTATGGTCAAATAGTTCTGAATATTATGCCAAATTATTCTTGCTCTCTTTCTCTCTCCCTCCTCCTTCCTCCACTGCCCCTCCCCATGTCCTTTCTGGATAGAAATGTGCTAGGAATGTACAGGTTGGGAGGACTTTTAATTTCACAATATACTGGGAAAATAAAAATGACTTGGTATAAAAACAAATATATTAAATCTCAGCATCACAGGAAACAATACCTTTTATCAGGTAACTTTTCATGCCAACCTCTTTGCATGGAGTGCCCACCACCATCCTGGTTCACCAAACTATCACCCTTCTGCATTCAAGTCCTTCCTAAACTATCACTCCTTCTGCATGATCACACGGAGTAAGCCAAAAATAAATCAAGTAACCTTCACGTTATTTCCTCTTCTAGGTTTTTTTAGTATGCTTTGTCTTCTCTCCGTCTGACTTTTACATCCCTGTATGCTTGGCATGTGTGCTTAACTCTAATGGAACTGATTGCACCTTAAAGTTAAGCATGTCTGGAAGTGTTTGCAGGGTGAGGGCCTTAAACTGTAAGGTCTCTGAGGTAGGCACAGTCTTAATTTTTTCTCTTGTATGGAGTGCTAAACATACTGACAAATCTTAAATTATACTAAGTGGGGAATACAGCATCATGGCTCTCATCATGCTGAAAGGAAAGAAGGTTTTAAAAGGCGAGTTTTGAGTCAACTTTCTGACATGATGGGCCTGATCCTCAGCTGGTGTCAATCAGCATAGCTATGTGGAAGTCAATGGAATTACCCTGATTTACACCCGCTGAGGAATTGGGCCTGTGTTGTTGTGACAGGTTGGACCCGATGTGCTGGGTTTCCACTGAGCCCGCTGGTCCTACCAGCCTGGTTTTTCCCTGCATTGGGTTGCTGTGCCAGGCCCTCAAGTCCCTATCCAGCACACAGCCAGGCCAGGCCACTCCCAGCTGCAGACACAGACAAACTAGCTCTGTGTAGAAGGAAATCAACGAATGGAAATCAACAAATGGAAATCGTGGAAATCAACGAATGGCTACGCAGATGGTGTCAGAGAGAAGGGTTTGGATTCTTTGACAATGGGATGGTCTTCCAAGAAGAAGGATTGCTAGGCAGAGATGGGCTCCACCTCACGAAGAGAGGGAAGAGCATCTTTGCAAGCAGGCTGGCTAACCTAGTGAGGAGGGCTTTAAACTAGGTTCACCGGGGGAAGGAGACCAAAGCCCCGAGGTAAGTGGGGAAGTGGGATACCGGGAGGAAGCACAAGCAGGAGACTACAAGAGGGGAGGACTCCTGTCTCAGACCGAGAAAGCGGGACAATCAGCGGGTTATCTTAAGTGCCTATACACAAATGCAAGAAGCCTGGGGAACAAGCAGGGAGAACTAGAAGTCCTGGCACAGTCAGGGAATTATGATGTAATTGGAATAACAGAGACTTGGTGGGATAACTCACATGATTGGAGTACTGTCATGGATGGATATAAACTGTTCAGGAAGGACAGGCAGGGCAGAAAAGGTGGGGGAGTTGCGTTGTACGTAAGAGAGCAGTATGACTGCTCAGAGCTCCAGTATGAAACTGCAGAAAAACCTGAGTGTCTCTGGATTAAATTTAGAAGTATGAACAACAAGGGTAATGTCGTGGTGGGAGTCTGCTACAGACCACCGGACCAGGGGGATGAGGTGGACGAGGCTTTCTTCCAGCAACTAACAGAAGTTGCTAGATCACAGGCCCTGGTTCTCATGGGTGACTTTAATCACCCTGATATCTGCTGGGAGAGCAATACAGCAGTGCACAGACAATCTAGGAAGTTTCTGGAAAGTGTAGGGGACAATTTCCTGGTGCAAGTGCTGGAGGAACCAACTAGGGGAAAAGCTCTTCTTGACCTGCTGCTCACAAACAGGGAAGAGATAGTAGAGGAAGCAATAGTGGATGGGAACCTGGGAGGCAGTGACCATGAGATGGTCGAGTTCAGGATCCTGACACAAGGAAAAAGGGAAAGCAGTAGAACAGAGACCCTGGACTTCAGAAAAGCAGACTTCGACTCCCTCAGGGAACTGATGGGCAAGGTCCCCTGGGAGAATAACATGACGGGGAAAGGAGTCGAGGAAAGCTGGCTGTATTTCAAAGAAACCTTATTGAGGTTGCAGGAACAAACCATCCCAATGTGTAGGAAGAAAAGTAAATATGGCAGGCGACCAGCTTGGCTTAACAGTGAAATCCTTGCTCGTCTTAAACACAAAAGAACAGCTTACAAGAAGTGGAAGATTGGACAAATAACCAGGGAGGAGTATAAAAGTATTGTTCAGGCATGCAGGTGTGAAATCAGGAAAGCCAAATCACACTTGGAGTTGCAGCTAGCCAGAGATGTTAGGAGTAACAAGAAGGGTTTCTTTAGGTATGTTAGCAACAGGAAGAAAGTCAAGGAAAGTGTGGGCCCCTTGCTGAATGAGGGAGGGAACCTAGTGACAGAGGATGTGGAGAAAGCTAGTGTACTCAATGCTTTTTTTGCCTCTGTCTTCACAGACAAGGTCAGCTCCCAGACAGCTGCACTCTGCAGCACGGTATGGGGAGGAGGTGACCAGCTCTCTGTGGAGAAAGAAGTAGTTCGGGGCTATTTAGGAAAGCTGGACGAGCACAAGTCCATGGGGCCGGATGCGCTGCATCCGAGGGTGCTAAAGGAGTTGGCCGATGAGATTGCAGAGCCATTGGCCATTATCTTTGAAAAATCATGGTGATCGGGGGAGGTCCTGGATGACTGGAAAAAAGCTAATGTAGTGCCCATCTTTAAAAAAGGGAAGAAGGAAGATCCAGGGAACTACAGGCCAGTCAGTCTCACCTCAGTCCCTGGAAAAATCATGGAACAGGTCCTCAAGGAATCAATCCTGAACCACTTAAAGGAGGGGAAAGTGATCAGGAACAGTCAGCATGGATTCTCCAAGGGCAAGTCATGCCTGACTAACCTAATTGCCTTCTATGACGAAATAACCGGCTCTGTGGATGAGGGGAAAGCAGTGGATGTACTATTTCTGGACTTTAGCAAAGCTTTTGATACAGTCTCCCACAGTATTCTTGCCAGCAAGTTAAAGAAGTCTGGGCTGGATGAATGGACGGTAAGGTGGATAGAAAACTGGCTAGATGGTCGGGCTCAACGGGTAGTGATCAATGGTTCCATGTCTAGTTGGCAGCCGGTATCAAGTGGAGTGCCCCAAGGGTCGGTGCTGGGGCCGGTTTTGTTCAATATCTTCATTAACGATCTGGAGGATGGTGTGGACTGCACCCTTAGCAAGTTTGCAGATGACACTAAACTGGGAGGAGTGGTTGATACGCTGGAGGGTAGGGATAGGATACAGAGAGACCTAGACAAATTAGAGGATTGGGCCAAAAGAAATATGATGAGGTTCAACAAGGACAAGTGCAGAGTCCTGCACTTAGGACGGAAGAATCCCATGCACTGCTACAGACTAGGGACCGAATGGCTGGGCAGCAGTTCTGCAGAAAAGGACCTAGGGGTTACGGTGGACGAAAAGCTGAATATGAGTCAACAGTGTGCCCTTGTTGCCAAGAAGGCTAATGGCATTTTGGGTTGTATAAGTAGGGGCATTTCCAGCAGATCGAGGGATGTGATCATTCCCCTCTACTCAGCACTGGTGAGGCCTCATTTGGAGTACTGTGTCCAGTTTTGGGCCCCACACTACAAGAAGGATGTGGATAAATTGGAGAGAGTCCAGCGGAGGGCAACAAAAATGATTAGGGGGCTGGAGCACATGACTTATGAGGAGAGGCTGAGGGAACCGGGATTGTTTAGTCTGCAGAAGAGAAGAATGAGGGGGGATTTGATAGCTGCTTTCAACTACCTGAAAGGGGGTTCCAAAGAGGATAGATCTAGACTGTTCTCAGTGGTAGAAGATGACAGAACAAGGAGTAATGGTCTCAAGTTGCAGAGGGGGAGGTTTAGGTTGGATATTAGGAAAAACTGTTTCACTAGTAGGGTGGTGAAGAACTGGAATGGGTTACCTAGGGAGGTGGTGGAATCTCCTTCCTTAGAGGTTTTTAAGGTCAGGCTTGACAAAGCCCTGGCTGGGATGATTTAGTTGGGTTTGGTCCTGCTTTGAGCAGGGGGTTGGACTAGATGACCTCCTGAGGTCCCTTCCAACCCTGAGATTCTATGATTCTATGATTCATCTAGAGGAATGGCCAGCACTTCGGTGTAAATCAGGGTATGTTATAAACAAGAAATAAGTGTATTAACTACAAAAGGTAAATTTTAACTGATTGTAAGAGATAGCGAACAGAACAAAGTAGATCACTAAGCAAATTAAACAAAACATGCAAACTAAGTTTAATACACTAAAGAAACAGGTTTCAAAATATAATTTCTCACCCTAAATGTTGTTTTTAGGCAAGTTGCAGAGTTTCTGTGGCTTAGAGTTCCAGTGATTTCTCTTTACAGACTAGACACCTCTGTCTTAGGTGGGACTCAGCCCTTGCCTTTCCCTCAGCTCAGTTCCTTTGTCTCTTCAGGTACATTCAGCATCTTTCTTATTGGGCAGGAAGGCAATGGAGAAGAGTCCTGTTTGCCTTAGTCTCCAGCCATAAATAGAATTTACATAAAGTGGGAAGCCTTTGTTTCCAGTGGAAAATTCCAGCAGTGTCCAAGGTGGTACTTTGTACCAAGTGATATTATCACCTGACCTTGCGGTGTCAAAGCAGCCATGAAACCAGGTTTAGTTGCAATGTCCACAGGGAGGAACTCCCAGAAGATGGGAGATCCACATCTTCAAAGAGTCATTGTTTTTTTCTAATGGCCTATCAAGGCAGATTGCTTACTGTCTGGTGGGCATCTTCAAGTATAACCACAGTTGTAATTGTTATAGTCTATATTCCTAACTCCAGATACAGATATGGTACATGCATACAAAGTGGATAATCATATTCAGTAAATTATAACCTTTCCAATGATACCTTACATGAGCCATCTTGCATAAAATATATCATAGTTATGCCATATTCCTATCATAAGCATATTTCTACAAAGAATATGGAGCATCACGTCACAGTTGTGTAGCCAATAAGAATAGATTTCTCCTCATTTTTTTTCTCTGTTTCCGTAATTTTCTGTTTAGGTATTTATATGGTCCCCATTACTATAGTATCAGAGCATCTCAAGCACATTAATCAATGTACCCTCACAATGTACCTGTGAGGTACAGCAGCACAATTATCTCAGTTTTAGAGACAAGAAAACAAGGCACAGTTTAAATGAATTGCCCTAGGTTGAAGTGCAAGTCGGTTTAGTGCTGGGAATTGAACCCTGATCTCCTTAGTCTGAGTCCATTTCCTTAGATGGGAGAACTGCTTGCCTCCCACCCATCCTTTTCTATTTCTCTTTTCTCCACATATGCCTAAATATGGAGAAACAATTTTGAGAAGTCATTTTCCCTTAAGTACATAGCCACCAGTTTTGTATTAATGTTGGTTATCTGTGTTTATTACTCAATCCATTAAGGTGAATATTTTCTTCATGCTTTTCAAAACCATATTATTGTATGATCCATTTATTCAGCTTACTCTTAAACAAGTATTTTTCCTCTTCAGTTACTGGGAAGAGGTGCTGTAAATCACCTAGTTGGAAAGGAAATAAAAGAGAGAGGCGGGGTCCAAAAGGAAAAAAAAGGCACAAAAAGATCTGTTGCCCAACTTGAGCATGTTACAGCTTTAACCAGTATGCTGTTGCACATCTTAGATTGTGCTCTACACCAGTGGTTTTCAAACTGTTGGTCGCGACCCAGTACTGGGTTGGGAATGTAAGACACTGGATTGCAGCAGCTCTCATCAGCACTGCCAACCAGGCCGTTAAAAGTCCTGTTGGCGGTGCTGCCTGGCTAAGGCAGGCTAGTCCCTACCTGTTCCAACACCGTGCTGTGCCCCGGAAGTGGCCAGCAGCAGGTCTGGCTCCTAGGCTGGGGGGGAGGCCACAGGAAGCCTGCCTTAGCACCCTCGCTGCACCGCTGATTGGGAGCTGCCCGAGGTAAGCCCATGCCCCAACCCCCATTCCCCTGCCCCAGCCCTGAGCCCTCCCAAACCCGGAGCCCCCTCCTGCACCCCAAACCCCTCATCCCCAGCTCCAGCACAGAGACTGCACCTCCAGCCCAGAGGCCCTCCCACACCCTGAACCCCTCATTAATGGCCCCACCCCACAGCCCTCACCCCCGCACTCCAACCCTCTGCCCGGCCCTGAGCCCCTCCCACACCCCAAACCCCTCATCCCCAACTCCATTGAGTCATGGACATCAACAATTTTCTTCAACTGGGTCGCTAGAAAAAAAGTTTGAAAACCACTGCTCTACAATATCCCCTTGGTCCTGCAATCAAATCCAAACTGGCAGACACTTGTGCCTCAATAAAGTCCTGTTGGGAGTCTGCCTGAGTGCAAGGTTCTGCCCATGTGGAACTGACTACCGAAGAATGGGGGTCTATGAAATTTGCCTGCTGTTGCAGTTTGGTCACATCCAGGACCATAGTTCCGACCCCCTTACAGCAACCTGATAAATGATCAGAACTTATTAGCTACCAGGAGACATCATGCACATACATGTCCGACAGCTGCTGTAGACATACCCCTGCCCTTGACTCTACAAGAAGGGAACCCCAGATACAACTCTGAATCAGCCACACATCGCTATGACTGGTATTTTCCTGGGGGACACAGTCGGGAAAGTCCCACAAGTTGACTGCACACTGAAACCTCAAGACAAATCCCAGAATCTGTGCAGAAATTATTTTAGTGACAATCATAGTTATTCATTCATCATAATAGCTCACTGATCTGCTCGCATGCTGAGTTTTGACCAGCTGGTTTATTTATCATGTGACTAACGAGTAAAATCTTCCATCAAAGAAACAAAAGTAAAGTCTTGATAATATTGTCAGTGCTGTCTGGAGTTGCTCATGACTGTGAGTGCCAGGGGCGGCTCTAGCAATTTCGCCGCCCCAAGCATGGCGGCACGCCGCGGGGGGCGCTCTGCCGGTCGCCGGTCCTGCGGCTCCGGTGGACCTCCTGCAGACGTGCCTGCAGAGGGTCCGCTGGTCCCGCGGCTCCGGTGGACCTCCCGCAGACACGCCTGCGGATGCTCCACCGAAGCCGCGGGACCAGCGGACCCTCCACAGGGACGCCTGTGGGAGGTCCACCGGAGCCACCTGCCGCCCTCCCGGCGACCAGCAGAGCGCCCCCTGTGGCATGCCGCCCCAAGCACGCGCTTGGCATGCTGGGGCCTGGAGCCGCCCCTGGTGAGTGCCAGCCTCAGGGCAGAGACCCCAAACTGCTTGTACTAGGTTGACCAGACAGCAAATGTGAAAAGCTGGGACAGGGGGTGGGGAGTAATAGGAGCCTATATAAGAAAAAGACCCTAAAATCGGGACTGTCCCTATAAAATCAGGACATCTGGTCACTCTAGCTTGTACATTCTATAATTAGATTTCACCGACCCAGTAACAAATGTGAACTCCTAAAGCACTATAACACTCTTACCATGGAGCCACAGACAGTCAGTTTGGGCATTCCAGTCTATCTTGCTACCCAGGCAAGCTGAACTTAGTGATGGTTGTTGCTATACATCAAAGATCACAAAATATTCAAGTTGTTTCCAGACCCAAGAGACCAGTCACTTGCCCCAGGTCAATTTGTACCTTAGATCTCTCAACATAGTTTATTACAGGATTGGCTACAAGTGTTGTCTAACTAAAGATTTATTAACTAGGAAAAAGAACTGAGAGAGTTATTATTACAAGGTTAAAGCAGTCAATGTATATACACAAATAAGTTACAGTCTATGGTTTTAATATTGACACAGTTGTATTAATCTGTCAGCTCTGAATGTTTTTAGGGCTAGCGCAGCAGATCTCTGCTTCTGTTTCATAGCTCCAGCTTGCTGAGAGGCCAAACAACAAAAGAAATGAAATATTGTCTTATCAGCTATTATCATTTCCTTCTTCCAGAATTCAGGCTGATGGGATGAGCCCTTTTGCACATAGCTTCTTCATGGGTTTGAAGGGGCAATTAACAAAGTCTTTGTATTTTGACGTCCCACAATGGCCCATTTAGTTTTGATAGGCCTTCTTGCTGGGCTCTCCGTTTCAGAGCAAACTTTTTTACGGTCATAAAGCAAAAACTTAATTACCACCTTATAGCATGTGATAAAGATATTATAAGAGAGATTAATGCATGCAGCAACTTACAAGCATTTCATAAAGTCTAAACCAGGAGTACGCAACCTATGGCATGGGTGCCAAAGGCGGCACGTGAGCTGATTTTCAGTGGCACTCACACTGCCTGGGTCTTGGCCACCCGTCCGGGGGCTCTACATTTTAATTTAATTTTAAATGAAGCTTCTTAAACATTTTAAAAACCTTATTTACTTTACATACAACAATAGTTTAGTTATATATTATAGTCTTATAGAAAGAGCCCTTCTAAAAATGTTAACATGTATTACTGGCACGCGAAACCTTAAATCAGAGTGAATAAATGAAGACTCGACACAGCACTTCTGAAAGGTTGCCAATCCCTGGGCTAAACACTAAAACGCAGTGTTATAAATTCAATACCCATCTTAACCATACTAACGAACAAGTATGAAACAGACGTGAATTTGTCAGTGCTTGGCTGAGGCCTAAAGCCTTGGCAAGGGCTGTCACCAAATCTACCAGCATCACACTAATGCTGTCTTTAACAGTTGAAATAACACTGTGCAGGAATTTAAAACAACCATTGAAAATGCATGCTTCAGGGGGTTTGCAACTTTCACCAGAACCCCAATAACACTATTTTTTCTCTGATTTTTTTTCTAAAAATAAGTGAACAAATTTAATTTTTATAAAATGAAACATATACTATGTGATCCTCTTTGTAAGCATATTTATTCCTTAGGTCTTCAAGCACACTATCTGAGAGCCTGCAGGGTTTTCAATGCAGATGGATCAGAAGAAGCTTTTTTGCAAAGAGAGCTGCTTCCTGGTCCCAAGAACACAACCAGATTTTGGTCAATGCTGCCTGGGCATCTGTACCACACAGCCCCAGGGAGGGCTGTCAGGGGGACCAGGAGCAAGGGCCAGAGAGCAGAGAGAGGACTAAGCATCTTCTTTTCAGGGATGAGCTCCCAGCTCATCACAGCCCAGGGGAGGGATGACCCCCAACACCTCAGCTGCTCCCCCTTCTTGCAGGGCAGCCACTTGGTCCCGCTCTGCTCTCTGACCCTTGTTCCCAGACCCCTCCTGCCCTCTGTGGGGTATGTGTGCAGGGGCACCTGGGCAGCGTGCACTGTGATGGTGGTGGAGGGGGAGCCAGTCCCAAAACCTCCCCAGATCCTCCTGGAGAACCTCTTATTCCTGCCTCTCAGGGTGCAGCGGGGCTGGGGATAAGAGATCCCAGGGGGTGCTTGAGCACCCTGCACCCCAAGCCCTGGGGATGCACGTCATTGCTCAGCAGCCAGCAGCAGCCAGGCTCGGTAGTGTGTGAGCGTTTTTCTTCTGAAACCTGCATTTTATGTCAAACTTCAAAACAGACAAAAATAATTTAAAAACGAACCAAACAGAAACACTTTGAACATCCCAATTAAAAAAGTTAAGAATTGCAAAGTTTCATTTCAATAGCTTGACAGCCCTGAAGACTGATGTTCTGATTATCCTCAGAACCAGTGCACATGGGCATTTCCCTGCCATGTGACTCAGCCTAGAGGTGGATAGCCCTGTTCTCAGATCAACGGTAGTTCAGTATAAAGCCTCCTCACACTCAGTCATTCTACTGAGACAGCCACGAGAGGAGCTAATTATGCAGTGTCTGTACTCCTGTGCTCAGAGGTGAAAGTAAGCCGTGAAAGAGCCAGTACGCCGTGCCGGACTGGACCGGCTTCTGTGGCAGTGATTTAAAGGGCCCAGTGCTCCTGCTGCTGTGTGGTGCCCCGGGCCCTTTAAAGCACTGCCGGAGCTCCGGCAGCCGGGCTTAGGCGGGCATTTAAAGGGCCCAGAGCTCTGCTGCGGCCGGAGCACCGGGCCCTGTAATTCGCTCCTGACCCCCGGGGCTCCCAGCCGCCTCTGCAGCTGGTAGCTCCAGGGTGATTTAAAGGCCCTGGAGCTCCCAGCCACAGCCGAAGCCCCAGGGCCTTTAAATCTTGAAAGGCCCCGCCTCTTCCGGTTGAGGCCACGCCCCTGCTCAGGACTCCGGCAGTACCGGTAAGTCCTTTAAGTTACTTTCACCCCTGCCTGTGTTCCTTATGGGCGCCTGACTCCCATCAATAGCCAGAGGAAGATTAAGGTCTCCCGGGGCCCTGAGCTGGAGCAAGTGGGGGGCCCCAGTGCCAGAACAGTGTCCCCGCCCCACTCCTTCCACATGGAGCCCCGCCCCCATTCCACCCCTTCCCTATGGCTCTGCTCCCCACTCACTCCTTCCCACCCTCCCAGCTGTGGCCCTGAGACCAGAGAAGCTCTGTGCCCCCGCCAAGGCCCGGGGGCCACGGTCGGGAGTGAGAGCTTCTCCTGCCCCAGGGCCACAGCAGGGGGGAAATTTTGCAGGGGTCCCAAATTGGCTGGGGCCTGTGTCATAATCCGCCACTGTCGATAGCACCATCACAGTTACGAAACAGGGTGGGTAGTAGAGTTTTTCCACAATGCAACACATTCATAGGGCTAGAGTGTCAACATGGGGGTGGAGGGAAGGGGCGCTAGGCACTCTGGGATAGGGTTACTTTGACTCAAACCTGTGCACTGCTGTGTGGATGCCAGAGTGCTACATGAGAGCACAGGTCAGGAAATCCTTAACCTAAGGTTAAAGCACATTGTAGATGCTGAAGGCCAGGGTTCCCTGACACGGGTCTGCTGACTCGAGTCCCACTAACTTACATTGCTGTGTAGACATACCCTACGTAGTTTGAGTGGGTTGACTTTTAGGATCATTAGTAACAGTAGCTGAAGGAGGCCCAAACCAGAGAACACAGACCTTTTGATGACAGACAGACATGCATGCAGCCCCATACACGCAGCAGTGGCACTTCTTCAAATATAGGGACATACAATGCAACTCTCGTTTGAGAAAATGTGATGGCATGGGATGAAAACAAGCTTCAAATTAAAGAAAAAACGTGATAATCTAAATGGAGGGCAGATAAAAAGTGAAGTGGGGAAAAAGTAAAGAGGATCAAGCAATAATTGAGTCACTGACTTACACACACATACACACACACCCTGCACCAGCCAAGGGTTCAAGTCTGACGTAAGTGAGAAAAGGAAGCCAATTTTTCCTCTGACCAATGCAAGTGAAATTACGTGATTATTGATTATTATTATTTGCATTACTGTAGTGCCTAGAGGCTCCAACCTACATTGGAGCCCGATTGTGGTATGAACTGTACAAATAATAGTTATAAGAGACTGTCCCTCCACAGAAAAACCTATTGTCTAAATTGACAAGACGACAAAATGGTGAGAGAAAGGGACACACACAACACACAAGCTGGAAACTGGGAACTGAGTCAAAGAGAGATTGATTGATTCACCCAACGTCAAAACGAGTGCGTGGCAGAGCTGGGAATTGACTCCACATCTCCTCAGTCCCGGTCTCCTCCTTTAACTCCAGACTATCTTCCTTCCATTCAGAATAATATTGTATTGTACATACTTGTAGTGGCTCTTCTTCAACTACAGTTTGGACACCTCTCCAGTTACAGACCCTGCTCCAGCCCCTGGCAGAACATGGGCACCCAAATATTTTTGTGCCTGCCCAAGCCTTGGAAAATGTTGCCTTTAGTCTCTCTTTGCCTCAGATCTCTCCCTTTAAAATGGGGATAATAATAATACTAATTCTCTATCCCAGAGAGGTATTGTGAAGACAAATCCATTAGTGATTGCGGGGCACTCAACTCGTCAGTGATGGGGCCACACAATGCCTAGCACAGTCAGTGACCAGAGCTCCTACATGATATACCACAGTACAAATAATAATAAAAGCCATATAGAAAATACAAAAGGAAAAAACCTGACTTACTGGTTCTCCACTGAGAGAGAAACAAAGATCGAAAAGGTGAAACCACAAAGGAGTGAAGAGGGAGAGCATGAATGTTCCCTCAGCCCTTGCCAGCAATAAGACCTCAGTATGAAATGCAAACAGCACTCCATATAGACACGAGCTCTTGCCATTCCTGTATGGACTCATACATTAAAAGGAAGCAACACATTTCATTGTAGTCCAATTCTGTTGTTGGTGGAACACACTATTCTCTCATTCAAACAATTTTTGCCATTTGTGAAAGGATGAATGATTCATAGTTTCCCTCCCTTGATAAGCAGGGTCATGTAGCAGATTGTGTGAGTGCTTTCAAGTGATCGTTAGAAACAACAGGGAGAAAAACTTTATAAAAATATCTTCCCCGGGGCTCTTTTAACTAGAACGCACCAAATGCCAGGTTAGGGTCCATGAACCTGAGAAAGGACATTGATTTATTTCAGAAATCACTCATGGGAATTATTGAAGGATGTTAGCACAAGCCTCAAACACAAAACATTGATCAGAGGGAAATTTTGTGAACACAGTAGTAGAACACAGAACACAATGGCAAAACAGTACAAGCTATACACAGTAGGAAAACTCCTGAGCCATCATCTTGGCTGACACTGCTTACATCAGGGTATATCTATACTACAGCCAGACATCGATTGGGCTTATCTTGATTTATTTAGCTTAATGCAAGCTAATAGGAGTTAGCTAACAGCTAATTCAGACTCCTTCATTTTGTATGTATAGTTGAGATTGTTTTCCAATGTGCATTACTTTGCATTTATCAACACTGAATTTCATCTGCCATTTTTGTGCCCAGTCACCTAGTTTTGTGAGATCCCTTTGTAACTCTTTGCAGTCTGCCTGGGACTTAACTATCTTGAATAGTTTTGTATCATCTGCAAATTTTGCCACCTCACTGTTTACCCATTTTTCCAGATCATTTATGAGTATGTTGAACAGTAATGGTCCCAGTACCAACTCCTCAGGGATACTACTATTTATCTCTCTCCATTCTGAAAACTGATAATTTATTCCACCCTTTGTTTCCCATCTTTTAACCAGTTACTGATCCATGAGAGGACTTCCCTCTTATCCCATGATGGCTTACTTTTCAAAAGTCAATTTAAATTAAATACATTTTTTTTAAAAGTATATGTTTTTAGAAATCTAGACCTGTTATATGTTTTGGTGTAACTTGCATTATCCTTATGTTAAATTTGCATTATCCTAACAAAACATTTACTTTATTCAAATCTCATTGGTCCTGACACTCCCCCTGTAAATTCGAACACCCGCCCCTAATTTCAATTCCTGGGGAAACCACTGGTCTGGTCTGTAGTTCCCCGGGTTCTCTTTCTTCTCTTTTTTAAATATGGGCACTATATTTGCCTTTTTCCAGTCGTCCAGGACCTCCCCCGATCGCCACAAATTTTCAAAGATAATGGCCAATGGCTCTGCAATCATATCAGCCAACTCTCTCAGCACCCTTGGATACATTAGATCTGCACTAGATGTAATAGGGTTCTATAGAAGTTACCTGGAAAATCTTACAGAATTTAAAAGATGATATTCTTTGTGTAAGTTTCTTTTCACCATCCTAATATAATAGGGATGTAATTCTTTATTAAATTTTATAGGACGCTTAAAAACCTATAGAAAGATTACCACTGTCTACTAAATTATTTCTTCCTTATGGAAAAGGCCTATTTAATGTTATGGGACCTAGAAAGGATAGAAACATAAGGAGACATTGTGGTCCCATTGAGTTCAATGGTGTCATAGGTTTCTCCCCCACTTGGAGCTTTTGGGTTCACAAGATGGGGACCTGCATGGACTCCCCTAAACTAAAATCCTAGTTTAGATCTGGTTTTCGCTGCCACCAGTTACGTTTAAAGTGGATAACACACTGCCTGTCCCCCAAGCTTCCCCTGGGGAACCCAGATTCAAACCCCTTGAATCTCACCAGAGAGAGAGAAACAGCCAGTTCGCCTCCCCCCCCTTCCCTCTCTCCAGCCTGCTCCGGAGAGATTACACACCGAGTCAAATCCTTGACTCAACACAAAGAGGGACTCACCTTCCCCTCCCCTTCCCTTGAAAAGGCAAACAAGAGAAGAATCAATCAAGTTCTAAAAAAGAAAAGATTTTATTAAAGAAAGAAAAAAGTATACTCTCTGTATTACCAGGATGCAAAAATACAGGGTCTAACTTATAAAAACTGGAGAGACTTCCCCCTCCCTCCTCCTCAGAATAATCAGTAACAGCAACAGAAATAAAGAATTTCCTTCAGCAAACACACAATTGCAAATGTAGAAATCAAATTATAAGACTAATTCGCCTTTCTAATACTCACTATACTGGATAGTAGGAAATACTCCAGGAGAACTTGGAGACATGTCTGGCCTCTCTTAGATCCAAAGAGAGCACACAGAGCAAACAAGGAACACAGACAAAGCCTTCCCTCCACAGAGATTTGAAATTATCCTGTCCCTTGATTGGTCCTCTGGTTAGGTGTTTCTTAGGTTACTGAGCTTGTTAACCCTTTACAGGTAAAAGAGACTTTAACCCTTAACTAACTGTTTATGACAAATGGCAAAACTCCTATCAACTTTAATGGGGCCAGTATTTCATCCACAGACTGTCCAACCTGCAACAAGCTAAATATAAGTATTTTGGTAGGAGAGTCAGTACTTGAAAACTCATTTATTTGTATTACTGTAGCACCTAGGAGCCTAGTCATGGGCCAGGACCCTATTGTGCGTATGTAATGAAAAAGACCTCAGAGCAATAATGCCGTACTAGTTAGCTATTTGCGGTGTAACATGGCAGTGAACAGTCAGTATAATTTGTGGTCTGCATTTGAAGCCTGATTTTGCTGTACCACTAAAATCAATGGGAGGTTTACCAGCGACTTCAGCAGGGCTGGTTCTAGCTTTTTTGCTGCCCCAAGCACAAAAAAAAAAGGGGTGGGGGGTGGCGGCACGGCAAAGCAGGTGGGAAAAAAACCCAAAAACCAAAACATGGTGTGGCAGGAGCGGCAAAGCGGGGGGGGGGGAAGAAACCTGCGGGGCAGCCAGAGCGGCAAAGCGTGGGGGAGGGGACATGGTGCGGCTGGAGTGGCAAAGCGGGGTTGGGGGGAACAACAGCACGGCTGGCAAAGCAGGGAAAAAAACAAAACAAAAGACCCTACAGGGCGGCCGGAGCCAGGGTGCAGGGGGACTCCCTCTGCTGCAGAGTGCGCACCCGGTCTAGTGCAGGGAAAGGGGAGGGAGCGGGGGAGGAGGGGGAGAGAAGGGGGGCGGCCAGCACTTCAGCAGGGTGCTCACCCTGCGGCCCCTCCCACCGCGCTGCCTGCCGGGAGGGCTTCGCGCTGCTCCAGTCGGCGGGGAGGGACAGATGCAGGCTGCCCTGCCGAGTTTGCTGCAGGGCGCTCCCCTCCTCCGCGCCGCCGCCCCCTACAGGGCAGCCGGAGCAGCGAACAACAACAACAACAACAAAAAGCGGCCGTGCCGTCCTAGGATTGGCTGGAATGCCACCCTGTAGAATCGCCGCCCCAAGCACAAGCTTGCTTGGCTGGTGCCTGGAGCCGGCCCTGGACTTCAGTGAGTACAGGATCAAGCTCCATGGAAAGGAATCTTGTTACTAAACAAGAAAATGATGGCTGCACCTAACGTATGGTGTACAGTTATGAGCCCTTTGATATCAGGAAGATATTGTCAAATGGAAGGGAATGTAAAGAAAGCGACACAAAAGGGGTCAGCAGCTGGAAGGAATGAATGGTGAAGAACGATTAAAAGAACAAAGTACATGTAGGTTGGCTAACTGAAGACTCAGGAAAATATGAAACCCCCCAAACACTTAAAATGTGTAACCACCGCGGAAAGAGAGGAAATTATTTGTTTTGCTCCAAATGTGTATAATTAGGCATAGTGCAGATTAAATAGACCAATGGAAAACTTACACTAACAGTGAAGTCCCATAGCACTCTCCCTAGGGAAGTTCTTAGCACTTGTATAGGAGGGATGCAAAACAGAAGTGGACGAAAATGAATGGTGAATATGCGTAGGCAACAATCTGTAGTGGCAGGAGGACATACTGGATGAGCTACCAAGGCTTTTCCATGTCTGGTTATTATCCTATTGCTTTCTACTGTTTACCTCATGCTCTGTAGAAATAGGATTTTTTACAGCCAACGTGCTGAGTGGTCTTTTTAAAGCAAGATGTCTGGAACTGGTTTTGAGCATGGTGATCACAAGATTTCCTTATTAAAAATGGTCTTTGATGAAGGAATGGCAGTTCTAAAGATAAGCAGTGTGTCCTAGCATAAGGCCTCTGAAGGTTTGTAGCTCTGTCTCTGTAACTGTGATCAAGATCCAGCTGAAAGGCAGTCTCTCTAAAGCTTATTGTTAGTGACTTGGCAGGAATTTGTGGTTTCTGGTAGGTAAACAAAACTGTTGCGGTTGGCAGCCCTCTATCAAGGCTGTGAAAGTAAGTGTTTTAAAAAAAAACCAGTTTTCAGATCAGCCAAGAAAACAGTACTGCACTTGTAGACCAATTCCCACTAGCTCTGAGGTCTGGAAAAGCTGCTTAAGAGTACCTTTGGAATGTCAGGATACAGAAAAATAAGACTCGGGCTATAATTCTAAGGAAAGCTAATAGGAGTGGGTTGACTTCTCCGGAGGTGTCAGCCACCACCATGAACAGTTTTTGTGGAGCTAGAATAAAGTGAATGAGGGTATTATTGGATTTTAAAAATCTACAAAAGCCCTAAAAACTAACTGAATTTGGTTGGAGCAATTTACAAAAGGTGCTTGGCATTTTATATGCAGAGCAGCAACAAAATATTTCCATTTGATCACTTCATTTCAAGCTGACTGATAGAGAAGTTACTCTTGCTAGTAAAGTTTGTTAGAACAGATTTTATGGAAATTGCCTTGGACATCTAGGAGATTTCCAGTGACCACAGAATTCCTCTGGTTTCCCTCTCAATCTAAGCCTCAGCCTTCCTCTGGTGGCTAAGCTGTAAAGTCAGATGAACATACCTCCCCTCCCCCTCATTTTTTTTTGTTCTGGTGGGAAAGGTTAGACAAATTTCATTGACATTTGAAACTGTGGAAAATGTTGATCAGCTGTACTGAGGGTGGACTGCTCAGAGACTGGTTATGATAATGGCACCTGTTAGCACTCATCTTCAACAGGCTAGAGAGGCTATTCCTGAGAGATGTAGGACAATTATTTCCTCCTAAGAGCAGTGGGGCTGGAACAATTTTTATAATGGGGATGCTAAAGGCAGAAACCATGTATTTGGGTTGTTATCACTACTTCAAGCAGCAGCACCCCCAGCAACCCTAGCTCCAGCACCTATGCCTGGTGAACAGGCATTGTTGCTATATTACCCCTGGATCCTATTGTGCAACAGAGGTAAGGGGTTGGATTGGACTCAGATGGTTGTGTACACCGTTCCCATTAGAGCTTCAGGCAGGTCTAACTCACTAACCTTTTAAGCAGAGGCAGCACTGGAAAGAATACATTTTCATACTCTAAAGAAGGCGGCTACGTGCTCCCTTCAGTACATGTCCTCGAATGAAACTGATACATATGCATCAAGAAAAGAACAGATCAGCATGGAAGGAAGCACAGGTCACCAGATCACTATTTACTGATTAAAAGCTGTTCCTTTCCCTCCATAATGATGCACTGAGCTAAGTGATCATTAGAATGTCATTGCAGTATTTCAGTATTATGTCTAAATACATCATAGATGCATATTTGCATCATGTGAGGGATATATTATTTATTATGACACAAAACTGTCATCTTACCCTTACAAACTTTCACTTACTACTACAAGCACATTTAAATGGGAGGGAGAAATAAAGTTGGTGTTACAGATGCTGTTTATTACATGGACTGTGTTACATGCTGTAAGGGTCCAGTGTGGGGGCTCGGCCCTCTCAGGTGCGGCTGGGAGCCAGGCCGCCTCACTACAGGAGGCTAGCAAGCAGTTCGGTCCCCAGAGTCCAAGCCCTAGGTCAGGGCAGGGCAGTGAATAGTAGCACACGGGCTCAGGCCTCAGGCAGGGCTGAGCAGCACAAACAGCCTCTTAAGCCCCAAGCCCTAGGTCAGGGCGGGGCAACAAGCAGTAATTCACAGGCTCAGACCCTCAGGCAGGAGCTGAGCTAACACACCCAACAGTTCAGGGGCTCAGGTCCTCAGGCCGGAGCTGAGCAAACACCAACAATTCAAGGGCTCAGGTCCTCAGGCAGGAGCTGAGCAAACACTGGTAAGTCCAGGCTTCTATGCCTGAGCGCTGGTGTGAGGGGGAGGCTGCCACCCGTGAGTGGGATGGCAGGGGGGACACAGGCCCACCCACTCCACTGTGTCCCAGCCCGGGGCCCTAACAGTGGCAGTTAGTCTGCAGCTGTGTCGGTGGGGTCCTGACCGCAACACACCAACATTGGCTCACAGTCTGCTATAGCCAGACTGGGGTCGGCTACCCCCGGGCTACTTCCCATCTCCCCCTCCATGGGTACCTGCTCAACTCTGGCATCCTCCGCCGTGTCCCACACCATGGGCTCCTCGTGGTGTTGAGCACTGGGTAGGTCGGGCTGCTCCTCAGGATGCGGGGCGAGGGAACGCTCAGGCAGCTACTCGGGGTTCCGGGCTCGGGGAAGGCTCGGCCAGCCTTCCTCAGGGTACCGGGCTCGGGGAAGGCTCGGTCCAACAGGAGCTCGGTCCATAGCGTCTGTCCTCTCCGGCCGCCGGGCAGCAACTGAGCGCTGAGGCCGGGCCTTTATACTTCCTGTCCCGCCTCTTGACTTCCGGGGGGCGGGGACAGGCGGTGGTGGCTCCACCCACTGTGGCAGCTCTTCTGGCTCTTCCCTCTCAGGTGCGGCTGGGAGCCAGGCCGCCTCACTACACATGCTCTTAAGTTTAGGTGAGATACTTTCATAATACAATATCTATACAGATGTTCTTCTTTCTTTACCTGAAAAATCATGGACTACATTCTCAACTAGAGAGCAGTTTGAGGGTTTTTTCCTTTACATTACCCTTCCTTTGTCTGGTATCACTTGATGTTGTATCTAAATGTAGACCAAGGTTCGGCAACCTTCAGCACGCAGCCCGCCAGGGTAAGCCCCTTGGGGAGCCGGGCCGGTTTGTTTACCTGCCGCATCCGCAGGTTCGGCTGATGGCGGCTCCCACTGGCCACAGTTCGCCGCTCCAGGCCATTGGGGGCTGCAGGAAGCGGTGCGGGCCGAGGGATGTGCTGGCCGCAGCTTCTCACAGCCCACTTTGGCCTGAAGTGGCAAAAGTGGATCTTTCAGCCCCCATTGGCCTGGAGTGGCAAACCGTGGCCAGTGGGAGCTGCCATCAGCTGAACCTGCAGATGCCGCAGGTAAACAAATCAGTCCGGCTTACCCTGGCGGGCTGCGTGTCGAAGGTTGCCGATCCCTGATGTAGACTTTCAGCTCCTCAAGGTTTGGACCATGTCTTCTCTATGTTCTGTGAAGTGCACAGTACATGTCACCTACCACTATGGAAGCAACAGTCACAGTTCTATAGTCAAGACTGCACTGATTTTGTTTCCATTTAAAGTGGAAATTCAATAATTTTATTGTTTAAAAATATAGCATCTCCCGCCAAAATTATAGTGCTTACTCTGAGCACAGAATTAATTTTCTGAAAAATCTACAAATACATGGCAGTTTGAGTTAAAATTAATTTTAAAAAATCTTTAAGACATGGGTCTCTCGGGGCAGGGCGCGGGGGGACGGACAACAAGGTTAGCAGGGGTGCCTGGGCTCTAGGCCAGGTGGGTAAGTAGAGGCTGCTCCCAGGGTTCTTGCCCATCACTATGTTGCCACCCTTCTGCTTGTGGGCACCAGCTTTCCCCCCAAGCCCCAGCGGTGCGCTGCTTGCACCAGGCACTCACCAGATAGTTTTCAACCAGGTAGACACTGACTCAGCATCTTCCTGTGGGTCAGGCTGCAGGAAGTGACCTCATCTTCCAGGAGGGCATCCTGGGCACAGCAAAGAGTGGGAGAATGGGGATCTGGGTATGGAGAAAATAGGCCAGCCAGGGGAAGCTGCAGGAACAGGGCCTGGGTAGGAAGAAAGGGGGGTGGACACATGGTAGCAGCGCTGGGGAGAAGTGAGGGCTGACAGGGAGGCAGGGGATTTCTGCTGCTGCCAATGGGACCCAGGCTGGGGGCTCCTGCCACAGATCGGGGGCCTAGGCAGGGGGTTGCATCTGGTTGCCTGCTGAAGGGCCAGGAACTGGATTTCCCTCCCACAGTGGCTCTGGCCTCCCATGCACCCTAGGGAGTTGAGAAGCGGCTCCTGTGCTAAGAACGACCCCTTGCCTAGAGTGAACCCATGGGGCCCAGGCACACACACACCCCCACAGGCTCCTCTCCCTCTGCCCTAGTGACTGAGCCTTCTCCATAGGGGAGGGACCCTGGATCTCTCTGGTGATGTGGGAATTTCCTCTCCACCCCATCATGGGTTCTGAACTTGGCACCATCTGGTTCCCCCCTTTCCCCTGTGCCAAGAGGGGGTGTGCATGGGACATGACACTCCAAAGAGGAGCACAGCAAAAAAGTTTGGAAACCTCTACTTCAAGATATTTGGGTATTTTATTGTCCTGAATGATCTCACTAACAGACTACCACACTCCCCACTGAAACTCTGAATTCACTGGATTGGCTACATTTGGAGAATATTGTTAGGATTAATGGTCATGTTCTGCTGTGTTATCCTTTATAGCTGAAAGTTTCTTCTTCAGTAGAAGCTGATGAATAATGTTCCTCTACAAAGACATTTACAAAGAACTGTCCTTTTTTTCAAAATGGCTGCCATCCTTTATTGCTTTTAATGGGACAGAAGCCTCAGACTTCCCTGTGGGAAGATAGTGGTCCTTTTTTCAAAGTAGCCACTGCCTCCCCTTGGGAACAATGGGAGAGAAGCCAAGCAGCTTCCCTCAGGGAATACAGTGGCGCCCTATGCTCTTAAGGTGTGTTTGTGTGTGCATGCAGAGAAACATGGAGCTCAGGAGCTGGAGAGACTGGCCAGTATGGTCTGGCTGCTTTGCGCTACTTCAGAGTGAGGTAAAGCAGCCAGCGTGTAGTGGCAAATCTGACTCTAAAAGTAAAAACTTTTTAAAAAATTGTTTAACATTTCATATCTTCAATTCAGTAGAAATATCATATGGTGACATTCTCTGAGTGTCTTATTTAGTGTTCATGTATAAAACTTTTAATAATTTAAAAAAATTAAGATGGAGTTTAAGTTGAGAGTACATATTAGTAATTTAGGGTAAAAATTACAGGGATGTTGCAGTTATCCCCCTTCCTCCTGGGTTCAATTCTCTGCCCTGACACAGACCTCTTGTGTCATCTTGGGCAAGTCAATTAGTCTCTCTGTACTTCAGTTCCCCATCTGTCAAGTGGGGATAACAGCATTGCTGTACCTCACAGAGGTGTTAGGAGGATAAATACAGTGAAGATCATGGGGGTATTCAGATACTGTGATAATGGGGGCCCCATAAGTATCTAAGAAACAGGAACACCAGAGTTAAGACTACTTTACAAAAAACCCTAAACATGTTAAAGGACACAAACAATCCTAATGCTGTCCCGAGGTGATGACATGATGAATGGAAAAAATGAAAACACTGGAGATCTTCTTTCAAAATAGTTTTATCTAATTTGGGACTACAAACACACATATGCACCAGTCATAACAATGTGGTTATTTTATGCTGTTGCTACAAGGCAGTGTTAAGTTTGTTAATTGTGCATTATCATACTGAAAATTTTGGACTTTTTTTTAAGATTACACTAATCTCTGAATTTCCTGGGTTTTTAATGTCTGGTTTAGGAATAATTACAACAGCCCTATAATGTATTTTACTTAAAGTACAATATGTACTCTCAACCTTAACTCCCTAGAACTTTAAAGTAATGATCAAGTCTTTACAATTTTCAGTGATGTTACTATATTGCCCTGGGTGATTACTCTGGACTGTTGTAGGTTTATTAAATATTTTTAAATTAGGGAAAGTTTGGGTTGGGCATGTTGACTGACATGGGATAATAAATATTCCCCAGAAAGGAGAAGGTAAGATCCTCTTAACATTACAGCCAAAGAAAATCACCTTTGGATCTAGAAAACAATCTGTTCTCCCTTTAAAAGGCACTGGTGAATTTGTAGGTTCATAATTTGACCTAGTTCAGGTGTGTCCTCCAGAGTTTTTTTTTTAAATCTAGCATTTAATCATATTAAGAATGTCTGTTCTTTAAATACCAGTTTTGTAGAACCTACAAAGACAAATTGTGTTGGTTCTGCTGTAGCAGTTAATTGATAGATCTGTGCAGACCTCCTTAATAGTAGGAAACATGCAATGATTGAGAAATCGCCTCTTCTAGAGCACGAATGTAGCCTGAAGAGCATGCTGGGGGAAACGGAATCTCAGAAATGGACATGTCAAGATCTAGCAGAAAAGCATGGATGTGGGAGTTCAGTGTAGCAAAAAAGCCATCACCAGATATACAGTAATAGAAGGCCTCGCCAAACAGTGTTGCCACACACCTGGCCAACAATCACTAAAGCTGACAGAGAAAATTTGAGGTGTTCATCAAAAAAGAAAGGCATCAATACAAGCAGTTGTAGCACAATCAAGACAAACTTCCAACCATTCTCTAGGGAAGAAATAAGAAAGGCACTGAAAATAGGGAAAGCCTGGGTGGTTTGACAATGTATTACCAAAACTACAGCACCACCTTGGGAAGAAAATCCAATGCTGGTTGTCCACACATATGTCCTGCATCATACGGGAGAACATGATATCCAAGACATGGTGGAAAACTAAGGTGATACCTTTACCAAAACCAGGTAAAAACCACTCTTTAGCAGGCCGCTATTGCCCAATATCACTCCAGATTGCTATCTACAAACTTCTGGAGCAGATGATTCTACAGAGAACTGCATTCCTGACAGAACAACTTTTGAGTGATGATCGTGCAGTTTTCTGACCAAATTGAAGTACCTGTGACCATGTGTTAGCATTTACTATATGCATTGAAAAAGGATTTCAACAGAAGAAAAGTGGAGATGCCTTTTGACCTTACAGCAGCCTATGACACCATCTGGCACACTGGTCTGCTTTATAAGATGTCAAGAGTTCTTCCTAGGTGGGTTGTCATGGCAACTGAGCTGATGCTCCAAGGTAGACATTTTCAGGTGACTCTGGGCCACAAAACCCACACATGGAGGTCCCAGAAGAATGGACTCCTGCAAGGCTCAGTGCTGGCACCAACTCTACCTAATGTATTCACCACTGACCTACTGAATGCCATCTCCGGGTGGTTCATGTACACTGATGATATCTGTTGGGCCTCAAGGGACTGTGACTCCCAGAAGATTGACGAGAACTTGAACAGTGATATGGCTGTGTTCAGTGACTATTGCAAGAAATGGAGACTGAAACCAAGTAGTCAAACTGTGTCAACATGCTTCCACTTACACCACACTCAGAGCCAGCTTGAGTTTCACATCTTTTTGGATGGTCAGCAATTAGCTCACAATTCAAAGCCAGTGCACCTAGCGGGGTCACGCTGGATCATTCACTCACTATCTCGCTAAAGTAGCTCAAAAGATCAAGATCAGAAACTGTCTCCTAAACAAACTGTTAGGGTCCCCCTGGGGAGCCAATGCACCAATACTGCAAGGGGCTCACTATCTCCTATTCAATTGGTGAATACTTTGCCCCATTTTGGTTAAACTCTGCTCACATTAGACTATTAGACCTACAGTTTAATCCTACCATGAGAAGTATCACACGAACACTAAAGCTAACAATGTTTATGGTTACCAGTCCTGCTCAATATTCCTCCAACTAACACCTGGCATCAGAATGCAGCCAACAAACTCATAGCAAATTACACACTTGCCACTGTTCAGGGATATATGGGATGCCCTTACCACTCACTGTGTGGCAGAAATCTTATCGGGATAGTATTGCACACTCTCCACCCAACCGAGACTATCCACTCACTGTGGCAGCCAGAATGGGAAAGAGCCTCTGCCACTACCAGGGACTCCTACATCATCATCAGGCTTTGGTCTTCCACACTGTCTCTGGATTTTTGGTATCCTAAGAGGTTTGTGAATGTTGTTTGATTAGCTGGTAGCAATAGCTAATTTCCTTTGTTTTCTTTCTCAGCTCTTCCCCAAAAGGGGGCTGAAAGGGCTTGAGGGTACCCCACAGGGAGGAATACCCTAGTGTTCCTTCCTGGGTCCAAGGGTTTTGTTTTGTTTTGTTTTTTTTGCATATGGGTGGTGGCAGCATTTACCAAGCCAAGATCAGAGAAAAGCTGTAACCTTGGGAGTTTAATACAAGCCTGTAGAGGCAAATATTATTTTTTTAAATCCTTGTGGGCCCCGACTTGTGCACTCGGAGTGCCAGAGTGGGGATTCTGACTTGACAATATCTCTCCCCAGAAAAGGAGTTGGGCCCCCTTGCCAATAATAGGAAAGTAGTTGAACTGTGTTCTGTTCTCTAGTTTAGCCTAAACCCTTTCTATCAAAATAGAAACATGTACTTCTTGTCCAGGCTACTGTTTTAAAGTCTCCTTGCCTGTACTGCTGGCAGGCTGTTTTTTTAAACACCCACCCTCCCCCTGTTTTATGGAAATGCTTACTACTTACTTAAAGGAATTAGATTCTTAGCCCCAGAGTCAGAACAGGCTCAGCTGCAATGCAAGTTTCCCCCCACACTGCCCCACCAACATGCCTCATCCCTGACCTGGAGAGACCACCTCTAAGGTGAGAGAGCAGTTCACTGTCCAAGCCCATTTAATTCTTGGTCTCTCCACTAGGACTCCCCACAAGGATATCAATTAGTGCCAGCTGTCTTGGTGGGTGGGGTGGATTGTGATGTGGATACTTGTCAATTAGAACTGGACTGAGACCAATTAACTTTGTTTTCTTTTATTAGAAGAAAGCTCATGCTAAAGCTTGGTATGGAATATCTACAATTTAGCATTTCAGTGAAGAAGTGAATGTAAAAAAAAAAGCAGCCACAGAGGGGTTGGGGTGGAAACTTCAACTACAGCTAAGGAAGTAGTTTGTTTTGTGTCTACATTATTGCCAGTGATATTGACCACTTGTATTGAAGTAAGGTTGGTGGAGGAATGTATCCATAGTTTGCCTCTCCAATGGCTTCAGAGGGCTTTTACCTGAGTGAGGTGGGCAGAGGGAAGCTATACACACAAGACGTATACCCTCATATAGATTTCTAAACATTCTCACAGAGCAGAAAGCATCAACCCTTATCAGTTCAATTGTGAAATGTTTTCTGTCTTCACAGCTCAGGGGAGAGGGCTGAGCAGGCTGTGAGAAACCTTGGTGAACATGGGATTCTGGGGCCAGACAGCAACTAGTCTGTTTCCTGCCATAAGCTATGCTAGCCCAAAACCTGCTCTAACTCGCCCTCAGTGACACTCAGATACTCAAGAACATCCAAAGTGCAAAGGTACCCCAGTCTTGTGGTAGTCTGGACATAGTTGGTGTAGAACTGCTGCACTGCCTAGGTGAGTCCTTCTGTAGCCAACTGAGCTAGCTTTCCAGCTGCTCTGAGACACAGAAGCAGGAGTCAGAGCCTGGCCTACTGTCTCCTGACTCCCAGGCTCCTTCCATAAACACTAGACCACCTCTAGCTTCCCTTGTGGCAACAACATACATCTGTCGTTCATTCCATCACTAAATACTTTACAGCTGGGTGCATAATTCCACCCTAGAATGTATCTGAAGGCAGAATTTGGCCCTGTGTACAATATACAAGAATCATTTTACATACCACCTGAGGGAGCCACTGTTGGAAAGCTATAACTGGTTAAGAGTGGACAGTAACACTACATGCAAGTTTGTAGTAGTAGTAGGTTAATAAATAGTAAACAGTTTAAGCTGAGGGAGTTTACAATAGCTAGGCAAAAAGCATTTCTCCAGATTGGCTCTTGGGCAGGACACTGGGGATAAAACCCCTATTCTTGCAAACATTGCCTGGGATACTTTATTGACAGAGGGGGAGGACTTTGGTTCTATGTCTTATTCCTCCTTCCCTACATTGTAGCACTAATTTAGCATCTGATATGCTTATATGATGGGACTCTATCCTACCTGTGCAAAGGGTCAGGTTAAAGTATAGGCAATATGGATGTGTGCCTATGGCCCCATCTTATGAAGTCATGTGACTACATCAGAACCTCAGCTTTCTTTTTTTTTTTTAAAGTATGCATGCCTAGTTTGTTAAATGTGTAATCAGAAACTTCACTTGATTTAATAAAAATCACTGGAAATGACATGCCCTGGGTGTTCTACTGATGCTTACTCTGTAACATGGTGATGCCCTGTTAAACAGATTATCTATACTCCTAGTGCATAACATCTCTTTAAACAAAAGCTCGTTGTTGTAATCATTGTTTTGTTTCTGATATTTCCACAGCAAGGATTTGAAAATGTGTTAATACTTTCTAATACAAGATACATTTCTAGCCCTCAAGGTTGCATAGATAACCTTGAAAACACAACCCAACATAACTGATGCAGGGATATCTGCATGAGTCTGCAGATGATCTGGAACAACAGCTCTAAGAGTTCTAAATCTCATCTCAGTGGGGTGAGAACTCCTACACCCATGTCTCTTGGAGACCCTACCAATGCCACCCTTGCAGGTGTGTGTGTTTATCAGCAGGGCCAAGCTCATCCCACCCACCTATCCAAACATACAGTGGAGCTCCTGGGGTAGGTAGTGCCGGGGGGAGGGGGGGAAGTACTTTGCTGCCACTCTTGCCTCTCTCTTGGGGAGCATGACAGGGTCCACTCACTGCTATGGGCACCTCCTCCTGGTGGATCTGGGGATTAGCTCTACTCAGGTGCTGTGTCCTCTTCTGGTGGATGCTCCATCTGTCTCTGCAACTCCAGATGCTCCTCTTTCGCTACTTGGCCCTCTGGCCAGGTCACTATGTATGTTGCCATCCTTCTGGGGTATCAAAGTCTTTCAGGGCAAACCATCTCAGGCAGTCTGCTCTCCACTGTCTGTTCTGTGCCATTCCCCAGTGGCTGGTAGGGGAACCTAGGCCTGCCCTCCACCCTGGGTTCCAGCTCATGGGCCTCTCATCAGCAGCTAAGATCTGCCCTATCCTATCCCTAGCTGTTTTGTCCCTAAGACTTTCCTACCTTTCTGGCTTTCCCCCTCCTCTGGGTTTGCAACCCCAAACTTCCTCCTCCCAGGGAGTGATCGCAGACTACTTCCCCTGCAGCCTCCTCTCTGCTCCCAGCTTCTGGGCTTTCTACAGGCCCAGCCTGTTCCTGTCCAGCTGAGTATCAGCTAACTAATCTCTGCTCCCTGGCTCCTCCTCCAGGTGCAGCCTGGGCAGTGAATTGGCCTACCTGGCCACCGTAGCCACTTAAAATCTTATGGGTAAACAACACCCTACCACAGAGAGAAAGGGGACCCCTGCAGCTGCAGGCAGAGGGCTTCTTGTTGCCACTTCTTGGGGGAGAAGAAATGCCCTATGCTTGTCCTTGTGTCTCTGGGAGGAGTCCACTGCTACTCTAAATGGGGGAGGGCCATGCTATTGAGGCCCTTCTGTGGGGGAAGTTGGGGGCCATGCATCATGGTGTGTCCAAGGCACCAGGTTGCCATACTCTGGCATGGCCCTGGCAGAGGGGTAAAGCTAGTGTGTGTGGGGAGAAGGGTGTTCCATCTCTTATAACACCCCTGTGTCTGTGTCTCTCCTATCGATTAACATATAAAGAATGCAAGACACACCGATTGTGTCCAGAAGCTCTTTGAAACTGCTGGGGTTTGGTTTGGTTTTTAGTTGTCAAACAAAAATCCTGCAACCACTCCTAGGATTCCTAATCAGCCTTGGGGAAAGTGCTCTCTACACACATACTGGAATACAAGACTTGAATTAAAGCAGAAAGGATTTGTTTATCCAGCGAACACACCATGAAATACTAGATTCTTAGATTTCAAGGTGAGAAGGGAGCATTGCGATCATCTAGTCTGACCTCCAGTATAACCCAGGCCAGCATAGACCATCCCCAAAATAATTCCTAGAGCAGATCTTTTAGAAAAACATCTAGTCTGTATGTAAAAGCACTGCTTGTACTCATTTGATATGCAATGCTGACTTCTTTAAGCAAGACACCTTTCACATTATGGTAAATCAAAAAGAAATGAACAGAATTTTACCAATCTTTTCAAATTCTTTTACCTTTTGGACCAAAAAGTTTGAAAGTGACAATCACCTAAGCAACCCTCAGGGTGTGTCTATAGCTAGGTCCTTACCAAATTCAGGGTCCATTTTGGTCAATTTCACAGTCATAAGATTTAAAAAATCATAAATTTCATGATTTTGGTTATTTAAATCTGAAATTTCACAGTATTGGAATTGTAGGGGTCCTCACCCAAAAAGGAGGTGGGGTGGGGGGGTTGCAAGATTATTGTAGAGGTGGTTACAGTACTGCTACCCTTACTTCTGTGCTGCTGCTGGCAGCGGCGCTGCCTTCAGATCTGGGCTGCCGGAGAGTGGCGGCTGCTGGCCAGAAGCCCAACTCTGAAGGCAGAGGATGGTATGGTATTGCCACCCTTACTTCTGCGCTGCTGCCTGCAGAGCTGGGCCCTCAGTCAGTAGCCACCGCTCTGTAGTCACCCAGCTCTGAAGGCAGCACAGAAGTAAGAGTGGCAATACTGTGACACCCCCCTACAATAACTTTATGACCTCCCTGGAACTTCCTTTTGGGTCAGGACCCCCAATTTGAGAAACGCTGTCTCCCCTGTGAAATCTGTATAGTATAGGGTAAAAGCACACAAAAGACCAGATTTCACTGTCCACAATGTGTTTTTCATGGCCGTGAATTTGGTAGGGCCCTATCTATAGCACTTCAGTAGCAACACTGTGTTTTGTGCACACACATCTGTGCATTAGGCTGATGATGCATGCCCACACAATTTCTATCTACTTTATCTTCCTACCTACTGGCTGATAAAGAGACTTCCTCAGGCTGATTCCAAATTCCTGACGTGGAATAAGATTCTTCAACAGAAAGAAGGGGCAGGGAGGGGGGAGAGAGAAAGAAGGGGCGGAGGGGGGAAACCGCAGCAATTTAACAAGTTTTAGGACAAAATTAGTTTGTACTGCTTGAGGTCATGTGTTAACATCTTGAATTATGAGTCAATTCACCCTGAAAAGGACCCCACCAGGGGCGGCTCTAGGAATTTGGCCGCCCCAAGCACGGCGGCATGCTGCAGGGGGCGCGCTGCCGGTCGCCGGTCCCGCGGCTCCGGGGGACCTCTTCTAGACGTGCCTGCGGAGGGTGTGCTGGTCCCGCGGCTACGGTGGACCTCCCGCAGGCATGACTGCGGAAGGTCCGCCGGAGCCGCCTGCCGCCCTGCCGGCAAAATGCCGCCCCAAGCGCGTGCTTGGCGCGCTGGGGTCTGGAGCCGGCCCTGGACCCCACCCCACTGTTCTTCCTTCTCCTTTTACATGCCCACACAATACATAACAAGGCTAATTAAAGCTTCACTCTTGGAGATGCAAAGAGGATCAAAAGGGCCTTTAAGAGACAAGTTTTGTCTCTTTGCCCAATACTCTCATGTCTACAAATCAAACTATGTTTGGACAAGGAGGTAGGGCTGTACATTACCCTCAGGCTCAGCTTCCCTTCACAGAGCTTTGAGATAAGATGCATTAATTCCTGTACTGTACCAGAAATATCATTGCTGTATAGCATTACTACTGAATGTGTGCATTCTCAGAGTACCATGATAGCTCCCAGCCCAATAATGGGACATCTCACGTACTTGAGATAACAAAGATGCTGAACGTGTTGCTGGATTGGGACCTAATAGCATAAACAGTTAAGTGTATATTTTAAGCATCATTCTATATACAACGTTGTCAAAACAAAGCTTACTCCAGTGCATCTCTTCCAAAGGAAAGGAAACTTTTTACCTTATTCTAATTTGTCCTGTATTTCTGCCCTTCCCCGTCCCTCCCCCTAAATAACACTGACGTTTTGCTATTTTTAGACGTGTTTGTCAGAATCTTGGACAATCTCTATAGTCAAGTGTTTTGTTTTTCTGAGATTTCTATCCCTGGCTTTTAGGACTGACAGCAGATCTTCCCGGGGGCCACGAAAAATCTCTTATTCTTAAAGGAAAATGGTAATTTGTTTTCTCCTGTGAGAATATTTTTGAGATTTTGGACAAATTTCCAGCTTAACTAGAAAACACACCCATTCATTTAAAATGCTTTTATTACTCCAATTTGTCCTGCAAAATATGCCAATACTGCATCTTCTATGGAGGGTTCTGTTTTGTTTTGTTTTGTGAAGAGCAGCCCAGTGGAACGTCACAGTGAGGTAATGAAATGAACAGTTATAGAATCACCAAATGGATGAAATCGTGCCTAGCTCAGTCCACAACCGTTTCAAGGCTAAATAAAGCATCCACCAATAACAACCCTCCCCAGACAACCTCTAAGGTGCTTACTTCACATTGCACTGAGGAGCCTGAGCTCCTTCTATCTATGCTACTTATGTGGCCCCTATATTGTAGTATCTGAGCATCTCTCAATCTTTAATTTATCATACCAACATCCCCATGTGCTACTAACTTCACCTTGCAGATGGGGAACTGAGGCACAGAGATGCTAAGTGGCTTGCCTAAAGTCTCCCAGGGAATCTGGAACAGAGCAGGGACCTGAACCAAGTCCCAGGCTAGCACCCTAACCACTGGACCCTCCTTTCTCTCAATGCAAAACACCCACGGACTTCATTTGGAGTTGGATCATTGAAGGAACATAAATCCATACCATGTAGAGGTCAAGCATAGGAGTTTATTACGCACAGCGCTGGTGGAGTGTCACCTTGCTTATTAGGCTCAGAGACACTGTCAATCAATTGATTACAATAGAATATATAGATTTTCCATGGGCGGGGGAAAGTGATGGGGTAGGCCCCAGATAGGTTTTGCAGCAAGACAAGATAGCACATTAGCCAATGGCTAACGGGTTACATAATGTCTCCGCCCATGGTCTCAAGTTAGCAAGTTAATATTTAAATAATACTTTGATAAAATGTATTAGTATAAAATATATATATGTTGAATTCAATTTGGGGTCCATAGGAATGAAGCAACTCCTTTGATTGTGCAACAGGTAAATCCAAGGGGTTAAAGCAAAGAAACAGTGAAAATATATGGCAATAAAGATTGTCTCCTTATGTATTAAGACAGGCATTGGTCCCTGGGAAAGGGAGGTGGAAGGAGGCCATATTTTATTCTGACGTGTGCCAACCTTTCATAAACGCAAGGTTGGATATGTGGAACAACATCTCCCTACAGAAGAAACTAGCACAATAGGAACAGGGATTCTTTGTTCAATTTGCAACTCTGAATAAGACACAATTATTTAGTTCTTAGCTCCAACACCTGGCAATTTGCTGATTAGGCTTATTTTGGCAAAGCCAGGTTATCTGTTTACCCCAGCTTTCTCTTAGCTAATCACTGTTTGCTAGGCCTCTGGTCTCTTGACCATACTCTGAACTTTGGGGTCTGGAAAAGAGTTGGCACAATCCATATACCAGGTTGCACATGGATTTTAACCCTTCAATCATGCCTGGTGAGTGCCCAGTTGATGTCAAGGGGAATTTGCCTTTGTAAGAAATGAAGGAAAACTTTGTAATAACTTAAGAACTTGGCCCAAGAGGGGAACATTACACAGAATGAAGTTTCATTGGCAGCTTATATTTTTCCTTATAGCAAACACGTGGCTTTCCAACTCTGTCTTAAGGGCATGTCTTCGCTGGCAATGTTTAAAGTCCTGCTGCGGCAGCGCTTTAACCTGGCTTGTGTAGTCGCAGCATAGCGCTGGGAGAGAGCGCTAAAAAAACCCACCTCCCATGATTTTGGTTATTTAAATCTGGGAGAGAGCACTGGGAGAGAGGTCTCTAAAAAACCCACCTCCATGAGGGGAATAACTCTCAGCTCTGATGCACTGTCTACACTGGCACTTTACAGCACTGAAACTTGCAGTGCTCAGGGTTTTTTTCACCCCCCGAGCAAGAAAGTTGCAGTGCTGTAAAGTTCCAGTATAGACAAGCCCAATCACCCTGGCATTTGAGCATCAGACAAAACAATACAAATTCAGCATGCAAACTAGCTTTAGGTTCTATCCTGACATCACCAGCAGAGATGGAAAACTTCTCCCCACGTTTTCCTTCTCTCGTCTATTCCTTTTCCTCCTTCAGAGTTTCACTAATATGCTCTACTTTTACCACTTTCTTTTTACAGCTGTTGGATATTGGGGAAAGAATTAAAAGCAATGGGAAATGATTAAAGGAACTTATGTTTTTCCAGTCATATTGTAAGACGGTGTTTTGACAACCAGTGGAGGCTAGTGACATCTGAAAAAGGATAGGTAAAACAGACATGGAATGGTGTACAGTATTCAGAGCCATCTTAGCAGACAAATAAAGATCAGACTGTATAATAACAGCCTAAGAACGGCTTATCTTGAGGAGCTGCCACTGTTGATAGCCGTATGTGCTCACAGCTTGACAAAGTCTAATTGATAAATTATTATAGAATCTTTCTCTGTAATGACATTAGCCCTGACTAATTCCTAGTATCACTATGGATGTAATATAAAGTGATCAATTAAGTCCTAATCAGCAGTGGCAGATTAAATTGCCACACTAAGACCAAGGTTTTTCATTCAAAGCTCCATCATTGGTAAGTGGGATTCTGCTGTAGAAGTTTATATGATGAGATCACTTTAAAATAGATTAGGCCAGTGTTTCCCAACTGGGATGCACCAGATGACTTCATAGGGCAGAGGAGAGGAAGAGTGAGGGTGGGGAAACCACAGGATCCCAAATACGTCCCAATGCCCTCCTCCCCATGCTGCCACATCTCTTTACCTATTTATAAGGTCCCCATCACCAGCAAAGCTGAAAGCCTCACAAGCATTAATGAATTTATCTTCACAACACTTCTACAAGGTAGAAAGTATTATCATGTCCATTTTACAGGGGGAGAACTTTGGCATGGACAGTTTTAAGTAATTTGCCTATTGTCCCACAGGAATTGTCTTCATGAGCAGACCCAGCAACTGAATCCTGAGCTCCTGAGTCCCAATCCAGTGCTTTGACCACAAGACTATTCTTCTTGTCAAGTAAAGTGGCGGGGGGCTCCTGGACAGCCACTCCTGCTCCTTGCTCCCTGTCTGTCCCTTTCTGTAGCTGGCTGTGGGAACAGCTCATAACGTATAGGCCTGCAGACAGCGGCAGCAGCCTGCCAGCCCAATCTACTTTTCTGTGTTCTGGTGCCATAGAGCTCAGCCTTGTGTAGACACCAATGCACATCCTCTCCACTCAGCAGCATGTAGCTTGTGGTGAATGGTGGTTGGGAGGCAGGCACTGACCTGATAGAGAGGATGGGGTGGTGCACGGGAAGGAGAAGAGTCAGCAAAAATAAAGGAGGAAAAAAGAAGTGATGAAGAAGACAAGAAAGAAAACAGAAAAGAGGGAAGTGGGACAGAAATTAGATGGTGAAAAAGAAAAAGATGGTGCCAGTTGTGTCAGGCTGTGGTACTAGCAAAAGAAGGCTGGGAACCACTGACAGAATTGGGCACTATTTATAGAATCCCAGTTCGATGACAATCACTTAAAAAAAATTCCTCTCATGGAAAAGGACCAAGATCTCTGCCCCTCTGACAGGAGCTAGAAAATCAGTCCCTCATCAATGTGTCCAGCTACGGCCAGGGCTGGTGCAGCAACAAGGCGAACTAGGTGACTGCCTAGGGCGCCTAGTGGTTGAGGGTGCCTAAAACCCCACTCAGGCGAGGAGGTGGAGTAGAGGTGAGCTGGGGCAGGGGCGCGGGGAGGGCCGCCGCAGTAACTGGGGGGGCGCACAGGGGAACCGCTCCCCACCCCAGATCACCTCCACTCTTCCTCCTCTGCTGAGCACACAGCCCCTGCTCTAAGTCTCCTCCAATCGGTGCCACAAGCCTGGGAGGGGAGGAGAATTAGAGCAGCACTGGCGTGCTCAGCAGAGGACAGCTGGGGAGGGCTCCTTGGGCGAGGTTAGCTGACATGGAGGAGGGGTCACCAGGCGGGGTTAGCTGCAGGGGAGGGGATAGCTGCTGCGGGCGGGGGCTCCCCAGGTTGTAGGGGTGGCAGGCTGGGTTAGCTGCCAAGGTGGCCGGGTTATTTGCCGCAGCGGGGGAGGGAGGGGGACACACCTCCTCTGGTGGGAGGGGAGGGTGAGCGTGGTTAGCTGCCATGGGAGGGGGGGCGGGCGGGGTTAGCTGGGTGGGGGAGTGGTGCACCTAGGGTGCGAAACTTCCTTGCACCAGCCCTGGCTCACAAGTATATAACTATAAAGTCTGTATAATGGAAACCACTTCAAACCAGGGGGTGTGGCAGCACCCCTAGTTCCAGCACTTATGAAACCCACTGACTTCAATGAGACTACTCAGGTGTTTAAAGATTGCAGGACTGGGTTTTAAGGAGAGGGAGGGAGAGAAGGAAATGGCTATTACCTTATGTACATCTAACAGAAGAATGTGTCCTAGACACGTTGAAAAACAAAACAGTAGCACTGCCGCCAAGTGTCCAAAGTGAAAATATCTTGTTCATAGTAGTGAGAGCAAGATGGATGAGAATTCCCAGTTCATATATAATTACAATGCTACAACTTCATCCAGGGGAAATCACCTGGCTTAAAAGTACTTACGCTTGCTGGGAAAGGGAGCGTTTATAAAACAATATTTGTTGGAAAATCAGCTTTCAGTACCAAGCAGCACTTCTTGGCAAATATTTGCTTAAACCTAAAATTGATCCATAATGAGGGGTTTAGGTATGTGCCTTAAAACACACATTTCACCTGCTTTTTACAAATAAATATTTTAATAACTGAGGATTCTCATAAAAATCTCACTCTCTGTGGTTCTGGCACCAAGTTAGCAGATTACATAAAAGGTGAACTGAAAGGCTTTTTACTTGACAAAACCTCAGCTTAAGGTTCTGTGTTCCCTTGGCTACAGCTGATAACATCACTAGTATCCAAAGAGTAGGGAGTATTTTCATTTTAGGTGCTTAAAATGTCATCAGTTATTGTTGGGGTAGCTCAGACCCTAAACTTGGATCTTGGAATCTAAATGAAGGAGAAAAGGATTTTCTGATGGTCTGTTTGTCATATAAAAACTGGGTCTGAAATCTTTAGGCTCCCTGGAATGACAAGGTTCAGACTCCAGCAGCAAGATCATCTCAACCCTTCTCCTTCTGAGGTCTGGTACATGAAAAGAGTTCAGTGCAGGTTACTGTGTGCAGGACCCTCAAAACCAAGGTCCAGTCAGCCCTGGGGAGACATTAAAGAGTGCTTGAGCCACTTAATATAAAGATGGGGCCTTGCCTTGGTGACTTGCCCCAAATTCCCCTCCCTCGGTGTTCTGCAGTGGGCTGCTGCCCTCCACTCCAAAGGCGGCTGCATTTCCAGGGTGCGATCGTTTGGGGTGAAGAGCGCCAAGATGATTATCTGTCATACGTCTGCCTACACACGTATTCTGTTACTGACTTGCACGCTTAAGTCATTGACTACATATATTTATTTTGAAGCAAGCTTTTCAGGTCACCTTTAAATGTAGCTATTTTCTGCCCCTCTCCAGATGTCGTGCAGAGCTGAGGAAAGTTATTGATTGTCGCCTTTATCATCTTGATGGTAGATGTAAACGCTTGACATCTATGGATGCTGCTGCCATGATACAGTGACTACATCACTTACCCAACATCTAATTCATTGTGCCATCAGAAGCCATATGCCAGAAAAATGGCAAGGGCAGGGGTGAGGGATTGATACATTAGAGATGTCAGTTGCTTCCTGTTTTAATGGCTTTTATATATATATATATATATATATATATATATATATAAATATAATTCAAGCTTGTGTCCCTGGAAGAATAAGTGGCACTTTAATGCCACGTAGGGCTTGTCTACACTAGAACTTATCACTTACCAGAAAACTAATCCACATCCCTGAGCAATGTAAAATATACTAACCTAAGTGCTGGTGTAGACCGAGCTATGTTGGCGGGAGAGCTTCTCCCACCAACATAGCTACCGCCTCACATAGAGGTGGAGGTGTTATGCTGACAGAAGAGCTCTCGCCCATCAGCTTAGAGTGTCTTGAATGCTAGCAGGAGCTGTAGCACTTCTAGTGTAGATTAAACCTAACACTGGATCTCAGCCTTGAGACCAAGAGGCAAAGAGTGTGGGAAAATCTCTCTTGGCAACTTTGCTCCGCTTTGCAGGCTGGGACTCATGTTTGCTGCTAGTTGTAGGTGTTTTCTAAAAAGAACTTGTGGAGTTGCAGTCCCAGCCCAGAGTGTGACATGGGTATGAAACAGCCAGGGGTCTTGGGGCAAGGACAGAGATGGGATCCTGTGTGAGAACAGACAGCCCAGAGAGTGCTGTTTCAGGAGAGAGAGAGAGAGAGAGAGAGACTCCTAAATAGAGAGGGTTAGAAACCAGTCTGAGCAACATCAACAAATCAAACTGAACAGCAGCACAGGGCCAGCGTCTCCCCGTTCCTCAAGCTGGGGAAATCCATGGCCATGCCTCTCTGTCCAAGAGCGATGATGAGATGTGATTTTATCTCACTGCTGTCTCATTGTTCCTGGAGAGAATGAAATAATACAATAGAATTATGAGTCTGAAATGGCTGCACTGCCATGTGTGTAAAAAGACCTGCAATCTTCCCTGCAGTGCTGACTTTGCCATGTTCAGGTCACTCTTGGTAAATGATGTCGTGGAGAAGCAGCCATCTTGCCTTTCTTTTTGGAGCTGGTTATGCCAGCTGCAGTTCAGCTGAATTGTAATCTGCTTTAAACCATTATTCCCACTCAAGAAATGGAGGTGTTAGAACTTCGAACTAGTTAAAATCTCCCAGAATACTCTGTGCTAAGCATTATTGTGCAAATTTACTAGTAGTTAAATTGTTCTAACCTTTGTTCATTGTATATGTGGCATCTGTCAGACGCAAGATGTATGCTCTGTTAAGCTTTGCCAAATATAAACTGTGTGCTAGGTACAGTTAGTGCAAATATTTCTTTGGTTTTATGCTACGTGTGCGCTATGGTCTACTGCCAGCTAAACTGTTGTGTGCATAGTTAGAGAAGAAAAGGTGTGTAAAGTCTGTGGATTCTGGAATTTTCTGTCTTCTAAATGAGGACAAATATGAGCAAAACTGAGCTCATAGTTTGGAACAGAGTGAGGACGTAACTGCTGCAAGACAGTTCTCCAGTTTGGGTATATACTGACCTTTCCGTATTACTGTGACAGTCTGTACCTCTATGTTCACCCCTTATTGGGATTATGATAAATTTGGTACAAAGTATGCCTTCTGAGGTATCATTTGAAAACTCATAATCTTCTGAACATCATTGTCCTGTTAAAATATGTGTGTGGCAACATTGTATGTAAAGTGATATGATTCTACTGTATGATGTTATGTAGACATGTTACAGTTCTGGAGAAAACCCACAGACCAGTTCCTCAGAGACAAAAAGGCAGACTGACCCCTCAGCCAAATGCCAGCAAAATCAAATGGACTATCACATGGTTAAGTGGCTGTTTTTGGTAAGAAAAAAGGTGTGAGTGAGAAATCTGCATTTTAACAAAGGAACATCTTAAGGTTATATGAGCTTTTATTGTCCAGGAGAAGGCTGGACAGTATGTGATGTACATTTCTGATGTACATTTCTGGGACTAGAAATTTGCTGGTGTTGCTCTGCAGTATAATTCAGGAGTCACTGGCTATAGGGCTCTTATGTATTGCTGGGAGTAATTTACATGCTGGAAGCTGTGTGAGAGCAGACCAGGAATGGTTGCTTTCACAGCGAAGCAGTGTAAAAGGCACCCCTGATTGAAGAACAGATGAGACACAGCTGTTCAGCATTCCACATTGAACCATGGGTAAAGTCACAATTTATTGATTGGAAGTAGAATCTGGTTATCTAACATCTCAACTCACTTACTATGAAACCCCAAAGCAGATAAGAGTTATTGTGCATCTCTCTCCCCTTAGTGACTCTGAGCTGTACTAAGACTGAACTGCCTTAGGGGTACATGTTAGGGGTACATGATAGTTTGCCAGCCCCAAATGGTTAAAACTCATGAGATTTTTCTAAAATAATAAAAGTTAGAGGTTTTTACTTGCTTTAGGTTTCTGAGTTGTTAGGGTGCACTGGTTTTAAGTTTTCAAGGTTTTCTCTGCTACCCTGAGGGTTAGAAACTTACCTTTTGTAATGAAAGGTGAAAGTCTCATGCAATACAGTGGAGACAACCTGAACCCCTGCTCCACCCATATCCCCTGGGTGCCATCCCCAGCCCTCCCCTCAACTAGCCTTGGCAATTTCCCAAGCAGACAGACTCTCCTAGTGTGTTATCTGGGCTTATGTGACAGTTACTGAGTGATCAGCATGGGCTCCAGCTCCTATATGCTTTAGCATCAAAAGCCCTTAAAGAAATTACAGAGAGGGAGATATTTTCTTTTTGAAAACCTTTTATAATGAAATTTGGACATTTTTGAAAAACTGAATTTTTGGGAAAATATTTTGATTTGAGATTTTCTTTAGGGTTTTTTTGTTTTGTTTTCATTTACTACTTTCAGTTTTTTAAGGTACTTAAAAAGGCCAGTTTTTTAAGGTAGTAGCCCTGTTAGCTGCTTCACCACCTAAGATGTTTGTACTGGCTGATTGCCATGGTTCAGTAGCTACATTGAGATGGTTAGGATTGCATAAAGTCTGAGGGTGAGTCTGTGCTTTCAGCTCTCACGCAAAAGCTTTTTTGTGCCGCATTATTCAGTATCATAGAATATCAGGGTTGGAAGGGACCTCAGGAGGTCATCTAGTCCAACCCCCTGCTCAAAGCAGGACCAATCCCCAACGAAATCATCCCAGCCAGGGCTTTGTCAAGCCTGACCTTAAAAACGTCTAAGGCCTTGTCTACACTACAAGACTATTTCGAATCTACTTAAGTCGAATTTGTGGATTCGACCTTATGAAGTCGAATTTGTGTATCCATACTAAATACACAAATTCGAACTTCTGAGTCCACATTCACGGGGCCAGCGTCGACTTTGGAAGCGGTGCACTGTGGGAAGCTATCCCACAGTTCCCGCACTCCCCGCTGCCCATTGGAATGCTGGGTAGAGCTCGCAATGCCTGCTGGGTGAAAAAATGTGTCGAGGGCGGTTTTGGGTAACTGTCATCATTCAACCGTCACTCACAACAGCCCTCCCTCACTGAAAGCGCCGGCGGGAAATCTGATCGCGCCCTTCTCTGGTCGGTTACAGCGCGGATGCCACAGCACTGCGAGCATGGAGCCCGCTGCGATCATTGCTGCACTTATGGCCGTTGTCAACTCCTCGCACCTTATCGTCCACCTCTTCCACAGCCAGCTGATGAGAAATCGGGCGAGGAGGCTCCGGCAGCGCGGTGAGGAGAGTGGCGCAGGCCTCTCACAAAGCAGGGTACGCCGCGCCGTGGAGATCATGGTGGCAATGGGTCAAGTTCATGGTGTGGAACGGCGATTCTGGGCCCGGGAAACAAGCACGGAGTGGTGGGACCGCATAGTGCTGCAGGTCTGGGACGAATCACAGTGGCTGCGAAACTTCAGGATGCGTAAGCGTACTTTCCTTGAACTCTGTGACTTGCTGTCCCCTGCCCTGAAGCGCCAGGACACCCGGATGCGAGCAGCCCTGACTGTGCAGAAGCGAGTGGCCATAGCCCTCTGGAAGCTTGCCACGCCAGACAGCTACCGGTCAGTAGCGAACCACTTTGGCGTGGGCAAATCTACCGTGGGGGTTGCTGTGATTGAAGTAGCCCACGCAATCGTTGAGCAACTACTCTCAAAGGTAGTGAACCTGGGAAACGTTCAGGTCATCATAGATGGCTTCGCCGCGATGGGATTCCCAAACTGCGGTGGGGCTATAGATGGGACTCACATCCCTATCCTGGCACCAGCCCACCAGGCCAGCGAGTACATTAACCGAAAGGGCTACTTTTCCATGGTGCTGCAAGGACTGGTGGACCATAGGGGACGTTTTACCAACATCAACGTCGGGTGGGCGGGCAAGGTTCATGACGCGCGTGTGTTCAGGAGCTCTGGTCTCTTTAGATGCCTCCAGGCAGGAACTTTCTTCCCGGACCACAAAATAACGGTTGGGGATGTGCAGATGCCTACAGTGATCCTCGGGGACCCAGCCTACCCGCTAATGCCCTGGCTCATGAAGCCCTATACAGGCGCCCTGGACAGAGAGAAGGAACTCTTCAACTACCGGCTGAGCAAGTGCAGAATGGTGGTGGAGTGTGCTTTCGGACGTCTCAAGGGGAGATGGCGGAGCTTACTCACTCGCTCGGACATCAGCAAAAAGAATATCCCCGTAGCCATCAGGGAGGCTTTGAAAGCGAGTTTCCTCGCAGAGCAGGGTAACCTGTGACTGTCCACTTGATTTTAAGAGAGCCTGATCATAAACCAAGTTTCCCCCACTTCCGAAGGACGTTTTAAAACTAAGGACATGTTTTAGTAATTAATAATAAATCTTTCGTTGACTTTGCATTTCTGTTTCCTGGTTGAAACATGGAAGCATTCTGTGCTGGGAAAGGTGTGCACTGATGGGTGGGTTTGCAGGAAGGGGCGAGGGGTGCCGTCTTTGGATAGGGGTTAACATGACGGCTGTGGGTTTGGGCGTTGGAAGGGGTGAGGGGTGTGGGGGAAGGGTGAGTATCTGCCCCTGGATGAGGTCTCTTTTTGGGGCTCAGGGCACCGGGGAGGATCGTGACTACGGTCCAAGTGCATGTGAAGGGAAGCCTGCCTTTACATTCGGGGACGGCAGGCACCAGGACCCTGCACAAGCATACACATCAAGGAAAGACCCGGGGCAGCATACACCACACAGACTGTCCCTGGTGCCTAGTGACTGCAGTCTGTGTGTGCCCTGCAGTTGACCCTGCACCCAAGTCTGTAGCATGGCACTGTGGGCTATGCACTGAAATTACAATTCCCCCCCCCACACACACACACACAACAACAGAAAGTCTTCTGACACCAGAAACGTGACGGAAACAGTCAGTAACACCAAACCGCTTTTAATAATGTAGTACACAGTGGGGGTTTGAACTTGGAGTTGGGACTGGTTGATGCTGTAAGGAAAGAGCTTGTACAAATTTACAGCGCGAGAGTTGTCTCGAACATTATCGGTGTGCTGCGGTGCAGGGACAGTTCTCACGGCCCCTACCGCCCCTCCTTCTTGTAACTTTGGGTGAGGGGGGGACAGGACTTCCTGGCGTTGGAGGGCGGTTGCAGATGCACTGCAGGGGGGCTCTCTCCTCCTGCCTGCGGTCTTGCAGAACATCTACAAGGCGCCGGAGCGTGTCCGTTTGCTCCCTCATTAGACCAAGCAGCGTTTGAGTCGCCTGCTGGTCTTCCTGCCGCCACCTATCCTCCCGTTGACACAGGCTCTCCCTCGACTGTCTCTGCTCTGCCGCCTCCGCTCTGGAGCTGGCCATCAGTTCCTGGAACATGTCGTCCCTAGTCTTTTTCTTTCGGCGTCTAATCTGAGCCAGCCTCTGCGAGGGGGATGCCGGGGCAGTCCGGGAAGGAGCCGAAGCTGTGTGATGCGAAAAAGTAGGTGATTTCCTTGAACAAATACATGTTTGCCAACAGTAAACACAGTCTAGTCAGTTTCAGTTAAGAAGACCAAAGAGGGAACCAAGTCTCATGAGATCTCAGAACTAGTCCGAGATTTCGGAATACGCTCTCATTGGCGGCGCCATTGCACTGGATAGCGCACAAGCGAGGAAAGACAGCTGCATCCCTCTTGCACAAAGTCCTGGTAAGCCTTACAGTACAGAGTGCTTATCAGTTAGTGCTTAGCTGTGCTCTCCTGCTGGAGGCAATGTGCAAAGCAGAAAAGATGACCGTTTTGCGGCCCCTCCCACCAGTGCACGGGAAAGATCACTGTATGCTTTTCCTCTGTGGCCTCCAACACGTGGCTGTTAAGCGAGGGTCATTCTTATGCAAAGTAAAACTCTGTTAAGCGAGGGTCATTCTTATGCAAAGTAAAAGTCTACCATTCACAATAGTAACAATACACTAATTCCACTAATTAGATGCAGCACTTCCACAACGACATCACCCTGAGGCGTGTCAGGCGGACTGAGAGAGAGCGGATGCTAACAGAAGCCCTGCACAGACCAGGACCATACGCTGCCATGCTCGTCGAGGCGATGGTCCCCCTTTACCTGAGGATGGCCTGGCGCGGAAGAGTGTGCTTCAACGGAGCACCCAACAAGGCACCTCTACCAAGGAACCTCCTGCTGAGGCTTTTCCAGCTGCTCTCTGAGAGCTTTTTTGAACTGTCCCCAGAGGACTATTGCTCCATTCCTGTATGTGTAGACCTGCTGTTTGTATAGCTCCTATATGTGTAGACCTGCTGTTTGTATAGCTCCTATATGTGTAGACCTGCTGTTTGTATAGTATAGTATAGTATAATTTTTGTATAGTATTTCTATTTTTTCTATTTTTTATATAGTATTTCTATTTTTGATATATATCCCTGTTTCTTAAAAAAATAAATGTTTCCCTCTTTGTAGCACTTACCGCCTGATCCTTCCCCTGATTCCGAGTCCGGGTTAACGGGCGGGGACGGTTGGTAGGGGATCTCTGTGAGGGTGATGAAGAGATCCTGGCTGTCAGGGAAAGCGGGAGTGGGTTCGATGTCGCCTGCGCCGTCCTCAAAAGACCCTTCCTCATCTTCCCCATCGGCGAACAGGCAGGAGGAACTGTCCCGGTACACTATTCCGTCCTCGGAGTCCACCGTCACTGGTGGGGCAGTGGTGGCAGACCCACCTAGAATGTCATGCAGTGCCTCGTAGAAGCGGCATGTCTGGGACTGGGCTCCGGAGCGTCCGTTTGCCGCTCTGACTTTTTGATAACCTTGTCTTAGGTCCTTCACTTTCACGCGGCACTGCATCGCATCCCGGCTGTATCCTTTCTCTTTCATGGCTTTAGAGACCTTCTCGAAGGTCTTCGTGTTCCGCTTGTTGGAGCGCAGCTCCGAGAGCACAGACTCCTCGCCCCACACAGCGATCAGATCCTGGACTTCCCGGTCACTCCATGCTGGGGACCTCTTTCTATTCTGGGATTGCCCGGACTCCTCTGCTGGAGAGCTCTGCATCGTTGCAGGTGCTGCGGAGCTCGCCCCGATGTGCAACCAGAACGTCAGATTCAAACCGCCCAGACAGGAAAATGAATTCAAATTTTCCCGGGTCATTTCCTGTGTGGCTGGCCAGAGAATCCAAGCTCGGACTGCTGTCCAGAGCGTCAACAGAGTGGTGTACTGTGGGATAGCTCCCGGAGCTGCTAAGTTCGATTAGCATCCACACCTAGCCTAATTCGAGCTAGCCATGTCGAATTTAGCGTTACTCCACCTGCCGGGGTGGAGTACCAAATTCGAACTAAAGAGCCCTCTAGTTCGAATTAAATGGCTTCCTGGTGTGGACGGTTGAGCGGTTAGTTCGAATTAACACTGATAAATTCGAATTAAAGTCCTAGTGTAGACCAGGCCTAAGGAAGGAGATTCCACCACCTCCCTCGGGAACCCAGTCCAGTGCTTCACCACCCTTCTACTGAAAAAGTTTTTCCTAATATCCAACCTAAACCTCCCCCACTGCAACTTGAGACCATTACTCCTTGTTCTGTCATCTTCTACCACTGAGAACAGTCTAGATCCATCCCCTTTGAAACTCCTTTCAGGTAGTTGAAAGCAGCTATCAAATCCCCCCTCATTCTTCTCTTCTGCAGACTAAACAAGCCCAGTTCCCTCAGCCGCTTCTCATAAGTCATGTGCTCCAGCCCCCTAATCATTTTTGTTGTCCTCTGCTGGACTCTTTCCAATTTTTCCACATCCTTCTTGTAGTGTGGGGCCCAAAACTGGACACAGTACTCCAAATGAGGCCTCACCAATGTCAAATAGAGGGGAATGATCACGTCCCTCGATCTGCTGGTAATGCTCCTACTTATACAGCCCAACAAGGGTTAGCCTTCTTGGCAACAAGGGCACACTGTTGACTTGTATCAGCTTCTCATCCACTATATCCCCTAGGTCCTTTTCTGCAGAACTGCTGCCCAGCCATTCGGTCCCTAATCTGTAACAGTGCATGGGATTCTTCCGTCCTAAGTGCAGGACTCTGCACTTGTCCTTGTTGATATATATATATATATATATATAGATAGATAGATAGATAGATTGATCTTGAAGACAGTTTGAGGCATAATGGACATGGACACACACACACACACACGTGTATCTCCCTACCTAAGTGTCGGCAGGGGAATGTGTGTGTAAGTAGCATCCACACTGTGCTTGAATAGTATCTCTATGCAATGAAGTGTCTATTTTTGTTGAAAGGAACGCCCTCTAGTGTCTGTAAATAGAACAGTCACTGCCACTTAATCTGCTCCTTGTACTGGTCACTGATCTGTTGAATCCCCAATGCTGCCAGCTCGTCCACTATTTCTTGGTACATATGGTCATTCCTGATGCAGCCTTTTGGACATTTCTGATCCTACTAACCTCACCTGTAGCCATGATTACCTGATCAAGCTAACATCCCTCTGGATTCTGTCCCCTAAATTGACTCCTCTCCAGCCTCCAAGACTGTTGAAAGTGGGACTTAGGCCCTTTTGGAACTTTCACCCACTATATGTAACTGTCTGATGTGCTGGCAGGTGTCCATTAGCCTGTACATTAGCTATAGAGAAGCTTTGGGTGACGTTTCACTCCATATTCTTTATGAAAATATGCTTATAATATGGATCTGACATAACAGATATACTTTATGCGAGATGGCTCATATGAGAGCTCATTGGAAAGGTTATGATTTACTGAATGTGATTATGCAATTTGTATGCCTGTATCATGTCTGTATCTGAAGTAAGGAATATTAATTATGTATCTATTTCAAATGTGTTACTTTGGGTGTCACCCCCTACCAGCCCTTCAGGTCCAACAATGAAAAAGCCAGACAGGCTAATGGGCAATTAGCAGAAACAATGGACTGTAAAAGAGCTTAGTCTTCCTGTTGATGCTGGAGAAAAGCCTATGAGCAATGGCTGCCACAGCCATGCAGAGACATAGGTCCGAATAACCTGGTACTGGATACCTCTCCTCTCCTTTTGGTATGCCAGTGTTTTTCCCCTGGAAGACAAAGGGTTCCTGCCTTACACAAGAACTATTTTACACAAGAACTATATAAGACAGAGGAGTGAGATCATCGTGGTTCTCCTCTGCCTCCCCACCCTAAGAGACACTGAAAAACACCTGAAACCAAGAACTGAACTGGGGGGAGAAGAGTTGAGCCCTAGCTGGAAGGGGGTCCAGCTTGTGAGTTATAATACCTGAGGTCTCTGTGCAGCTGCCTTTCAAGACTTTCTGTAATCCCACTGCTTCTTGTCCTATCCTCGGAGGTTAAGAAAAACAATTTTTCTTACTCCATCTTGTAACAACCTTTTACATACTTAACTGTTATCATGTCCCTTCTCAGTCTTCTCTTCTCCAGACTAAACAAACCCATTTTTTTTCGAATCCTCCCTCCTATGTCATGTTTTCTAGACCTTTAATCATTTTTGTTGCTCTTCTCTGGACTCTCTCCAATTTGTCCACATCTTTCCTGAAATGTGGCTCCCAGAACTAGACACAATACTCCAGTTGAGGTCTAATCATCGCGGAGTAGCATGGAAGAATAACTTCTTGTGTCTTGCTTACAACACTCCTGCTAATACATCCCAGAACGATGTTTGCTTTCCGTAGTACTATTTCTAGGCAGTCATTTCCCATTTTGTATGTGTGCAACTGATTGTTCCTTCCTAAGTGGAGTACTTTGCATTTGTCCTTATTGAATTTAATCCTATTTACTTCAGACCATTTCTCCAGTTTGTCCAGATCATTTTGAATTTTAATCCTATTCTCCAAATCACTTGCAACTCCTCCCAGTTTGGTATTGTTTGCAACTTTATAAGTGTATTCTCTATGCCATTATTGAAGTCATTTTTTCCAAATAGTATCTCTCTCAGCTTGTTTAAAAGGTAAGTTTCTTAAAAAAAAATCATTTCCTATCAAATCTCTTGCATAGCATTTTGATAAATTTTTACTTTTGTGTGATGCTGTAATTTTGCATCATTAGTAATCTGGCTCCAAATAAATGAAAACATGCTATTGACTTGTGGTGGTGTTGTTTCAGATCTTCTTGTAATTTCATGGATAAGCAAGTTTAGAGCAGTGTAAAAAATATCAACCTTGAACTTTAGTTTTCATGGCTGTAGAGAGCGGTCCTGTCTCATTATGGATTTTTCCCCTCTTTCTGCCTCTTTTCTTCTTGAAATCTTGTTCGAGGCTTAGGTGAGCTGCTACAAGTTTTGACTTGTGAAGAATAAGAGGCCAGGATTCTCAAAGGCACTCCCATTTGCTTAGAAGTGATTTCATCAGCCTTGATTCTTTACCAGGGATAAGCCCAGAGTTTTGAAGAAAACTACTTATGTTGTCAATGGCTTGTAAAGTTTTAAACCAGAAAGTGGCCAGTAAAATGAATATGAAAGATTTTAACCAATCAGGTTCTTCCTTTGGTTTCACCAAAGCTTGTAGAATTTCCCTCACGCTCTTCACTAGTGGTTTCACTACTTTAATCCTCACACTCCACCGAGTCAGCGACATACTATTGTGTCTAGTTCAATGAAATGTTTGCGGCTTCCTGTCAAATTTCTATTGTAAAGGAATGGAACTGAACAAGTCCACTGATGGCTGGTCAGGGAGACAATTTTTTTGTACCTTTGCTTATTTCTATTGACATATAACCCCTCTGCCCCCTTTCATCTGATTCCGTGTGTGTGACTGGTGTATTTAGAACAGTAGCCCATCCTTTTACTAAAACTTAATGCAAGCTATAGCTAGGCTGGAGCTCCTTCAGCACTTGCTCTTACGGAGCTTAGTAATAAATAAAGGTTCATGCTACTCAAGGATTGTGACAGTGTCACATGCAGGCTGTGCAGGAAGGACTGCAGCAGGCCCTCCTACATGGAGTCCAGCACAGTATTCTCAGCATTTCCTGCATTTTATTGTCATTCAAATTCATGTATAACCAGGGACGGAGGCCTGACATTTAAAGTCTGTGTGGGGGCCCTTAGTGCCACCCCCCCAGGCTATACCAGCCCCCCCTTCTCTTCCCCTCACAGGTGCCAACCCCCTGCCACCAGCAGCCTGACCCCCTGGACCCTAAACCCCTACATATATCCCTTCCCAGGAGCCTCAGCCCTTGAGGGAGCTCTCCTACTATTTCCTTCCAGGAGCCCCTGCTTTCCCCACCCCATTCCTTACCTTACCCCTCCCCACTGGCAAGCCTCAACCTCTGGGGACAGGTCCATTCTGCTGACACAGGCCAGCCATGGGTGTTTAATTGCAGAGTAGCCCTCCCCTAAAGTACTAGTGCAAGCTACCCTTTTAGGTCTCTCGCCTTGGAGAACTGCACGCAGGATTGTCTCCACCAGTGCCAACAGCAGCCATGGTAGACAGACCACAGTATTTTTCTCCCTTTCACCCACTATCAAACTCCAGTCCGGGTCAGTGGGAGAGCCCAGCCACACTGGTAGAATATCCATATACAGCTTTGCCTCTACTCAGCTACTTCTTGGAGTAGATTGCTCTTGTCTATAGCGAGATACTATTCCCATAAATCAGCCACATAGATAAGGAGTCGAAGTGGGTTGATAAGCAAAATGGCTCTAGATAATAGATAATATTAGCTAGACACAGATAATAGCTTCTGACACAGCTACTGCATAATAGATTTATTTCAGAAAAGGAATTTTCAAGAGTTTCTTTAAGAAGATGGATAAAAAAGCTTCAAGAACACATTAGGGGGGCTTTGGCTTATTAGCCCATCACGTACCAGAATGCAGCCTAATGCAGCTTGCAGACCAAGACTCATACATTCTCTTCCCAGCACTGGCAGTTACCTATAGAGTAACTTGGTCAAGTCACAATGTGGTGTTGTGATGACTGGGCCTACAAATGTACTCCAATTGTGAGTTTAACCATAAAAAGTGAGCGTAAATTCATAAGGTGTCACAATAACCTAGAACAACAAATGTTGTAACAAATGCAAGTGTAAGAAGCTGGATTGGTCTAAACCAAAAAGGCCATGCTGATATATTCTAAAGGCTGTTAAAATTATGCTTGATAAAAACAGGAGATGTGGAGCCTGAAGTTAATGAGCCAAAATTGGTATATTAGATATTAGGCTTAATTGCTGGACAAAATAATGAGGTGATGGAATATTCCACCCATCTCTCCCTTCTTGAGTCCTTAAAAGAGATTTTGTGGGACAAATATGAAAGAACAAAAAGGACAGATGGAGGTTACTGGAGCAAACATAACCCTCATGGAGGCCCCACACACACACACCTCCACCATCTCCTGGGACCCCAGACTTTGTCAGCCTAATTCTGAGGGATGTCCTGACCATATGGCGCCACAGAGAGCCAGATGACATCACTGCTCCTACCAGCTCCAGCACAACCACAAACTCCTTCAGGAATGAAACTGCATCGGACTGATCTTAACCAACTTCATTTCTTTTCCCCAAAAGGACAGCTATTGCCATATCTAATACCATTTCAGACACTGTCAAACAAGGGCGTTTGTCCTTCTAAAAACTCTCTCCAGCTAACGGGAAAAGGAACAAGGGATGTTGTTAAAATAAATTATTTAATACTTTTCATTTCAAATGCTTTAACTCTTTTTCCTTCTTTTCTGGATTTTTAAAAAGGTTAAACATTGTGTTTGATGTGGTGCTAAGCAGGCTGAGGTCTAATATACTACATTCTTTAACACTGTTTAATGTGATACCATAACCTAATCACTGTAACACCTTTCGCCCATATATTCAACCTAAACTGATGCAACATTATACTAACACAATTAAGACAACTGTGTCTGTGCCTCATTTTCTCCACTTACCAGACAGGAAAAGACTGACCTACCTATGAAAAGTGCCAGCTTGACACCTCCAAAGATGAAGTCCTGTATTTATCCAAGGAAAATAGAAAGCAACTGCAGTGAAAATGTCCACTGTTAGTGTGCTCTTAACTCTGAAATGGCGGAACCCCTCTTAGAGACCGACTCTATCTGAGCACCTCTGAAAAGTTTGCCAGTTGCTGTCTGTTACAGATGATGGTAGGTGGTTGTTGGGTTTTTTTTTTTTGCAATATGAACAATCTGTGTACTAGGAACCAGACAAATCACCAAATGCATTTCACCGAAGTCACTAAAGAACAATCACATGCGATATGCCAACCTGCATGTTTCTTTCCTCTCACCTGCTTCTAAAGAAGCATGCATTAGCTCCAGCTAGATTGGATGACCGATTGCTTTGATCTAATATGACAGTTCCTATACAGGACTAGGTTTATTTAGTGCAACGAGACCTAAGGCTCTCCCATGAATTCTCCTATATTATTGACTCTCAGGTTGGCACTCTCCTGGGCAGGCAGAGGGGCATGTGCACAGCCAGGGCAACAAGCTGAAGCGGGAAGCCAAGCTGACACCAGCGGGCTATGGTGTGAGTCAAGCTGACATGGTGAACTAAATATGGCAAAACAGCAGCATTAGTAGGGTCTTGCTAACAGTAGGGGGCACTTCACTTCAGTTGCTCATCACATTCAGCTGAAAATCATCTTTTCTGAGAAGTATGGCATTGTTCTCTAATCAATATTTCCTTTAGAATTAATGACCCCAAAGTGTTCCTGGGCTGTGATGCATACTTTGACACAATAAGCGTTCGAGAAATAAATACAGCTCCAAAGTTACCAATTGTTCCTATACCACACACACAGAAGTGGACCTGCATATTATTGTTAAATTATAGGGAATTCACATCTACAGAGAAAGTTCTCTCTGCTGGGTTTTTTTCCCCATTGTGATATAAAGAACACTCAGCAGGTTGATGCTTTGCTTGCTCAGTAACATAATCACACATAAGGTGATGCTGGCTGGACATGAATTCATACTTGCACCTGGTCAAACTGCATAAGTACGTCTGGATTTTTTATGAAACCCCTCTATTGATTCGGAGAGCAAATACAGCATCTGCAGTGTGAGCTTCCCCACAACTATGTTCCTCAGAGACAACCTGGAGTGTGAGGCGATAAGTAATCATTTGTATGCCTTTCTTCTGTGACTATCAACAAGATGTCCAGTTGTGGTGGAGGCTGGGACAGGCTGTGAACATTTGCCCACCAGACATTGGAACAAGACCTGTCATTTGTTCTACAAAACAATTCAAGGCTGTTTGGTGAAACTTTGACTACCAACTTGAAACAGATACTGACCAACACCTCAATCCTCTGAGCTAGAGGCTTGCAACCTGACCTGAACTTGATGGAACCCAACTACAAGGGTCAGGTTCAGGTCAGATCGGAAAACCACCAGACACCCTCGGGCTCAGATTGGGTTGTCTCTGCTCACCTTCTCCTGCTTGTGGGGTTGATGCAGCTGCAGCCCTTGCTCCTGCCGGCTGCTACCTCCTCACTGTGCTGCGTTTGCTGTGCAGTGAGTGTGCTGAGTCACAGCACCTCTCACTCCACAGCACACATAGTCCAGCAGGGGCCGGTGGTCAGCAGGACTGGGACTCGAAGCTGTCACCACACTGAGCCCATGGGGCAGGCAGTGACTGGAGATGGATTGCAGGCACAAGGGGTGGGGAGTGGGAAGACCCCACCAGGCCTAGTCCCAAGGACAAGACCGTGGTGCTGACAGAGGTTTGAGAGGAAGTGTCAGGTCCTGGTCAGGTCTGAGAATGACTTGACTCTCTTGGGCTTGGATCGGGCTCAGGTTAGGTTTCAAAGTTAGCCCTGAGCAGACCTCTACTCTAGTGACACTTTCCCCCTATTCATCTTTGTCCCCATTAACAATATACCATGTGCATTGCTTAAATACCATCCTTCTGCTTTACAATGATGATTTGAACTCTAAGGAACCGCAGGAATTTCACCGCAGGTCAGCATCAACCAGTCAATATCAAACAAGTTACCCCTGGATACAGGGGTCATTGTGAAGTTCTTTGGCAGGTGTGACACAGGAGATCAGACTAGATGATCTAATGCTACCTTCTAGTCTTAAAAATCTCTGACACTAGCCCGGGGTAAGGGGTGGGCTTGAAAGCCCAAGCCACGTCTACACAGCTCTTTTTAGCTTCCTAGCATAAGCCTGTCTAGCTGGGCTAGGAGGCTCTCTCAACAAGTCTTTTCCTCAGTAATCTTTTACTACTTTGTCAAAGTACACAGAGGTTTGCTGTGTTGTACCTTTCTTATGACTGAGCAAAAGAAAAATCACAATTAACAATGCATGTGAGGTGAGCACTGGCCCCTCATTCTACTATACTCTTAGTGAGATTTGCATATGAAGGACTCCAGAGATAAAGGAGTCATTAAAACACGCCAGGTAAACCGTTTAGGAAAAGAAACATTTTATTGAAAAAAAAATTACATTTCACGTATACACCATGAAAATAATGATTTGTGTTTAATCTTCATAAGAAGAGATTAAGACTTTCACAAAAACATACAATCTGTATTACAGCATTACTCTATTTGATAACAGATTCTGGTGGCCTCTGCCCTGTTCATTTACACAGTACAGCAGGATGAAATGTGCTTCAAACAAAAGTCCTACACATTGGCCTCTTTCAGATGCTACCACCTTTCATTAAGAAGAAAAACAAAATCACTAACTGGGTCAATATTTAAGGTTCATTTTATATATTTTAAGTAAGGCCCAATTTCAGTCCTCTTTTTCTTAATTAATTCAGAAATCAACAGCCTGGAGAAAACACCAATGGAAAATAATTCCAAACTCCTTTTTCTCCAGCGATTGAATAAGTGAAAAGCACAGTAAACTGGCATTTAGGAAATAATGTTTCTTCATTTTCCAGAGTGAAAGTGACATAAAAAGGCTACATTTAAAATGGCGCCAACAGCAAATTGTAAGATCACGATTCAATGGCATTGGAATATCCAGAACTTAAACCCTTCTATCACATCATCTCTCTCCTAAAATGACAAACCACACTACAGTTTTCCAATATATTAATAAGGAGAAAACATTGTTCAATCAGTATTGAACATTTCTTGTATAAATATCAATTCTGATGGAGCCACTTGGCACTTCTGGACAAAGGCTTCAATCTAGCAAAGTGCTTAAGTACATGCTTAACTTTAAGCACATGAATAGTATCACTGAAGTCAATGGAACAACTCACATGCTTAAAGTTAGGCTCATACTTAAGGGCTCTGTTAGACTATAATGTGTATATACACCCACAAGTGCTCTTCTACAATTGATCATTTATTGATAGGTTCTTCAGACAAAATAGTCCTAGGCTGACAGCTGACAATGACAACTAGTATTATACTGCCTGAAACTATATCTTCTGGAACTCCCTTCCTCACAGGGATACTAGTGTTATTTTGGTTCAGGAAGGTTTTTTTTTTAATCTGTAAATAAAGGGAAGAAATATATATTAATGCCACTTAAGACTGGGAGACTAAAAAAAGTAACCCATTAGATGCTGAAGAGTGCAGCACAATTCAAATCCAGTGTTTTCTATAGTGAACAGCAGGGTTTATTGGGTGCCTTAAATTTTTCTTGTGCAAGAACTATGAGTTCAGACAGAGGGGCAGGTTTGCTGCCAGAACTACAATAATTTGTTCTACAGAAACAGGCTAATTTTTAAACAATTCTTGTCAGATCTGGGTAATGCTGACAGCGTGCAACTACTGTGAAAGCAGGCACTGTGAAAGCTACTTCACATTACTTTACCTACATAACTGCAGTTGTACAAGGCAACCCCTATCCAGTTCTAGCGGATCTTCCGATGACAATGACAATCACTGAACTACAAATTGTGCAACTGTGTAGTGGTTTTGCAGTGGGAGAGAAGTACTCGGTTGAAACAATCAAACTGAATTCACTTGAGAGCACTGAGATTTCAATATTGGTTTGAAGTAGTTAGTGATTAAACACCAAAGTTCTTCATAAAATAAGTGGGACCCACCACACCAGCTGGCAATTCAGTATCAAGCATATCTATTCCTTCAAAATGACATAGCGTTTGGGCGTGGAAGAACAGATGATGTTAACTGCATCTTAGAGTGTTCTATTAGCCTCATACATACTATGGTAAAAGTTAAGGAATATAATTTAAATTAATTACATTACATCACATCTTGCAAATGCATTCTTAACCTTTAATGCATGTGGATAGCCCCATTGACATCAATAGGATCTACTTGTGCACATTGAAGTGTAAGCATGCACATGACTATTTGCAGGATCAAGGCCTAAAAATTTTTGTTGCTCTTACAACTGGGAAAAATCCTGCCTCTAATTGTGTTATTGATTTCAATTTAGAAATATACAAAAAGAGGTGCAAACGATTGCCATATGCAAGCACCTTCCATTTATTTCCCCTATGTGAACCTAAGGGCCCATGAAAACTATGTCACTGTTAGAAGTGTCATATGGCTAGAAAGGCAGCAAGTGACCCATGAGGGCCCCAATACAGCAAAGCACATAAGCATGTGCTTTAATATCAAATGCATGATATGCTGAATCAGGCCCTGGGGGCTGTATTTGAAAATAAAACCAAACAAACTTGGCTCTCCCTGCCTTAGTGTTCCAAGCTTCCAAGAACTGGTGCATTTCCTCCTGAAAGGCAGTGCAGATAGAGAAGTAAGTGCATTTTGATACTGCCATCCCTCAGGGGCTCTAGTCTCTCCTCAAGACTCATCACACAAATTGTATCCACAGATCGCAATGGGAGTCGGGTATGTGCACAGTAAAGCACAGAATAAAGCATACCCTCCTCTGTCCCATGTCACATGATTAGATGCTCCATCAGGTTTTTCAGTTCTTTGCTATCTCTGCACTTTGTCAGGCCTGGATACAAAAAATCTCCCAAGAGAAAACAGCTGATAAGTTCTTCCCCAGCTATTGGAAAAAGTGAAGTATTTATAAAGTGTTTTTAGGAGACTGGACTGGTTCTTTAGAAAAATAAGAGAAGGGAAAGAAGACATTATTGTCGACTATTGTCAAATAATTTCTCTAACCCATAGATATATATGGCTGGAATATGGACACAGCATCCAACACTGGACTCCAACCCTGTTTATCTATGCAGGCAGCCCCTCACCCCCGCATGGAGGCCCTGTAAAATAAATGTAAAAAAACACCCAAACCAGTTTCTTGATACTTAAAAGTGATTTGCTTTTGTCCTATTCTCCCAGATCTAAAAATTAAGTACAAATTAAGGAAAAAAGTACATCAAGGTAAGAAATAATTGGTCTGACCATCAAAGGTGCTGGAAACCCACAACTCCAACTGAATGGGATTTATTGGTAACACAGCTCTTCTGAAAGTCAGGCCATGTATTAAAAAACAATGTTCGTCACACTTCAAATTACTACAACTTGTTGGCCAAAAACCCCCTTCACTTTTCTCCATCCACACTGTTTGTCTATTTTTGCACTCCTCTCTGCATGGGCAGCTAAACAAAGCCCGTCAGCTTCACATTCAGTTTAATGTAGTCATGTTAACTTCGATTCTCTTGACTCATCTCAACACCTCTGAGACATGTTTAAATCAAAATCCAAAGGTTTCTAACGTACCCCAGCTTTATCTATTAGCATGGTTAATGCAACTCAAAACTGAAAATTGGGACTACTGATGTTTAAAAAAAATCAATGCACAAATTACAGTGGGTTGGGCAGCAATCTTTAGCCCTTTATCTACTGTACTACTGCACCCCTCCACAATTAAGTAGATAAGCCTTTCTGTAGAAAGAACAAAATGCACGAGAGCCAACCAGAATATACACAAGCACTATCAAAGCCGACATTTTCACCAGAAATTAAAACCATTACCATTACATGGCACTCTGTCTGTCTGGCATACAATTCATTTACTTATTTTATATGCCTCAAGGACGATCTTTAAGAGATGTAAACATATAACAGGGTCATCTATTCAATACGAAACACCACACAAATATCAAGTACATAGAAAGTTAACTTGTAAATATTTCTCTGTTTAACAATTTAGAACTAAAAAAATATTACTTCAAAGGCATATTTTATTTATTTGTAATCTGTCCAGGGCTGTTGGGGTTGTACTATCCCTACATGTCATAGCCACCTTCTGCTCTCCTCCCTCACAATGTTACGTTCCTGGAAGAGGCAGATATGATGTGGCCGGGACTTGAAGCCACAGTGCTGTCTATAAAAATATAATTCGTAAGACTTTCTGCTCCCATTCTGAAGGCCTGCACAGCCAGCCCCCAAATTCTGCATTTTCCCCCCACTGCAACTAACACTTTAACACATACACAGTACATACGCTACATTCTTCTAGACACAGATTTTTCTAAATAGCAATGCAACAACAAAGGCAACATGTACGTTATACAGGTAATTTTAGTGATAACATATGGCACAGCCTTCAAATATTGTTGGTATTTTCTTCCATGTGCTACCTTATTCTCTACAAATTCAGGGGGTTTTTTGCCTCAAGACCTGTGGCTGCTCCCAGAGGCACCAACCGAGGAATATGCATCTTTATTCAGGAAAGTACTTCAGACACATGCTTAACTGTACGTATATGTTTACATCCCATTTACTTAAAGACTCACTAAAGTTAAGCATGTAAGTGTTTTCCTGAATCAAGGCCAGAGTGAGCTCGTAGCTGGAGCAACAAGTGCCACTTCATAGGATCTTTTTTTGGTCTCACTATTGAGGCCTGGGATTGGTTTCCTAGCTAACTGTATGGAAGTTGTGGGACCGCTAAACTGCTTATATGTTCTTCTCTCCTGGCTAGTTTCCTTTTGACTCAATTCAAATGATGAGCAACTAGCTTGGGATCTCACTCTGAAGAAAACATATTAAAAACAACAGATTCCCTATAAGATCTGTGTTCAAGGCTCTTGGTTGGTAAAATAACCGCACATTTTCATGTTTCTGATAAGCATTGGGGCATCCTGTTTACCTTAAATCTTCTAATATAAATGTGCATAAACTCACCGATTTACTCAAATATTTAAAAGAGATTTCTAGTTTCAAAGCTTAACAACTATTGCAGACTTGAAATTTTAAGTTGCTGTGCACAGCAAATAATTTATCTCAGAATGCTGTGGAACAGAAAACTGTCCTCAAATAAAGGGTCTCATTTGTCAATAGTTAACACCAAGAAGAGAGCAGAAAAAGTTATTTTCAAAAGCCATTTTTCTTTTGAAAATATTCTACTCTAAATATTTAATTAATAAATCTGTTCCATTGACTTAAATAGGCGTTGAAAGGTACTCCAACAATGAAAAGCTGTGATCTGATTGAAGAGAAATGATTTGTTTAGTGTTTAAGCTTCAGTCAAGAAACATTTTGATTTCTAAGTAGCTGGACTATGTGTTAGTTTTATACCAGCGAATACCTCAACTTTTTAAAGGGGTATAGGGGAGCCATTGTTTCATTTAATTGGGGGGCACCAATTTCACTTGGCTAAGTGACCAAATCAGCCTCTCTGACTGGCACGGGCATTTTGCAGAAGTGACTTCTTTAATAGAAGAACTCCCATGTTTCTCACTAAACTGGATGTCTGCCTTCTTCCACTCACAGAACGGCCCGAATGTGTAAATTATGCCATGTGGATACAGGCAAGGGGGCCTGACCTGGCACTGCACTCCCTTCGATTTCACTGCTCAAGAAGCAGACCAAGGAATGAACTGCGGTTCTTGTTCTGGAGCCCCTAATCCCCGATGAGGGCAAAATACTCTCTCACCCTAGTAACACGTATATGGGAATAGAGATGCAGAATGCCAGAGTCACTTTTCAGTTGGAACATGTAGGTCTCCCACAGGCAGTTATGGAGCTAAACATCCTCTATAAATCAGTCTAGCATCCTCGAATCACTAACGCCTTCTCCTCCCCATTAGTGAGCTTTAACCCTTAACCTTCCAGCAAATTTCTACTGCTATGAAAGTTATTCAAAGAAATGCGCAGAAGACAAGCCTAGTATAACCCCCCCTCCCCAATCCTGTGGTTTTATATTGGGACGATTTAGGTGTCCAAATGTGGGCTTTCCCTTTATCCACCCAATCTTTATATCAGATACTCATAAAATCTTAATCAAATCCACTTCCTCAGAACACTGCCGAACTGTTCTTGTTTGGTTTAATTCTGAAATGGTCAACATATTCAAAAATAGAAGCTAACAATTTTTATGCACAATATATTAATGTAGACATTTTTATTACAATCTTTCTTGCCACATATTGTCAAATAAAATAGACTAACACAACCACTCTAACAGTATCAGACAACGAATTAACATCAATCAATCCAGATACGTATAGGATACTCTTAACAAGGCAGTATTTTTAGCTAGAAACCTTGGTCCTCCAATTCTTTTGTATAGTATGTTGATTATAGATTTCTTGCGTTTTAAATATAAATCAGCAAATGAACATCTACATTACCAATTTTAATGCAGATTTTAAAAACATGTATGTATGCCAAGCATGAATAAACTTCCACAACACTTTAAAAAAAAAAAACTTTAAAGTGTCGTTATGCATGTATCTTCCAAGGAAGTCAGAAGTTTTATGCATAAAAAGCTTGGGTTCCGGCCCAGAATAGACTAGATAATTAATTTTTAAGAGAGTTTTGGTCCATTCTCCATAAGGCTCCACAAATAAGTGAAACTATAATAATCACAATGCCTGCACACAAAGAAGTTCATTACAGAAAATGGGTTCAAACACAATTTAATTAGCTCAAGTAACACCAGCCTTCCATTTTGTTGACAGATGAAAATCACTGAACAGAATGATTGAATCTACTGCTCTCTGCCAAGTTGCCTGTACCTCTGCAATCATTAGAGACATTCATTTTAGTTTGACAGCTTTTCTTTGGATGAGGATCTGCAAGTGGATAAGACTTGACTCCTGTGATAGACTCATTTCCTTTAAATGAATAATGGGGAACCGTGCTAAAGGCCAGAGTGAATACTGAGCCGTTTCCTAGCTGCTCTGGAAGTACGTGTAATTTCTGTATCAGTGGAATCTTCATGGATGTTACATCCAAGAGAAGAGAAGGGGGAATACAAGAATGATTGGATATGATCGTGTTGAGTTTGTGCAGTGTGGCACATACAGTTTGTTCTAAAAACACTAGGAAAAAGTCTTGCATAACATTTCACTGGTAAAAATGCCTTCAAGTTATATGAATTGCTTTAACATTTAAAAATACCTTTGTCCATATGTTGTGACTACAATGTTACAAGGTAACTACAATGTGCACTTACAGTCAGTTTCTCAATGCTTCTTCAATTATTAGACATTGAGCCTGCTTCTGCAGCTGATGCATGGCCTGATCTAATTAAAGTCATGGAAAGAATATCATTGACTTCAATGGGAGTTCATTCTGATATCATACGAGCATCTCCCATTGACTTCAACAGAAGATGGTAGAATGCAGTGGTTGCAAATTGTGGCCAGTTCGTAACTGAACTTCTCCAAATTCAGTTCTGCATTTTCATGTCTTTATTTTCCCTCTGCTTTCTTGTGGTATTGCATCAGTTCATCACAGATATTAAACGAGAAGGGCATTACTGGAGGGGTGGGGAAGGAGGGGGGTCTGCTGTCCTCTGAAGCATCAGGCACAGGCCACTCCTGAGGTCTGAATATCCGATTTAGATCACTGGTCCAAGCTGATATGGCAAGTCATAGGTGCCTCTTATTAGCTTGCCTCTGTTCTGCTTCATAGGAAAATTCATTTTGGCTAAGTTTTACAGATAAAAATTCTGTATTGAATTATCATCATTTAACTTATTAATCCCTTTCATGGAATCTATTATTCCATTTTCCATATTAACCCCTCCCTTTTTCTAGAAGCACAAACCAATGTATTTGCTCCTAAACACCAAGAGAGGCTCCTCTGGTACCATTTTATCGCAAGCTTGCCATAAATATGCTCTCTTGATGGCAAGAAGCTTGGATCTGTATTGTTACTGCTGCTTTTCAAAAAAGAAGAGGGTTATGAACCTCTCCCTTTGACCCCCTGACATGAAGAACAGGAATTTCTCACTAAGCTACGGAAAAGCTGAAAATTCTGTAGGGTCTAGTCCTATAAGTTGAACACTGTGAGGCTATTTAAAGAATCATTGTGTGAAGAGATGGAGCAACAGTCTGTTGATCGCAGCTTCTCAAGTCTATGGGAATGACTGCAAATATCAACATGAAATGTTATGAGTTTAAAAAAGTGAAATAAAAAGGGTTTATGCTTATAGTTATCCCTGGGGTGGGCTATATGGCCACTAAGTGATTAGCACTTGGTAGTGGTAAAAATGTATTTGTGTTGAAGAATAAGTAGAAAGCCCTTGGAGTTGTATTACTGAAATATCATTTTTATTTAAAAGCTACTATCTCTAATTTGAAAGTTGATTACATTTCCCATGCAGCTTCCACAGCAAACATTGTATGTTAAAGAGGGCAGTTTTTATGTAATAAAATTTTTAAACATATGGGAATTAGCCATTATCTCGAAGGAAAATAGCTTTAAAATATTTAAAAATACAGTGCTGAGGACTTTGAATGCTGGACATCAGCCATAAGCTCATGTGCTTAAGGAGGCTTCTATGCTTTATTCAGATTACCAGAATTATTATTGCTAGGAAGTTATTTCATGGTGGAGGTTATTGTAAATTGTGGCAATACAGTCAAGTTTACTAAGTAATTTCTATGTTCTTTTGTGTGTTTCTTATGTCAGAAGAGCAAATTTTTAACTTTTAATTGCTGAGTGCATCGGAGATGATAAAGTATTAGCCACGTAGAGCAAAAGCTGAGAGTTCTTCTCCTAAACTTATCGCAAAATGCATTAGCATCTTGTGTGTTATTTGCTTCAGAGATGCTGAGAGAGATTTAAGACGCCTCTTAAAATTGGAAAACTTCCACTCTATTAAAAAGAAAAACATTAAATCTGTTTGGCCTAAAATTAGTGATACCTGTGTAAATTCTCTCCCTGGGTCTGCTAGTAGAAACAAAATAGGGGCTTCAATGGCAGAAAGTCTACTTGGATGTTGGATTAACAAAGACTGCAGTGGCACTATCTACCTACAAGCCAAGCACTGCTGAGGGACCCAGACCTAGCCAGTTGACACAGCTTAGTAACTGGGCAGCGCTGGCCAGGAAGAAGTTTCTGGGAAGGCACCCAGGAAACACACAGATCAAGTGCTTTTTCTGGGCAGCCTCAGACAGAGGATGGAACTTAAACTGCCTTCCTTTTAGCATCTCCCTCTGTGCACAACTGCTCCCTGCTACTGCAAGAGGATGCAGTTTGTATCTGTGTCCCCCAGGATGAACAAATCAAGCCCACAGACTGCGTTTTCAGGTTTGGGCACATACAACACACTAGGACTCATTCTCAGAGGTGCAGAGAACTTGCAATGCCTGTTGAAGTCAAGAGGAGTTGTAGGTGATCAACATCTCTCAGGATTATCCTCACTGCCTAATCAGCACCCAGAATATAGAAATTGTCAAGAAACCCATTCTGAGAGCACTTCAGGGAACAGGATTTTGGTACAAAAAAGTTAACCAATAAAAATTCCCCAGCTGCCTCCATGGAAGGAGGGAAAAAACTAGATCAGGAGGAACTTTATACTGAAGTGCTTCGGTACTATGGATGATAATAAGCAGTTGTATAGATCCTTAGATACATTCAAACATCCTGCAGCACACATTAAAAAAATGGCTCTTTGTTTTGGAGAGCCAGCATAAAATAATTCAGTAAAATTCAGATCATGAAACTGTCTGAAGAATGGAATTATGAACAAACTAACCTCTCCACTTATGTCTGCAGGCAAGTGTGGGCAACTGTTCACTATTTAGTGCTTTACTGATGAACCTGTTGTACATTTTTGTTAAGCAGGTGCACCCTCTGAGGCTTCTAAATTGAATCATCCATAAAGGTTAAAATGCCCTCAACAAATAATGAATGTTGTCAGTAGCCCAGTGACTTGCTATTCATTAGAATACTAATAGGGTTACATTTACAAAAGGTAGCCACATCATCTTCCTTTCTTAAAGAAGCTTTGTTTTGACGTCTTAATAAAAAGGGAATTAAATCTGGTCCCAGAGGTAGAATTACAAATTTCTACTTGGTGCTACTGACTGGCTAATTAGATTAGTAACATTGGTCTTTTCTGGAGTGGAACATGGGGACAAAGTGATGTGGATACTTGTGGTCACTGGAAATAAAGGGATTAGCGCCTATAGAAATTGGAATCACAATTCATTCATAGGCTAGAAACAGGAAAAGTTATTAGCAACATGAAGTTACACTTCAAGACCTCTGCAGAGCATCTAATGCTAAATATCTCCCCATACACAGCCTGAAGTTGTGTGCAATTTCAACCCTACTGAGTTTTGTAGCAGTTGAGATAGTGAATACCACAATAAGCTGCCAAATGCCTTCAGCTAAGGGAGTAGGTAGCTAGTGAAATTGGCACTAGATGCTTTGCTACAATATATATGCCAGTTAGTCAGTCATTCCACTAGCAAATTCATACCCAAAGTCTTTGGCGAGGCAGGAACCTGTGTATTCTCTTGCCTATGGTACACAGGCTGAGTGAATTTGACAACCATTTTGATACCTGTGAGTAAGTTTTACTACTCACTTTTTTCCCCCTTAAACCAAGCAAGGCCAGCACGTATGTTTGATCGTGGATATCTGCCTATGCAGGGCACTATTTCATGGAAGTCAGGTTTCTGTCACAGATCTAAGGCAAACATTACAATTTACAGGAAAGAAAAAGAGGACATCAATACATTGTGCGTTATTGGGAGACATACAGCCTTTATAACTCAGTAGCTTTTATTATTATCTCCGGGTTTTCTATGTCCTTTTTGCTTTGGACCATTCTCAATTCCAGCTGGGCTCGGCTGGGTTTGTTTCCTTTTCCAGCATGTGCTAAAAGAAGATATTGAAACATCAATAATAAACAAACAGACACACAAAGAACGAATAAGGTTTCTGTCCTGTCCCCAGAACAGAGAAATTTTCTCTTCTCATCCACTGTTACCACTGCCCATTGCCTCCACCAGAGGATATACAGCACATTGTTGTTTCCCCATCCCCCCATCTCAGGTACGTCTGCAGCTCCACCATTATTTAGAGACTGCTCCTGAGAAGTTCTGAGGGCCCTCAACTCCTCTCTGGATCTTTCCGGGACTTGAGGAAGCTCAACATCTTGTATTCTAGGTGACAGGGACCAGGCTGTGTGGCAGTACAGTAGAACAAGATTACTTATGTGCTTCCAGCTGGTGTTTTTAATTCCCCTTCCCAAGAGAAGACAGTTTGAAGAATAATTTATTCAGCTAGCATAAGACAGAAATTCACCACTCAATATTTGAGGAATCCTTCCCAGTCCTAACATACACAGAAAAGGGAAACTGAGGCAGCTGGTGCATCCAAAAACGGAAAAAGGGGAGGCTCCCTTGTCCATTACACTCAGCATTTTCCTCAAATTCTCTCACTCAGGGCCGGCTCCAGGCACCAGCGCAGCAAGCAGGTGCTCGGGGCGGCCAATGGGAAGGGTCAGCACATCCGGCTCTTTGGCAGCAATTTGGCGGCGAGTCCCTCAGTCCCTCTCGGAGGGAAGGACCAGGCGCTGAATTGCAGCCGAATAATGAAGCGGCGGCAGTAGAAGTGCTGATTGCGGCCTTTTTTTTTCCCCCCTACCGCTTGGGGCAGCAAAAACGTTGGAGCTGGCCCTGCTCCCACTCTTGCTCTAATAGTAATGCAGTCCCACCACCGGTGCAGCACTATTATCAACTGGACAGCGCATTTGTACCACTGTTAGGGTTAGAGGATACAGCAGTAAAAACATCAGTGCTAGAATTCCCTAATTCTGTTTTGTGGATGTAGTCTAATAATAGGCCATATTTAGTGCTGAAAACAACTTTCCAGAATATTTATTCCAATGAGGATGTGAACAGAGTAAAATCAGGAACAGGGTGTAAAATGATTACCCTTTGCACACTTGATGGTCCTTTGCAGAACATGCTGCACAGCTGATACAGTCTTTTCACATGCCACCTGCAATTAAATATACATATATGTTTAGGCTTACCAACATTCCAATCATAAGAACATAAAAATGGCCATATTGGGTCAGACCAAAGGTCCATCCAGCCCAGCATCTGTCTACTGACAGTGGCCAATGCCAGGTGCCCCAGAGGGAGTGAACCTAACAGGTAATGATCAAGTGATCTCTCTCCTGCCATCCATCTCCACCCTCTGACAAACAGATGCTAGGGACACCATTAATTACCCATCCTGGCTAATAGCCATTAATGGACTTAACCTCCATGAATTTATCCAGTTCTCTTTTAAACCCTGTTTTAGTCCTTCACAAGCTCCTCAGGTAAGGAGTTCCACAGGTTGACTGTGCGCTGTGTGAAGAAGAACTTCCTTTTATTTGTTTTAAACCTGCTGCCCATTAATTTCATTTGGTGGCCCCTACTTCTTATATTATGGGAACAAGTAAATAACTTTTCCTTATTCACTTTCTCCACACGACTCGTGATTTTATATACCTCTATCATATTCCCCCCTTAGTCTCCTTTTCCAAGCTGAAAAGTCCTAGCCTCTTTAATCCCTCCTCATATGGGACCCGTTCCAAACCCCTAATCATTTTAGTTGCCCTTCACTGAACCTTTTCTAATGCCAGTATATCTTTTTTGAGATGAGACCACATCTGTATGCAGTATTCAAGATGTGGGCGTACCATGGATTTATATAAGGGCAATAAGATATTCTTCATCTTATTTTCTATCCCCTTTTTAATGATTCCTAACATCCTGTTTGCTTTTTTGACCGCCACTGCACACTGCGTGGACGTCTTCAGAGAACTATCCACGATGACTCCAAGATCTCTTTCCTGATTAGTTGTAGCTAAATTAGCCCCCATCATATTGTATGTATAGTTGGGGTTATTTTTTCTAATGTGCATTACTTTACATTTATCCACATTAAATTTCATTTGCCATTTTGTTGCCCAATCACTTAGTTTTGTGAGATCTTTTTGATGTTCTTCACAGTCTGCTTTGGTCTTAACTATCTTAAGCAGCTTAGTATCATCTGTAAACTTTGCCACCTCACTGTTTACCCCTTTCTCCAGATCATTTATGAATAAATTGAATAGGATTGGTCCTAGGACTGACCCTTGGGGAACACCACTAGTTACCCCTCTCCATTCTGAAAATTTACCATTTATTCCTACCCTTTGTTCCCTGTCTTTTAACCAATTCTCAATCCATGAAAGGATCTTCCCTCTTATCGCATGACAACTTAATTTACGTAATAGCCTTTGGTGAGGGACGTTGCCAAAGGCTTTCTGGAAAACTAAGTACACTATGTCCACTGGATCCCCCTTGTCCACATGTTTGTTGACCCCTTCAAAGAACTCTAATAGATTAGTAAGACATAATTTCCCTTTACAGAAACCATGTCGAATTTTGCCCAACAATTTATGTTCTTCTATGTGTCTGTCAATTTTAATAATTAATACTTCCGCAATTTCACATTTGAGTTCTTTCAGAACTCTTGGGTGAATGCCATCTGGTCCCGGTGACTTGTTACTGTTAAGTTTATCAATTAATTCCAAAACCTCCTCTAGTGACACTTCTTCAGTCTATGACAATTCTTCAGATTTTCACCTACAAAGGACAGCTCAGGTTTGGGAATCTCCCTAACATCCTCAGCTGTGAAGACTGAAGCAAAGAATTCACTTGGTTTCTCTGCAATGACTTTATCGTCTTTAAGTGCTCCTTTTGTATCTTGATCGTCCAGGGGCCCCCACTGGTTGTTTAGCAAGCTTCCTGCTTCTGATGTACTTAAAAATATTTTGTTATTACATTTTGAGATTCTGGCTAGCTGTTCTTCAAACTACTTTTTGCCTTTTCTTATTACATTTTTACATTTTAATTTGGCAGTGTTTATGCTCCTTTCTATTTACCTCACTAGGATTTGACTTCCATTTTTTAAAAGATGCCTTTTTATCTCTCACTGCTTCTTTTACATGGTTAAGCCAAGCCATGTGGGCTCTTTTTTAGTTCTTTTACTGTGTTTTTTAATGTGGGGTATACAATTAAGTTGGGCCTCTATTATGGTGTCTTTGAAAAGTGTCCATGCAGCTTGCCTTTTAATTTCTGTTTAACTAACCTCCTCATTTTTGCATAGTTCCCCTTTCTGAAATTAAATGCCACAGTGCTGGGCTGTTGAGGTGTTCTTCCCACCATAGGAATGTTAAATGTTGTTATATTATGGTCACTATTTCCAAGTGGTCCTGTTATAGTTACCTCTTGGACCAGCTCCTGCGCTCCACTCAAGACTAAATTGAGAATTGCCTCTCCCCTTGTGGGTTCCTGTACCAGCTGCTCCAAGAAGCAGTCATTTAAAGTATTGAGAAATTTTGTCTCTGCATTTTGTCCTGAGGTGACATGTACCCAGTCAATATGGGGATCAATTGAAATCCTCCACTATTATTGAGTTCTTTATTCTGATAGCCTCTTTAATCTCCCTTAGCATTTCATCATCACTATCACTGTCCTGGTCAGGTGGTCAATAATAGATCCCTAATGTTATATTCTTATTAGAGCATGGAATTACTATCCATAGAGATTCTATGGAACATGTGGATTCATTTAAGATTTTTACTTCATTTGATTCCACATTTTCTTTCACAGATAGTGCCACTCCCTCCCCCACCCCCACCCCCACTCACCCAAGTTAGTCACAGTGCTTTGGACCATAATGTTCAGAGGCCAACTTGATTGATCCGAAGGTTAACAAGAGTCAATGAGTTGTTTTTTCTCAACTCTATAAGGCACATACAAGTTGGCAGCTGAATTTAACGCATAGTGTAAAAAGCTGTAGAATCTCTCAATAACTAGAAGCAAAAGGATCCAAATTATGGACTTAGTCTCCAAAATTAATAAGTAAGAAAGCATCAGCGCACAGGACCCTTATTCTGATAACAAGTGCCAGTACTGTAAAAATCAGTTATGAACCAAGGATAAAAACCAAATATTTTTAATTTATAGCGTATCTTTGATTTGGTACAATCCCCAAATACTTTTACAGACTGTGCAGAGAAAGACTCCTCATCAGCCATCACTGAAATGCAATCACCCAAGCAACACTACTCAAAAATTAGTGGGTTTCTGGGGGGAGGGAGGAGGGACCTGTATCTATAGGGGACATTTTTAAGTATGTATAATGTTAAGTGTCCCAGAGATGAAATTTGGTCAGTGGAATAGCTCACACTCTTGCAAGAAGTGTTATTCTATATTCCAAATATTGTCTATCCTGTATTCTATATCTATATTCTGGGGACTAACAATAATAAAATGAAAGAAGTCGTTTATTAAAAGCAGTTTCCTGCCAGAAAAAAAAACCCTCTCACACACCTTAAGATTATTTGGATGTTTGTGTGTCCAGGCTAAGAGCATCGCAGCAAACAAGTCTCCAGTTCCAACGAAATCAGCATCCACTTTAGGAGACTCTATTCGAATTCTCTGGGTCACCTTGGTGCCATCCGCTCTAGCTGGAAAGCAGACATACAGTTAAGAAATAGAACCTCTCCCTGCAATTAATACAATACTTACTACAATTTAAAAGGCAATTATTATTGTAGTGCTTGACACTTTAAGTCAGCAGGTTTTTTTTGGAGGATCTTAAAAAAATTGAAACTATATACCAGCTCTTCAAACTATTTTTCTCCAAACTTTGCCCATTTGGGAGCCACACCAGCAGCGTGAGTGCTACACATAATTTGGAAGAGCCAGCTAACACCAACATCTTCCATACAGGAGTCCAAGCCACAGCATGCACAGGTCCCAGCATGTATTTCTCCATCTTGACCTATTGGCAGCTGGTTCGGTAAGGATAGTGAATCTGGAAGCTGCTTAAACCAAGATGAAGAATCATGTGCTGGAACATTTAGTATCTCCAGGTTGTACCTCGGTTTTAAATGTAAGGGCAGTCACAGGCCACAATGGAGAACAGCGCAATCTGTACCTGACCCATGATTACAACTACATTAACGAAAAAGCAGCTTATGGTCCATTTAGTTGAATAGAATTTTTAGGTGGTGCCAAGAAACATCAATTGGTTCTATATCGGGTCTGTATTTCTTAAGTAATAAACCAACTTGTTTCTTTTGGAAGCCCAGCATGCAATCTCTATATTTACATCTCATAGGTAAAGAAGAAAGTAGGATTATTCACCATCCTGCTCAACAGCACTTCTTTAATATGAGAGCATTCAATGACAATTTACCGAGCACAGACAGTGCTTGGTGCTATCAGAAGACGGGAGAGACATGGGGAGAAAAAAGGCTTAGGAAAGAAAGAAAGAAATTGTTCCTGTCCAGGTTGTTTACAATCTATTTTGTCAAGAGGACAGCGCGATTTTTCTTCTTCACTGACAAACATCTTAAGTTTCCATCTTCCCACCCCACCACCTCTGCAGGCGTCTGAATCCATATGATTGAGCTGTTCCCATGTACTCCAGGCTGTTTTCATGGAGTGATTTATTTTTAAATCAACAGAAACAAATCGAGTGAGCTGTTTGATAAAACAAGACCATGACTTACTTTTCCTTTGGCTCCCTAGTGCAATTAGGAAGTCACTTCCTAGAGAACCCTGTAGGTCTGAGCTTGTGATCACCACTGTCTCTGGTCCCATAGCATGAAGCATATCCATTACCTTCCCATGCACAAAATGACAAAAACTAGTTATTACGTGTTACTGATAAATGGCAGCAGTCATTGAGCACAGCTCCATTAATAATGCTGAAGAACAGTTCTGCTGAATACTTAAAAACTTCATTGCAACCCTCATAAAGATTAAGTAGTTTCCTCTCAAACAACTAATTTAAAATATTAGGATTAGATTTAGAAATCTATAACATGAATGCACTTATTACAATATATTAAGTTTCTCTGTATTATTTTCAGATCCTCTTCCTATACCATGAGTTCAACTGTACAGGCTTCCAAAGAGGAGAGCGAAACCGTAAGTAATAAGAAACTTCTAATCATGTGGGGTTTGTGAGCCCCTCCACACACACACAAAAAAAGTTCCACGATTTAAGATCTTATTAGACGGGGGAGAGTGAATCCACATAAGCATGTGTGAGAGCGCTAGTGTCTTGTAATAGTTAATAGCATTCTGATACCTCAGTTGCTAGAGAAGTTGTTACACTGAGCTATAATGACAGAATGGCTTATATAGCCAGCATCATAAGAATGAAAAATAATAATAATAAATTTAATAAGGCTGAAATAAAGGGAATTTATCTGAGCGTCTCATGTAAATGTTTCTCAATCTCCTTCTCATTTTGGAACGTAGGTACCGTATGTTTCAAAGGCATGTGTGTATCTGCCGATTATGTGTACGTGTCTAACATTTTAGGTATATTCCCCTCTCTAAGCATTTCTCACCAGAAATCAAAATCCCTCTTTGTGACTCTACAATTGGCTGGTGTGGAAGTGATTTTCATTACACGAAGAATGGATGACTTCAGTACTGGATTTAGCATAAAAAGCAGATACAAAAAAATAAATTCCCCTAGAAGAAATCCTCTCAGCCTAGGTATGACTCATGAGCAGCTGAATAATAAGGGCTTACGTCTCCTATTTTTATTCTGTATTGCCTTCCTTTCTTGTCTGAGCTTCAAAGTTATTTCTCAACTGTCAACTTCCTAACACACACAGAGTTGGTAAAAATCAGTAACCCCACCAACTGGTGCCGGTGCATTGAATCTATGAGGTGATGGCATGTCCATTTTCATTCCATATTAAATGTTTCACCAGGGTTTCTAATATTCTTGTACTATCTCAATCAAAATTTAAAAAATTATGAAAAGTGAAAAAAACCTGAAAAGCCTCTCCAACAGAGACTTGGCTGTACCCTATAAATAGATGCCCCTGCTCAGAAACCAGTCAATGGCATTACTGATGTTACCAAACCAGTACATACATACTGTGATCTCTCACTGTGCGCAAGAATTCAGAGACCATGGAATAGTAATTCTGAGAACTGGTTTATAAATGGTCTTTTAAAAGGGGAAAGCAAGTGGACTGCATCTGTGGCAGAGCTGTTTCTAATAGCAACCCCCTTCATAATTTTCCATGAGGCATCAGTTGTGCAACGCTTTTATTCAAGGTTATAACATGGTGACTCCATGATTGCCTAACAATGGTTAGTACTTGGTTGCTAGGTGCATGGGGTTTCCACTCTACTTGGACGACTCTTTATCTGACTGATGTAGCAAAGTAATAGAATGAAGATTTTTCTGTCTTTGAAGAGTGAACAAACTACCTGGCTTAGGGCCAGATCTTCACTACAAAGGAAGTCTGATCAATGCAGACCCAGCACAGTTAAACATTCAGGTTGGTGTTCTAGTGCAGAAGAGAGAATTCTGACTGTAGCATGGTCATTCCAAGGCAGGTTTATCTAAGACTCTAGCATGATTTATTCACCTCTACAATATCACCAGTCCATGTATAATTGTGTCAGAGGATTATATAGTGCTGCAATTGCTCTCACTATTAGAGCTGGCTAGGTAACATTAATTCCATTTTGGAAAAAGTTTCAAGGTTTCAAAAACTGTTTTCATTTTGCCTTCAAGCCTTGTGGGGAGGGGTGATGAGACTCCCCACCCCAAGCTTTCCAGAATAGCCAATTGCCATGTGGTTAAGGCACTCACTTAACGTGTGGGAGACCCAAGTTCAAGTCCCTGCTCTGCCTGATTCAAAGCAGGGTGCCCTAACTACAAGTTATTTGGGGGTCACTCTCTCTTCCCTCCCCACCGACCCGAGAAAGCTTCCCAACTCAATTGTCATGAAAATAGAAACATTTCTGTGAAAAGTGTGTTTTGATTAATCGGTTTTTCTAATAAAAACAAAAACATTTTGTCAAAAAATTCCCAACCAGCTCTACTTGCTCTGCACTTGAGGTAAAACCCTGTTCCTACTGTTGACTTAATTCCCATTGACTTGAGTGGGGCCAGGATTCCAGCCTTGGTCTTTGCTGTACAGAAGAGATCATGTGGAACAGACCCTGTGTGCTGCAGGCAGCTGAGGAAAAACATGGCCAGAAGGAAAAAAAAAATCCTACAAGAAATTAGTTTTCAAACGGGTAAGGTACATTTATTACTACATTGTCGCCTCCCTGGTTGAGACTTCATTGTTTTTGAGAGATTTTTATCAGTAAATAAGGGTCAGCATCCAGCAATCACATTGCTTGGTAGAGAATTCATTTGAAAAACAGTTACTCAGTAGCATATTATCATCATTCTTGTGTAGGACTGGAACGTACAAACTGAAAGCTAATGGCTTGTAAGCGTGACTAGCAGCATAACCACTCCATGCTACTCAGGGTATGTCTAGTCTAGGTGCGATAAATTGACCCCGAGCGCTCTCCCATCGACTCCTGTATTCCACTGCCGCAAGAGGTGCAGGCAGAGTTGATGGGGGAGCGGCAGCAGTCGACTCACCGCAGTGAAGACACCGTGGTGAGTAGATCTAAGTATGTCGACTTCAGCTATGTTACTGACATAGCTGAAGTTGCGTAACTTAGATCGATCCCCCCAGTGTAGACTAGGCCTTAGGCTCTTGATTCCATTGATGAGAATAGCAAAGACGCTGTTATAATTAGTGGTGAGTAGCATAAGGGGTATTCCCTGGATAGGGCACACTGGGGGATGCAAAACAGGAATACAAGTAAAAATGTCTGATTTTTTGAGCTGCTTTCCGCTGGGGGAAAAAAACCAAAACAATCAGCAACTGACATTCAGATGGCTTTGCTGGAGGAAATACTGCAAATATCACGGCTGCTGTAAGTTCACTACTATCCTGGGCGTCAGCATGACCACTGGAATACAATTTTCATATCAACATTAAAAAAAGGTGAAAAATCAAATCAGGAGAAATAATTCCAGAGTCCTTTACTGAAGGATTCAATTGTATTCACAGAAAAGAAGCATGTGTTAGAATAGAACTGAGCCCCTCAAGTCAATATTACATCATTTATTCCTTATATTTACACTTCAGGGTTCCAACCCTGCAGACTTCAGCGTTTGTTCAGCTTGCATAAGAATGAGAGGATTTAACCCTACAAGGACAAATCCTTACTGTAGAACGGGATGTTTGTGAAATCTGTAGCTTCTAAGGGTACGTCTACACTACCTGCCGGACTGGCGGGTAGCGACTGATCTATCAGGGATCGATTTATCGCATGTAGTGTAGATGCGATAAATTGATTCCTGATCGCCCTCCCGTCGACTGCTGAACTCCAGCTCGGCGAGAGGTGGAAGCAAAGTCGATATGGGAGCCGCAGCCCACCGCGAGGATGCGAAGTAAGTAATTTTAATTCGATCTAAGATGCATCGACTTCAGCTACGCTATTCTCGTAGCTGAAGTTGCGTATCTTAGATCGATCCCCACCCCAGTGTAGACCAGGCCTAACACTGTCAGATCATGATGCGAGCTTTCATAGGACAAGGTTCAGGTTCCTCTGTGCCTGCTATTTGGAAGTGCCTGAAGACCATAACTGCAGCCTGCCTGCTTGTCCTCTGCTCTACTGGGGTGAGCACCACAAGCCCCATCCTGCTGCCCAGCTCTCTGGATAGTAACACCCAGCCCCCCTAAAAGTTAACGTTAAGAACCTTCCAGCCACAGCTACCTACAGCAGAATAGTACCCAGAGCCCAACCCTTCCAGCACACAGTTTCCTCAGTGCTGTTCCCCGCGGCACTGCAGAGCTTGCTGGTAACTTTTTCCTCTCTAGCAAGCCCTGCGGCAGAGTGAAAGCTGGCCGTGCTAGCCCTGCAGTGTTGCTATCACAGTAGTGTCATGCTGGCAGCAGGGGGAGCAGCTAGCACACCACATCAGACATTTGAATGAAGAGTATGGTTTTCATCTTAATTAATGCATTTCTCCATGACTGGCAGTGTGATCATTTATAATATATGGTGGCTCCTTCACCCTCCACCCCATCCTTACATCTCAGTGGCATTAAGTCAACAGTGCTCTATTTAATATAATTGTTGTGGTTTTATTTATGTCTTTTAAAAAGATTTTCTTCAACATTCCAACACTAAATATAAAAAGTTTTCTGTGCATGAAGTGTGACCTGAATCACTACAGCTTTGGAGAGAAATTACAGAGAAGGAGAGACGGGAGGCTATATGCAAGCTTTAAGGACACAAATTATAAACTGCAAAATTGCAGGCAGACCTCCGGACACACACACACACCTACGTACCTCTAAAGCTTCTTTTTCTGTGTGAATCTTTCTGCCAGTGAGCAACCTGGAAATCAAGAAAGAAGATTAAAAAGCATATAAACTATGTACAATCACTGTTTGCTTTGCTCACCAGGATTAAGTCTCTGAATAGATGGTATCTTGTTTACACAAGGGCCTGAGCAAACCATTGGCTATATAAAATAGCATGTAGTACCAGACTGTCTTTCAGTGTCTTTTGCATACAACAGATAGAAATTTCGTATCTTATTGTCAACTGACTAAAATTTAAAATGCTTCGTACATGAAACCAATGGGTGGTCTAAGTTATGTTGCAGTGAATTGTCTGCATCACAAACACCACCACTTCACAACTCGTTTTTCCATCTCCCATGACGAACCAAAAACATGGGACTCTCTCAGTAAAAGAGGTAAGACCATGATGCATCATTGAGATTTAAACTGATAAGGGAGCCTAGCCCAGAGAGGAGAAGGGGATCATGAGGTGTTGCTATGGTATTTCCAAAGCCAACTATTTCGGTCTCCCGACAGACTATTTGGGGAAAAAAACAAAACAAAAATCAAAAACTGGAAAAAAATTATTTTTTGCACCGGGAAGGTGGTGGGAGACAAAAATATTTTCCAACAAGCTCCAGAAATGACCTTTGGACACAGTCAATTAAAAGTAACGATAAAATTCAGATGTTTAAGAAAATAGGATATTTTGGGGAGTTATTATTTAAAAAGGTGAAATTAAAATATTTTTTTTAAAACAAGCAATCTCCAAGATTTACTAAAGAGCTCCATTTAAAAACAATTTAAAAACAAACAAAACAAAACCCATAAACACAAACAAAAACCAACTTAAGAAGTATAACGGGAAGAAGGGAGCTCATTTGTTCCTGCTTTTAGCCCCAGATTTACCAAGCATTAAGAGAAACGAGTACTTACTCAGCCTCAAACTGATTAGGAGTTATTATATCTGCAACGGGTACAACTCTGTCCCTGTAGACTGGGAGAACCTCCTTTGGCACATACTGAAAAAGAACAGGAAAATTATAATGAACTCTGCCAGAAATTACTTTGGAAGTTACAGGGGTCATTTTCCTTCATTTAAATTTGATTTCCATACATTAACATACATTCTGTAACCTAGTGGACTACTCAGTTTCCAACCTGCAGGAGTATTTAGAAGTTAGAGCAATAAATGGAGTCATAACTCCCGGCTTCTCTTCCTAGCTTTGCAACTGACTTGTTATGCGACTTTGGAAGAGTCCTTTAACCTCTCCGTGTCTCAGTTTCTCACCTCTGTTAAATGAGGAATTGTTCTCCACCTGGCATGGTGGTTGTAAGAATAACTTCATTTATGTGGGCTGGGAGGGGCCACCAAAGATTCCTAGCTCAAAAACACTTTCCAAAAAAACAAAAAAAAACAACCAACCAACCAAAAAAACCATGTTAGTTACAAACGTTACTTTTTATCTTGTACCGTGACTATTTATCTTTGAGACATGTTGTGCACATATACCTTCCACTGTACCCAGTACACTTGACATAGAGACTTTTAGTCAGCAGTGCTGTTGGGGTAGTGCACACACCAGCCCATGTGTCCTTGTGCCTACAACCAAGGGCATAAAGGGAAGCAACTCCAACCTCCCCTCAGTTCCTTCTCACTGGTATCTTGGCAACATTAGTCTCGGAAGGAGCAGGGAAGAAGGGTGAGTCGTGGGATATGTATGTGCACATCTCCAACAGTTACTGTACAGAGAAGTAACCTTTTTTCCTCGGAGTGGTTGTGCATTTCAGGTGATTCCCAAGCACTGCTCCTTCAGGTGGTGGGAGTTTGGCGTCTACTTGAATGATGACTGTAAAATGGAAGCTATTCTGACGGCATAGTGCTTATCAAACATGTAGACAGATGACCACATTGCTGTTCCACAAATGTCCACAACTGGGATGTTGGGAGGAAAGCCCACCAGCACCTCAGGTTAAATGGTCAACAGCATCAGTGCCCTCTGCCTCCTCTCCTTCCCCCAGGGGCCGCAGGGATGTGGTGCTGGCCTGGCCGCTTCGGGGAGTGGTGTGGGGCCAGGGCAGGCAGGCAGGCAGGCAGCCTGCGATAGCCTCGCTGTGCGCCGCTGCCACCCCGGAGCCACTCCAGGTAAGCGGCGCCGGGCCAGAGCCCACACCCCTCTTGTACCCCGCACCTCAACCCCCTGCCCTGAGCCCCCTAACTCCCTGCTTGAGCCTCTTGCCACACCCCTCCTGCACTGCAACCCCCTGCCCTGAGCCCCCTGCCACCACCCCACATCCCTCTTGCACCTGAACCCCTTGCCCTGAGCCCCTTCCTGCACACCACACCCCCTCCCACACCCTGCACTCCCTCCCGCACCCCAACCTCCTGCCCCAGCCCTACATTCATGGCCCTGCATGCAATTTCCCCATACAAAGGTGGCCCTCAGGCCAAAAAGCCCTGCTGTATCACATGAAATGCTGCAGCTGGAGTTCCTGTGTGAGTGCAAGGAGCCCTTCTTCCATCTGGATGCCGTCTTTACTTTCAGAGGGCTGGAGTTATAGCAGCCGTGGAGTATGGCTCCAGGGAAGAAGAATGACTTTTCTCTCTGGGGATCTACTGTCTTCAGCCAGTTCTCATGGCGGAGGGGACAGAACCTGAAGAGCCAGGCCCCTCTGGGACTGAGAAAGCTGAGTACTCCTCCTCCAGAGGGGCCTGGATCACAGGCCGGGCGCATGGATTTCTCCATGAGGTACTTTGTACCTAAACAGACTTGTGTGTTCTCCTAGTCAAGGAGTTGCAGATGCTGCACTTGTCCCTGATATGCTCTTCATCATGTCGAATGAAGCAGCAAGTATGCCCATTGTTCACGTTCGTAACAGCTTCCTATGAAGGGCAGTATTTAAAACCTGGGGACATGTAAAGCTAGTCCCAGAGTACAACCCCAGGAACAAGAAAAACAGACGTTATCCCTTCAGGGAGAAAATCAAAGGAAACACTAAAACTACTTATTTATACTAAGCCTAAACAAGTGGTCACCACTCAGTCAATCGCGATCAACTGGTCAATCCTGGAGACTCTCCCAGTCGATCACGATCTCCGGCTGCGCAGCAGGGCTGCTGCTAAGGCAGACTCTCTGCCTGCCCCGGCCCCACGCCATTCCCAGAAGCAGCCAGCACGACACCGTGACCCCGGGGGGGGGACGGGGGGAGGAAGGGTCTCCGCACACTGCTCCTGCCTGCACGCACCACCCCCGCAACTCCCATTGGCTGGGAATGGGGAACTGAGGCCAATGGGCGCCGCGGGGGCAGTGCTCACAGAGATGGGCAGCGTGTAGAGCCCTTCCCCGCCCCACCCCCCAGAGGCTGCAGGGGTGCACTGGCTCCTTCTGGGAGCAGCGTGGGGCCGGGGCAGGCAGGAAGCCTGCCTTAGCCCTGCTGCGCTGCCGCCTGAGGTAAGTGCCACCCAGCAGGAGGCTGCACCCCAAGCCCCAGCCATGAGCCCCCTCCCACCAGTGAGAAGATTCTGAGTGCGAAACGGCTACTAAAGTACACTAAAAGTTCCCTAGCGTACTCTGCTCTACTCCACTTTAAATGGTAACTGGGAACTTTTAGTGCCTGGTAGCAGTAGGCGCAGTAGGCCAACACCTCAGCTTGCCACATACTAATTGTTCCTCTAGACAAGTCCTAAAAGTCTCCGGCTCCAGTGTACTGGGAACACACTCAGCTGAAGTGGAATATATGTGTGCACAATCGCTCCAAGGAAAACAGTTATGATTTGATATAGGTCCAAGTACGTGAGCAGGGATCAACATAGCACAGCGCTTCCCCTCCTTTCGCTGACTTGGGGCAGTGCTGCCGAGATCCTCATGTTCACTGGCTGGTGGAGTGTCAGGAGGGGCTGGTGCCTGGTTGGGGAATTTCTGGGTTTCGCCCTCTTTTGCTCAGAAGGTGATTCTGTATCAGAGCCAAGGAAACGTTTGTTGTTTTAATGGCAGCTCTATTTTATTTATGTCAAAGGGGCCCGGCTGGGTGCAGGGTCCACTCACAGATATCCAGTTGCAGGACCAGGCCCCAAGAATGATTTATGGGTAAATAAGCTGTGGAATGAAGTGTTTTGGGTTTTTTTGTTTTGTTTTAAGAAAGAAATGTGTTTAATATTGGGTGTGGGGGAATTAAATGTCTTAGTTTTGTAATTTTTTGAACAACACACAATATCTTTAAATAAAAGGCCATTCCTGCTTCTGCAGCATAATTGGAATATATACATTAAAATCAAAATAATTCTTTATATCCCCACAAAGTTATCTAAAGTGCCTCAAGTAATTCTTTCTTTAGCAACTGAATAAGAGACTGAAGTCTTCACCTAAAAAGTGCTGATACTTCCCTCTTTCCCACCTGTCCCCTGACCTTGTGTTCCCATTTCTGAACACCCTGACAGCAGCAGCTACTACTTGAAGTACAATTCCTTCACTACCTGGCATGCCTGCTACTTTTCAGGACAAGAAGTTTCATGCTGAGGTGGAAGTCTAGGAGTTCACTACCCCCAAGTCAACTTGTATCAGCCCAGGAAGCCACATGCTCTTCATTTTCGACCCTCAGTCTGTTGTACAGTAATTTACAGGTGAAAACAGTCTAATGTTTGTTAATGTTTCTGCAGGGTTTTGATAAACAGACTGTTTCTTTAATACTCAGCACTTCTGTCATGAGTGACGTTAAAAAAGAATGTATACCAACCGAACCAAATTAAGCCTTGGCATAAATAGAAGCAGTGGTCCCGCGGCTCGGACGGAGCTCCCGCAGGCATGCCTGTGGATGCTCCACCGGAGCCGCGAACCAGCGCACCCACCGCAGACACTTCTGCCCCGGCCGCGGGACCGGGGAAGGGCGGCGCGCTGCTTGGGGCGCCGTAATTTGTAGATATCAGAGGGGTAGCCATGTTAGTCTGGTTCTGTAGAAGCAGCAAAGAATCCTGTGGCACCTTATAGACTAACAGACGTTTTGCAGCATGAGCTTTCGTGGGTGAATACCCACTTCTTCGGATGCAAGCAGTGGAAATTTCCAGGGGCAGGTGTGTATATATAAGCAAGCAAGAAGCAAGCTAGAGATATACACACCTGCCCCTGGAAATTTCCACTGCTTGCATCCGAAGAAGTGGGTATTCACCCACGAAAGCTCATGCTGCAAAACGTCTGGTAATTTATAGAGCCACCCCTGAATAGAAGCAGTATCGTATAAAATCAATGGGAATGCAGCAGGGTTGGATTTGACTCATTAGCTCTATTAAACTGACTGTCCGAGCAGACAACAGGTGCTGAACAAATACTAGGAGCCTACTGGTTTGCTGCTGTTAGTAGCCTCAAACAAAGACTAGTGTGTAACTTAGCATTTTACATTCTGGCATATCAATCTTACTCGCTAGCCGAGGTTCACTAAGGGCCTAGCTAGACTAGAATTTTGCTCCTGTTGTAACTTGAGTTTATTGCCAGTTAACTCAAGTTAACCAACCCCTTTGGGAATGTTCGTGGTTTACTATAGGCTGTGACTCTCTGTGCCTCAGTTCCCTATTTGTTAAATGGGGACTATGCTACCTCCTTTCTTCTATCTTTTGTCTGTGCTGTCTAGTAGGCCTGTCAGCTCTTCGGGACAGAGACAGTCTCATACAGCATGTGTGCGGTGCCTACCACAATGAGACCCCACTCTCAGTTGTGGCCTCTAGGTGCTACCATAATACAGTCATATTGAACTCAATCATGAAGCCCTCGTTTAGGCCAAACTTCCATTGGTGCCAATGGCCAGAGTAAGGAATACAAGACTGGGTTCATTCTAACTCAACAAGACTTGGGTGGTCACTGTGTTACATCTTCCAGCAGGAATGAGATGGTAGGTCTCTTCCATATAGCTCTGTCTTCCACCCCACAGCCGTTACTAAACCTTCTGTAACTGAGAGGAAATTACAACCATGAGCCCAGAAGCTCACCTAGTTCTGTTCCTGGCAAGCAGGCACTGCTCTTGCCAGTTTTCTGCCTTCCAGAAACTGAGACTGTGGAGTTGAGGCTTTAGTTTATGACCTGTATTCATCAAGACTGTAAAAACAGGTTGGTGATGCTCCAGGAAGCTGTGACAAACAGCTTTTTTTTTTAAAAGGAACACTTTCAAAACAAACCATAATGTTAATTTATAGTATCCTATTCTTTTCTGACTATGCAAGCGGAAAGCACAGGGAGCGCACACACCGCACGAGTCACGAACTGAAGTAGTGAGAACACATATGCAAAGGCAAACTGTATTACCATTAAGTGAGAACAGAAGGGCTATTTTATGTTGCAAAAACCTAATACCTTAACAGATAAACTATAATGGCACCAAGGATCCATAGTAGGAGATTATGTCTGGAAAGCTAAGACTGAAGGAAGTATCAAATTTCTCACTATTGATGTTTTCCTACTAACTTTTTTTAAAAATGAAATTCTATTTGCTTACTGCTTGAGAAAATAGACTCCAAAGTGTTTATGCCGCTTTAGCGATCAGTACCAGGCTACAGATTCTTTGATCTTTAAGTCAAAGTCCTGGCTAATGGCTGTTGGTAAATCTATGTGAAATGATTCACCCCAGATTAGTTGCTAGTGGGCAGGTGTTCAATTCACAAGTGGCAGTTTTGTTGGCATTGTCAACGAAGAGGCCTTCGCAATGATAGATGGCTAATGCACTTTGAGCGGCATGGAGGAAATTTTTCACTGACAGTCCGTATGCTAGTTGTTCTCGGGGTTGATAGGGGACCACAGTTCCCAAGGCTATCCAGCTAGCACACTTCAGAAACACTAAGTTCATTCAAGTAAAGTAAGAGCTCTATAAATGTGACACTGGAATTCAGACTCAAGTTTGAGCAAGGTAGCTTTGTTCTGGTATAAGCAGCTTGTCAATCTAAATATGGTTCAAGCAGACGATTACCAACCATAGAGCCTTCTCCATTCCATTTGTCACCCATCACTGGATCACACACTGCAACAGAAAATAAAACCAACCTTAGAAACGTAGTCCCTGTGGGGAGATATACTTTTACCCAACAGTAGCAGACATGGTACAAACACTGTTGTTTTATAAACTTGTGTCATTTGAACCACTCTTGCAGTACATCGGAGCAGGAGTTTGTGGTCCATGAAGGGTAAGGGGGGAGGAGAATGTCAAATACAGATATCAGAGGGTTGCGACCACTCTGCCCTCTCCATATTGTTAAATTTTGGGGGCGAGATGTGGAGGAGGGAGTGTTGTGAGATGGAACATGCTGAGAACGACTGCCTCGGTTCAGACCAATAAAAATTAGTGAAATATGGGAAGAAAAGGAGAGGAGCTTATATTTATACAATGCATCACCCAAAAGCCTTATTTTATTTTAATTAAGAAGGAAAGTTCTTCTTCCAGAGCAGATTTTGTAGACACATACCAATTATGATAAAGTTAGGATTAAGACAGACATTTATGGTGCAGTCTCAGGATCATCAATCACATTAATAGCCTATTCAGAGTGACCTTAATTTCAAAATAAGAGTGGAAATAGTCCAGCAGCTGGTGATGTGTCCACAGTATTAAGAGAGTCACTGTCAAGATACAAATCATAAGACAAATCCCAAGGTTTTTATTCAATGTTCAGTCAGTCCTTGCTCAGGCAAACTTCTATTGGTGTCAAAGGGAACCTGTCCGAGAAACAACCTCGGCATTTGGCACCACAAAAAGACATGTTCTTTACCTCTCTTACCAGCACCAGTGTCACTCACTAAACTGAAAGAACTCTAAAAATTAAAAAAAACATGTAATACTGCTACCAATTCTTGTAGGAAGTTGTGGTCTATTATCCCCTTTATACACACGAACTTCCATTGACACCAACAGAAGTCACACTATCAGAGAGGGAGTTTACACCAGAAACACAATAAATTTTGCTGCCCACTTTTTATGTTTCTTTCAGATGGTCAATGAACTACCATTAAGTGGATACATAATTGGTTAAACAATGAGTAACTAATAACTATTGATGGAATAATGTCAAATTGGAAGGAGGTCTCCAGTGGGGTTCCACAGGGATCTGTTCTGGGTCCACTGTTATTGAACATCGTTATGAATGACCTGGATGTAGGTACCGAAAGCATACTCATCAAATTTTCAGAGCACACAAAGCTAGGAAGGGGTTGCAAACATTGTGGCGGATAGAGCTAAAATTCAAAGGGATGTTGATAAATTGGAGAACTGGGCTATAGACGACAAAATGAAATTCAACAAAGACAAATGTAAGGTGCTACACTTAGGGAAGAGAAACCAAAAGCACAAATACAGAATTGGGGATAACTAGCTTGGCAGCAGCACTGCTGAAAAGGATCTGGGAGTTGTGGTGGATCACAATCTCAACATGAGTCAGAAATGCAAATGCAGTTTTTGATTGCATTAACAGAGGCATAGTATGCAAGTCCCAGGAGGTAATAGTACTGCTCTTCTTGGCTCTAGTTAGGCCTCAGCTGGAGTCCTGTGTCCAATTTTGGTCATCAACGTATAGAAAGGATGCGGAGAAACTGGAAAGGATCCAGAGGTGAATGACAAAGATGATCAAAGGGATGGAACACAAGCCATGTGAGCAAAGGCTGAAGGAACTGGGTATGTGTAGTTTGGAAAAGAGGAGAATAAGGGGGGACATGATAGTGGTCTCCAAATACTTGAAAGGCTGGCATAAAAATATGGAGAAAAATGTTATTCTCTCTTACCACAGAGGGCAGGATAAGAGACAATGGGTTCAAACTACTAATTTATATTAAATCTCATGAAAAACTTCCTAAATGTAAGAACAGCAGGACACTGTAACAGACTGCTTAGGGAGGTCTTTGGAGGCTTTCAAAAGGAGGCTGGATAGCCATCTGTCTTGAATGGTTTAGACACAACAAATGCTGCATCTTGGCAATTAGTCTAGACGACCCTTGCGGCCCTTTTAACCCTATGATTCTATCAAACTGAACTGGGTGGTTCTCATTTCTGTTTATAGTCTATTTTCTGATTTCATGCTCTAGTTCAAAGCTCTTGGGAGCTTCAGAACATATCAGAGAAATATTTTCACTGAAGGTTTAAACAAAAAAAACACCACCACTCATGGAAAAAAATATTTATTTTCATATGTGTTTCATGTGTTTGTTTGGTTTTTAAACACCAAAAAAAAAACCAGTTTGCTTTAAAAATAGTTTTTTTAAAGCACATATTCTGGGCCTAAATTTAAGTTGTGGTGTCTAACAAAAGCCTGATCCAAACCATACTAGCCAGAGCCATGTTTAAACATGGTTCTTTGCTGTACAGTGCTGGCTTTAGGCCAGCCTACCCAATAATTTTTACCATGTCAAGACAGTGTTAGAACCATGTTACACACGTTCCCTTGAAATGGTAGAAGCTGCTATGTAGACTGCTACAAATCCTGGTATACATAGTACTAACCAGGTTACAAAATGGTTTTATAAAGCCATGGCACAGCCTGGCCCTCTTCTAGGCTATATAAAACAGTTCACAAAAACCACTGTAACAATTAGACATTTATGCTGAGATTTGATACCATGTAGGCATGTTGATTCCATCATGAACTGTTTAAACATGGTTTAGTTGGAACTCCAGGATGGATGGAGTCTTTTAATTTCATGGTATTCATAGAAGGTTCTTAATGTTGGTGATTATAAAACTGTACCACTGATGCTTTTATTTATTTCAGCAGGAAGTGTCTGTTACTTATAATACATTCGTTAAAACATTTGTAATACCTATATATCATGACTGAATGAGGCACTCATTTATGGGCTATTCTACACAACACATCAGAATGAATCTGAGTATTTTTCACCTAAAAGATGTTGAAATCACTGCTCCACTTTAGAATGGGGCGAACAGGAACCCCCTTCCTCCCCGCAGTTTGGCACCTCATGGGCACCTTAGATTGGCCAACATAGGGTGGTTACAATTCTTCAGCTCTGCAGGTCAAAGTCAGTGACTGAAATCTAAGTGCCGCTGGTTCAGATGAGAGATACGCCACCAACCAACATCTATCAGAATAAGAATTCTGTTAGCTACAGGAACAGTTTAATAAATCCAGTATCTGAGTCATCTATTTCAACTGATAATTGCTTGTGATTCATTTGGGGAGTGTTCTGACCAGGCAGCTCTATAGAATCTGAAGATAATTGAGTCAGGCCATCATCTGCAGTCCCTATTCATGGTAAGCTCCCACTGACTTGACTGTGCAACTTTAATGGGAGTTCTGCCTGATAAGGGTCTGCAGAGTTTGACCGTGGCCGTTCAAAGTACCTACAATGATCAAGGAACTGGATAACTCAGGGGACTGGTAATGGGAAATTCAGGCTTTCGTCTCTTGATTGCTGGTTTGAGCCTGGCCAGCTATGGGCAGCTGAACATTACTGTCATCTGCCAGCCCTCACGTATAATCGCAGAGACAGGTCCAAGACTAAATGGTCCTGGAGTCTGAACTGGCCTTTCAGATATAAAAAGGCCAGGGTGCTACCTCAAGGATGTAACTGACACCTTCACAGGACAATGTGGATAAGTCTGTATCTGAGGATCAAGAGAAGTCATCAGTTTCCAGTATCATCAGTACGTCTCAGGCCCTCATTGCTAAGCAACAAACAGCAGCAACTAGATAGGATTTCATGGGATTTTGCTAGATAGAGAGGATCACGCCTTAAGGCATATCTTTCTTTGGCTAGCATGATGCAAGAAAAGCACCAGAAGGCACAAAAGTAGAAAGAGAAAAAAATAAATCACTTTAGCAACACTAAACTGACATTCCAATGGAGTCTCAACAAGATCAAAACAGAGCATTGTTGTGAAATTCAGAATAATGTCAGAGCACTGACTTCACCTGAAGTGATTTCAACATGCGTACAGAAAATAATGAGACCGAAAAGGTTAAGAGCCATCAAGTCCTTACCGTACACCAGGTCAGAATTCTGTAGCTTCAACTCCTGAATGATATCAACCACTGTTGCAAGGAATGACGCGTCTCTCGTGTAACCTTTATGCAGAAAAAGAATTTTTAAATTAATTCAGAGAGTTATGTTTTATTTACATCAGATTCATCTCTATGCAGAAAGGAATGGCAGTCATTTCTTCCCATTCCTGGAAAAAAAGTATTTAGAACTGAAAACATCTTAATATTTTATTCAGGGATAAGTGGATATAGAACAAAATCAAGATCAACACTTGCTAACTCACCCAATTAAGTCTCTAAAAGAAACAAATCTTAGTACATGAGTCTTGCCTGGGAATTGCCTAATACTTGGTCTAAATGCTCAGAAATAAAAAAAAAATTGTTTAAAAAGAAGACACACCTCCTTTTGTTCAAAACACCAGTTTGAAAGTTCATAGTATAAACAGCATTGTTCAGGATGCAGCAAATGAGAGACGGAAATATAAAGTTTTAAATTTCATTAGCATTTCTGAGACCTGTGCTGGAGGCAGCCTTCTTGTTGAAAATCAATGTTACCTGTGAGACTGCCAACGTCCTAACCTAACAGAAAAAAAACGTAAACCTGGGTATGTCTACTCTGCAATTACAGGGTATGATTGCATGTTGTGTACATATACCCAAGTTTTAATCCAACTAGCTTGGGGATGGGAGCGGTGAACCCTTGGTAGCGCTGGCTGTAAAAGGCCCACCTGGAACCCCTGAGTAATTACTTGCATGGATGGCTCACAATGACATGCTAGTCATTATTCAGCTATGACATGCTGCCATAGCTTCACTGCTCTAGTATGCAAACTAGCTTGTGTATGTTTACATAGCATGCAATCATACACTGTTACTGCAGTATAGACATCACGTACCCCCTGTCACTAGCCTGTTTGGATAAAGGTTTAACTATATAACTCATTTTTAATATATTGTATCTTAAGTTTTCTTCAGATATTTAATACTAAAGCAAGCTGGAAACGGACTTCATTTCATCTCACTGGGCTCTCATACTACTAGCATCACAAGTGACAGTACTCTTTAGCAAAAGGTCTCCCCTAGCTTTTGGCTCAGAAATGCCAACTGTAACTAAAAACTTAATTTCAGAGTTTCCATTTATTCACAGAAGCAGAGAAAAATGGGTGCAGTTTCCACGTCCATGAAATCTTTACTTCAGCAAGGAGGCACTGGTGTCAGAGGGCAGAACTGGATTTGTAATAAGCAGCTATCATAGGCTGATCTCTGTAGATTATGCTAACAACCATTCACCTTCTCAGAGAGAGTGCATTAGTAAATTATTGACACAAATCTCTCAAGCATTCCACAGAACTGGGGCTAATTTTTCCCCTAAGGTAAAGTAAGTGTGACAAGATCTGGGAGCAACCTTTCACAGAGGCAAACATAACACAATTTAGGTTAACACAGCAAACATAACACTAGTTCTTCTCCACGTAACCCAGCAAAACCAGGGATCCAAGTGACAGTCAGATCTGTCTGCCCTCAAATGGACTTAATTTCACTGTTTGGTTAAATAGCAGGTGTGATACAGGAAGCTCTTTGTGCCAACTGGCAGATGGCAGAGCAAAGCACAGAGTTTTAACAGGGATTCCCTGGCTCAAGAATATGCACATTAAGTTTACTAAAGAGTGGCATGCGAGGTCCTTTCTACCAAGAGCCAACTGCCCACTGGTCATCACCATCATTGCAAAATGTATGTATGGATAATGTTTAAGAAATTATGTATCTGTACTGATAATTATGTTATTAAGGTCTGTGAGTTAAAGAAGGTCACCAGAAGGCGATAAATAAGGTTAAGATTCTGTCACGGGTATTTTTAGTAAAAGTCAGGGATAGGTTGCGGGCAATAAACAAAAATTCACAGAAGCCCATGACCTATCCCTGACTTTTACTAAAAATATACAGGAGGAGGTGGGGGAGAGGCAAACAGAGCGCTGCTGGGGCTTGCAGCTGCTCCAGGCCCACTGCTGCTCCTGTGGCAGGAGTGACTGCTGCTGCGCCAGGCCCAGGAGGGCTTACCCAACCCCAGCCGTTGCTCTGATAGCCCCAGGACTGGCCGCCGGTCAGCTACTCCGGTGGCTGCTGCTCCGGCGGCCCCCGGGCTCACAGCTGCTCCAACCCTGCCCCAGAAGTAGTCATGAAATTCCCAGAAGTCACAGAATCCTTGACCTCCATGACAGAACTGTATCCTTCGTGATAAACATGCACCTGTCAGCTATGAGGGAAGAGATGCTTATTTTTGCCTGGTCATGTGTGTATAGCATATTGTCTGCTTCACAATGGAGGACTATTTGCATTACTGAGCCTGATGCTAATCGAGAGATTGTGAAATCATGAGAAATAAAAGCTTCAGGGGAAAAAACAAACAAACAAAAAAAAACCATAGCAGGGAGGATCATGTTTACAAGTAAAGACACAGATTGTAGGGGTATAACTGAGATATGGCCTGGATCTTTCACCGAGGAGAGGAGCTAGCATTGGGTCCTGCCTTATGAAAGGAGGGTCACAGCCAACCTGATTGGAAAATGCTGCAAAGACTTTCAGTGAACTAAACTTCATTAGACAAGAAAGTACTTTGTTAGTTAAGTCTAGGCTTTAGAATACAAGTTTTGATCTTATTTTACTCGTAACCATGTGTTTCCAGTACTTGGACTTGCTACTTCTTGAATCTCTATAGTTTAATTAAATAAACTTTTACTTGATTTCACTATAATCATATCTAAGTGCTGTGTGTGAAGCAGAGCAGTGATCTGAAGTGGAACTGGTAAACGGCGGTGTACTGCTTCTTTGGGAGCAGCAAATCTGCAAATACTGTGAGTGATCAGTGAGACAGGGCTTGACCACCCTGGGGGTGCATTCAGAGGGCTCAGGGGTTGGAGTGTGCCTATAGCTAAGCTGGAGAGAGAGTGTGAGGCCTGCACAGGCCTGGAAGGTAGTGCTTGTGTTGCCCATGGCCAATGGAAATGGGGAGCTGACCCCCAGCAGACACAGACAAGGCTTCTTCATGTTAAAGGCTGGTGGTAGTGAGGTGCCTCACAACCCTGGGAACCTCAGGAAGTGTCACAGCAGGTTACTGCTAAAGATAGCAAAGAACCGCTACACTGGATAACCTAGTAACATCCAACTCCCTTCTCTGGGGGTAACAGCCTCACGTATGGCCCTGGAAGATAAAAGGCTGAATTCCAAGCTCAGCCAGGAGTAGAGTGAGAACCCAATATTGAAATAGGGGTTCTTTATTTAGGAAGACATTAAATTAGTGTCTCTCTTCTGCGCATTTCTTTTGTTTTTCTAAATGGGAATTGAGGATCCCATGCAAAGCTGGCAAAAGAAAAAAAGAAAAAAAAAACCACACAGACCAAAGCCATAATCACAAAACATTTGAAGTATTTTCCAAAATCTAGTTTAGAAAATGTTTCCAATTTTTGACTGGAATGTTTTAGCTTTGAAAATATGATTTTTTCTTCCTCTCCTCATCCCCACCTTATGCCACTGAAAAGGGGGAAGGGAGGAAAACTAAAAACTTTTTTTTTCCAACAAAACATGTAAAGTGAGCATTTTTGAAAATTTCAAAAAAAAAATCCAAAAACTTTGTGAAATTTTTGTTTTTTAAAAAAGGTCATTTTTTTATTAAAATATTTTTCATTCAAGAATTTTTGACAAGCTCTAATCACCAGGCACTGTTTGCAAAGAGCAAGGCAGAGGTTCTCAAACTTGTCGATAGTGTGGTCCACACCTTATTAGACAGAGGACAGTCACAGGGACCACTTCATTTCTCATTGCAAAAATACACTTGCTTACAGAGGAAAATAATATAAATGAGCAATACATTTTATTTTTATAGCTGCCTTTTAAGGTGATTTAGCACTTGGGAAAGTTATCATTGTCCAATCAACAAGCGCTCGCCTGACCATGAGCAAATACACTGCAGACCACCACTGGTCCATGTACCGAAGTTTGGGAAGCTGTGGCGGAAGATATAAGCCTCCAGCAACCAGGCCAACGTTCCACTCTCAGAAAAAAACAGGCTCTACTGTCCAAGGCTGGGAATGAATATATAAGATAAATATACAACTGCTGCCATTTCTGCATATATACAGTCAGCACTGACAGGGCCAAACGGACTTGATATAAGCAGGTGCAATCTCATTCACTTCAACAGAGTTGCACCCCACTTACTCTGAATTTGGCCCCAAGTATCCTAGCTCATCACCCTGTAAAGTGCTATCCAGAAACAGGCCCTCTCAGAGGTCCAGAGGGGTCCGGGCCACTTTCAGCTTTTGAGGCCTCTAGCCATAATAAAAATAAAAAATGACACATGAAAACAAAATAAAGCACCAAACCAAGAGTGAGACATAATTTGAATATATTTTTTTTATTCAACAAATGCTTTTCTAGCTTTTTTCTGTGCAAAAAAATTGTCTTTTATCAAATCACATCTCTTATTTGCCAAAAAATTAACAAGTGTCTAAATTTGAGGCCCCCTTTGAGTCTGGGGCTCAGGCCAAATGGCCCTCCTGGCCCCTCCTCTGATTGGCCTTGCCTAGAATACAAGAGGTACTGTTATCAATTTTTTAAAACGTGTTTTACATGCTGCAGACACTCCTGTAAAAAGGAAATGCCTCCAGCTTGTTTCATGGACAGTAAAATGTATGAAGAATAATCTTCTGGAAAATCTTGCAGTACATTCTGTTTTTCCTGGGAAATTATTCTACACGGCTGCAGACTAACCCTTCACTCAGGAAAAATAATACATACATGTGCCTCCCTACCAAATGGAACCCATTTACGCTGATATTCTTTACCACATTAGTGTCATCTCATTCGGTGTGCTATTTAATATCTCCCTTACCTTGGGGAGCTCCATAGAAACAGGAGGGGAAATAATTCAGCAGACATGCAGTACCCTTCATGCCCGAGTGGTCGTTATGGGTCATAATCCCAGATCCATACAATTAAAGTCTCCTGTTATCCCTGGCTTTAAAAACACCTCCCTACATGTGGAAGTCATGTAATCAATCAATCTGGCAATCAATTTCTGCTTGAGTTTGAGAAGCAACAGCTCACTGTATAAGAAATACAGACAATGACATTTAAAATAGATGCACTGCACTCAGTGAAGTGGAATGCTATTTATAATCCACCCTGATAGAGCAGGAGACTGGATACGTTGATGGGTGTGCAGCTTTTATTATAGACTGCCTATCTTCCCTTTTAAACCACTCATACAGGGGCTCCTTGTCTATATATGTATACACACACACACACACACACGTTTTATATATAGATAGAAAAAAAGCGCCACTGTGATAAGTGAAAGAAGATACTGCACAAGGTCACTATATGGCATGAGGCTGCACACTCATGAAAGGTTAAAGGAACATCATATCGACAAGAGCAAAGCTCAAGAAATACAACAGGGTTGAGAATAGAGCCCAGGTCTTCTGACTCTCCACCCTGTGCTCAAAACACTACCATTCACAAAGATCAAGAAAAAATCCCCCCAGAGCACACCATGGATAAAGAAAGGATAAAATCCAGTGATTTAAATCATAAAGTTGCATCACTGCAGATTTTAGGAGTTTAAATCCTTACATCTTCATACCATAATATATATAAAAATAATACTCTGCATTTCTATTGCTCCTTTCATTAGAATATCACACGGCACATTACCACTTACTCAAACCCATATTCAGGGATCACATTCCTCATTCCATTACAATGCAGCGACCTTTGGGCTGGAATAGAGCACGTTTCACAATGTACATCATAAGCAGCTAAAGAATACAGTATCCAGCTGACACTGTAGGAGGAATTTGAGGAGGGAGAATGTAATTAACTGGTTTTGAAAAAGGCAAGGACATGGGTTATCACTTTTACCCTTGTGTAAATATCATGGGTTCTACTTACCTGTGAGTACATAGTCATAGTGGTTGACATTGTTCAGTTTAAGTCCTTCATACAGCTCATGGAGTTCATCTGAATTTAACATCTGACCCTTCCAGTGAGCATAACCTGAAAAAGGAAAGCCAAATGGTTTATCAAAGCCTCATTTTATATTTAGGATCACATATCATACATGCAGGGATTGGCTCCCCCTCCACTCCCCAAAATAGTGTTGCTGTCAAAAATTAGACAGCTGAGTTGTTAACAGAACAGTTACATTCTCCGCATTTTCTTAACTCTCTTACCCTTCTGAAAAGGAATTGTTTGTTAAAGGGGCCATTCTGACCACTCTAGAGACTCAAGTTCTGCATGTATCAGCAAAGCAGGTAATGCACAAGCAGAGAATGCAAGCTTTCCCCTCTACAGCCTTCATCAACCAGCCCTGGATCTGGAGGTCAGAGGTTAGTTTTAGTTTTCTTAGTTTATTAATAGAACTTCTTTTATTTCATATTATACCAGTGCAACCTGACAGCAGCCAGACAGCTTGATAACAGACGTATTTGCGGAGAATAAACTCTGCACATTGCAGCCACTCCGAATCTAGCATGCGCGCGCACATACGCACACACACTCTCTCTCTTTCTATGTGCTAGGCCCCCTATCCTCACTTCATTATAGTGGAAAAGAGGTTCTCCGTTTAGTTTAGCAAGCAGACTTATGTGCTTCAGTCTATCAGAACACAGCTATACGAAAGTCATACAGTGAGCAACTGCCACACTCCGTTGCACCCCACATCAGACACAATACCCTTCATTTGGTATGTGTTAGTTGAAATCCTATGGTGAAGGAACACCCTATAACAGCATTCCATTACAGTGACTTTATTTCAAGTAGCAGGATTTGGAGGATTTTGGAACAGCCCTGGGGGTATTAGTAGGGCTTCAGGAATGACTATTATGAGCAAATAAATCACTTTCCATGCACTCTTATCCCCAGAAAGGTCTAAGAGTTATAAGTATGTATTTGAGGCTTGGCTCAGCACCCATTGCAATCAATGGAAAGAGTTCAGTTGACTTCAGTGGACACTGAATCAGGCCTCTGGGATCTTTAAGGCAGCATGTACCCAGTATACATATGTCTACATGGCCTGGAACCTGTCTACAGAAGAGGCTGCCTCTATGTGTTATACTGTCACAGAGCCCTCCCTCCCAAGCTGCAGCCCCACTTTGATATAAGAGATGGGCTGCCTCCAGGGAATTCTGTGCGGGGCCCCACAGCTTGAACACTTCCTACTGCCTTAGTCTGCTGACTTTCAGAGCATGCTACCAAGCTCATCATCTTATTGGGACTATGGAGAGCAGAATTCTACTTGAGGCACCTTCTCCAGCCTTACCCTAAAAGGAGAAGGGATTTTTAATTTTTTTTTTTTTTTGCTGTAAGGGTTAATTAAATTTGCTTTGGCTTTTCTTTTTATTCCAATTTCTGTCACTAGAGTAATCATCCAGGGTGGTCAATGCCTGACATAGGAACCTCTTTGTGGTTTTGCTCCTATAAAGCCAAATACACACACAGCGGGTGAACAGCTACATCCTGTTTGTCTCCTCTTCTTACACATTCCAACTTCAAAAAATACTACTTCCAGCCAGGCAGTCACTCGAGCCCTTGGCACTCTCTCAGTTAAATGTTGAGTTTGGGCAGAAGTGGATAAAATGAGGGTGTGATTCTGCTCTAAGTGACTAAATAAAAACAGCAAAGTGCTTAAGCACGAGTTGCACACTGAAGTCAAGTACCTCAAATACTTTGCTCAGTTGGGGCCTTACTCAACAGATCAGCTCCCTGTGTTTGTTGGGAGTCATATCTGATGATCGCTTCAGTGATTCAAGTATTTTCTGCTTTTTTACTCCAGTTATCTCTGCAGAGCCAACCCAGGTATGTGAGAATGAGCTGTGCAGTGTGTTTCATTTTGCATAACAGAATTGTTTACCAAATTCTAATCAGGTACACCTGTGTTAACCCTCTGACAGCACCACGGTAGCACAGGTATCACCAAGAGTCTAATTTGGTCAGCAAAACCTTGGTTACTGGTGATGATAGGAAAGAACCCACTATGACCCTTACAGCTCAGGCTGAGTTTGCAGGGCTGGCAGCCAGAGAAAGAACAAACATCTTTTTACTTGTAAAAAGAGCGCATCCAATACAAAAATCACCGAAAGACAGACAGAGGACCCCATTATGCCCAGGGCTGGCTCCAGGCACCAGTATTCCAAGCAGGTACTTGGGGCAGCAATCTGCAAGGGGCAGCAGGATTTGCCCCCAAGCAGCACGCCGAATTGCCGCCACAGACGGCGGGGGCAGTCCGTGTGCCGTTAGGGCAGCACGCACGTTTCCGCGGCAGCGGCAATTCGGCGGCAGCTTCTGTCTTCAGCCAGGAGACAGAAGCTGCGCCGCCACGGACAGCAGCTGAACATAGAAGTTGCCGCCGAATTGCCGCCGCCGCAGAAACACGCGTGCCGCCCTAACCCCCGCCGTCTGCGGTGGCAATTCGGCACGCCGCTTGGGGCGGCAAAAACAGTAGAGCCAGCCCTGATTATGCCATCTGTACAGTTACTTTTCAGGACAGAATTCAGGCTGCTGCTCCTACCACAATGGAGCACAACTGAAGGCTGTATATATGGGGGTAGAGCCTCCAGTGAAGTGTAGCTGTAGAGCTGGCTTAGCTAGCCCTGGGAGGATTGTAACTCAATCCTCAGTTGGCACAGAGGTACCTACACTTGCCCTCTCCAGTCCAGAGGGAACAGCTGGAGCAGGAGAATCGTGGCCAAGATTCCTCTCCACCACACGGATCTCAGATTGCAGTTTTGGCCCTTGTGGCCACCGTAAGCCAGAAGATCACTCAGGCTGCTTGAGCTGCCAGCTCTGCACAGCCATCCCAGGAGTTAGGCATTATGCCCCCTGAGCACACCTCCCGCCAAAACCTGATCCTATGCGTCAGGTGAGGATTTGACCTATGGTCTGAAACACTATATACTGAAGGCGTCTCATTAGTATAGTTAGAAAAGGGAACAAAATATAATTCTGTATTTGCAGCCAAAAAGATACAGGATGCTGTTCTGATGTCTAGTTTTGGCAACAGCTGCTATGCTACCACTGAGCTTGTGCACAAGCAAGTAGCCTCTGGTCTGCAGAAGGGTCAGGAGACAAAATGCTGCTCATCTGGGATGTGACTGAAGGGAGGCTACTGGCCTCAGCCATTTTTAGCAGAGCATGAAATTTAAAAAAAAAAAAAAATGCAGCTCACTCCTTAGGAGCAATCCTGGAAAGAAACACAAGCTTTTCCTCTGAAGAAACAGAATCTAGGAAAAAAGTCAACTCCCTCAATGAAATAAAATAATAAGCTGTTAAACAGCCACGTTCACTGCGAATTTGGTCTGAAGAGGCAGCATCTGCAGGGACAAAAGTGAAGACTAGACAAACCATAGAGTGGCTACCACCACCATTCGCCAGGCCAGGTTTGGACCAGGAAGATAGTTAACAAACACAGATTTAACGTATCTTAACTAATATTTTTAAACTCTAGTGTTGATGGGTGTAAGGTTATGGCTGACTCCTGCCTCTTTCTCCCCCTCAGCAAGGCCCCTTTAAGAACTCATCCAGTCCAAAAGAAATTCAAGACAGACCTGACAAGCGGTCCCATTTATTTACTCTTCTGGGTACAGACTGGTCATCCAGTCTCTCACCGACAGCCCAAAATAACAGCATCTTTGAGAAACTAAACACAAACTTACATAGTGTCAACTGGGCACAGCCCCCCCTTTTCTGAGCATCTGTCAGTCTCTCTCCTGCTTCTTGGGCAGGGTCTCTCCCAGGCCTCCCTGCCTTGAGAGTTTTCTCCTGCTTTTGTCAGGCTTCCTGGCACCCCCCAGTTACTTTCTCCATCAGCCACATGCTGCATTTTCCGGTTGCCTTTTATATTAAAGCAGCGGATTCAACCCAGGAGTGGCTCATCCTGTAATCAGGGCCAGCATAGTCCCTGGCTCTTCCGCTCATTGGGCAAAGTGTCCTGTTACAACATCTTTAAGAATGGATTAGCTGCTCATGAGAGGCAGGGAAACCTAGGTTTGTCCACAACCAGCTAACACATTTTAAAGTTACCAAACCCCGTACACACTAGTCACATTTTTAAACAGGACTATATTCCCCAATCTAGTCTAGAGATGCCCTTAGTGCAATTCTTCAATCAACCCTGTATTCAGCGCACTGCATATTGTATCCGTTTGGAAAACTCAGAGTCCCGGCTGAGGAAGTTGTGCTGATACCACACGGACCACAAAATTTGGTGAAGGTGACATTATGATCCAAAGCTCAGGGTGCAAAATAGTGACTTTTTAATATGCCAATTCAAAAGGAAACTGTCAAATGGGCATATGAATTTGTGTATGGTACATTCAAGATAAACGGCCTATCTGAAAAGTTGCTACAAGAAAACAGTGTGTCTCATCAGTTTCATCCAGGATTGGTTGCTAACTCCTATAGTCCATGGAGCAGATACTGTCATATCTGCTTGGTCCTCGTGGCAGAGATAATTTGCATGCTTTGGACAGATCTGGGGCTTCAAGCAGGTAAAGTGATGAAAAGTTGCAGAGCTAAGCAAAATTACTCTGTGGCTTTCTGATTTGCTATCATAATTTCTCCGGGAAAAGTAACTTTTTTGGTCCATTTATTTCATCATGGCAATCAGGGTCTCCCTTGACCAGCCAGAAGGCCATCTCACGTCAGGGTAACTGAAGGCACAGATTTAAAATTAGATTTCATGCCTCATAAGGTCCAAGGGATAATCATTACCCCTATTGTTGTTTCATTAAATATACTGAAAATGTGGTGAACTGCAAAAGAAAGCAAAACCATTTATTTGTGTACATGCTGTAGTTCATCCACCCTACATGCCACAGCCCTACCATGAAATAATATTTATATTTTGGCACTTAGCAATAAGAAAGTTCAAGATTACTTGACTATTTATGCACTTTATATAAAAAGGGGAGCCAAGAAAGCTTAGATAATAAACAATTTGTACTTAGAAAAATGATTGCACAACACTAGGGCAGACTGCACTACACTGATAACATCAGGGGGTGTTGGGTCAGTGTACTAACCTTTTATCTTTGGAAGCCAAATTCAATTCCTGGCTCACATTCTCCAGAAAGGAAAACATGAGCCCTCTCGTCCTAATTTACTGTTAATGTCACAAAACCAGCATGCAATTTTGCTTAATCAGAAGTTTCAAACCCAGGACTGGAACAGCAGAACATTGCAAATCAAGACAGAAGACTACATTTGCGGCGCTGTTTGGGAAAGTTTGGAGTAAACGTCTCCAAGTGGTATCCAGCTCAAGTCAATGGGATAAGTCTCTCTCATTCATGAACACTACATTCACTTTCAAATCTTAGGGGGTTTTCTTAAATGTAAAAGCAAAGTGCTTTTATAGCCTTTCTTTTCGTCTGGGTGTGATTTCTTTTTGAAACTCCTTATATTCCAGATTTATTTTTAAGCCACAGAAGTATCTTGGTGTGCGATATCTCTTGCCCTTCAACCCTCTATAATGATGTGTGAAGTCATGCCTCTCCAAGGAAGGGACCAGGTTAACCCGTCTGGATTAAAAAGGGACTGTGCCAATGAAGCTTTTGCACATATTTTCCCCTCCACGACTCTTTTTCTTCTTTAAAAACTTATTTATAACTTGGAATTGCACTATAAAACTCAAAACCAAACCAAGCAATACCCCACATCCTTCTGGGGGAACAGAATTTTTTCAGGGAAAAGACAGTTATAAATATATATTTCTTGCAAAGAGATATGTGAATCTCTGCTGTTTTTCCCCTTCTTTCCACCCCCGCACCTATCCCACTACACACACATTATTCTGAAGCCTGAGTTTCTCCTCTAATGTTCCCCAAAATTGTACTGAGTGGCTTGAGTGAAAGCAAGAATCTTCAGAAAGCCTTTAAGGCGGAAAGATCTTGGGTTTATGACACATGGCAGGCAGGAGATCTGAGTTTATCCCCAGCTCTGACACAATTCGTCAGGGAATACTGTTAAATCACTTAGGGCTCATCTACACAGCAAGTTATTGTGCAGCAAGCCGGGGTGTGAATGTACAGCAAACCTGCTAGCCACACAACAACATCTCGTGTGGACATTGCTACAGTGCAGCGAAAGTCCCGGAGCGTGGTTTAGTGACTGCACTTTCAAACAGCAGTACGCAAAACCGCACTTGGGGTTTTCAGTATGCTGTCGTAGTGTCTGCATGGGACACTACTGCGCGGCAAGAAGACGCACAGCAGATTCACACCCTGGCTTGCCACACTGTAATTCACAGTCTACACTCGGCCCAAAACTCTAGCACAGAGTTTCTCAGTCTGTAGCTGCACACATGGAGGGATGCTGTGACACAGCGGAGAGAAAGATGGGTAAGGCACTATTAGAATATCTCACAGGCCAGAGCTACCAAGAAAACCACAGAGCCTAACTCCCTTACTGTGGAAGTCAAAAGTTCCTTGCCTTTAAAATACAGACTATTTCGCTGGAACAGTTTCAGGCATGGGATTCAGAGTGACAAAAAAAAGCACATTAAATACATTCTGCCAACTAATCTGCCAATCACTTCTAGAAAGGAAAGCAGCATACAAAGATTTTTTTTTGAATGCTAAATGAAGCCCTCCAAACTAGATTTGCATTCTTACATAGGAAGGGGGTTGTTGGACCAAACAATTAAAAAAAAAAAAAGAGCAAGAGAATCTTTGTAAACCATGTGACAGTTTCTTTTATGCATGCATGAAGCACAATGTCGTTTGAAGGTGAGTCACTTACTGTAATCATACAGTAAATACTCCTCACCAGGCAACATGGCAAACTGCTTCCTGGGGTTTTTGATTAAAAACACTACCTTGTATTTCAGGATTGCCAGAGACTATAGAAAGCTGCATTTTCTGAGCAGTAATAGGCAATGATAATCTTTTGTTTTACTGATTGAAAACGAAAACAAAAATGGCAAGCACGATTCAGAAGATCAGACCCATTAGTTGATAACAAATGACAAAATACAAAGAGAGATAACAAGACCAAGCTTAAAAGAAAAGGAAAGGATGGGAGAGAAAAGAGTGAGAGGGACTGAAAGAATACAGGATCTAAAACTGGGGTCGGCAATCTCTGGCACACAGCTTGCCAGGGTAAGCACCCTGGCGAGCCGGGCCAATTTGTTTATCTGCTGCATCGGCAGGTTCGGCGGACCGCCGCTCCCACTGGCCGCGGATTGCCATCCCAGGCCAATGTGGGAGGTGGGAAGCCATGGCCAGCACATCCCTCAGCCCGTGCCGCTTCCGGCCGCCCCCATTGGCCTGGGACGGCAAACCGCGGCCAGTGGGAGCTGCGGTCCGCCGAACCTGCCAACGCAACAGGTAAACAAACTGGCCCGGCCCGCCAGGGTGCTTACCCTGGCAAGCCGCGTGCCAGAGGTTGCCGACCCCTGATCTAACTGTCCTCTCTGGGATGTAGCACTCCCTTGTAACTTCACAAAAAAGCAGCTGAATGTCAGCTCTTCAACAGAAGTTCAGCCGTTTGCCTTTCTCACAACAGTGCAGCTGAATGGGCTCTCAAGATCTCTGCCTGTAAGAAAAGGCAACTCTGATCTTCCTCACTTCATTCAGTGCAACATTTGACTCTTGAAAATTGCTACAATATTCAAATAGTAAACTAACTTGGCAATCAGCGCTGCGTTCCCCACAACAACAAAGGCGCTGTGCACTTGGTTATCTGTGTTTGACTGTATGCACAGATATGCATGCATGGCTCAGACATCAGGAGGTAAATTATTTAAAAAGTTGTGGTTTTTTATATCTCATGATTCTAAAGGCAGTCTCATCATTTTGAGCTCTTGGGATTGTCAGTACTTATCCCTTTTAGAAAAAAGAATCGCTAATTTGTTGCTCCTCCCACCATCACCAATAGCTGCCAAACCTCCCACGTGGCCAATCCCCTCCCCACTGGCAAACCTTTCCAAATCCCTTGGTGACACTACTAAAAAAAGCTAATATCCCCGTGTCCATTTCAAGAATCTGATCATGCTATTGATAATTTAATGTGCTGGCCTTCAGAACAGCTTCCCTTTAACTTTATGGGCTAATTAAAATCTCAATCTCTGAACACTCCATAAAATTAATTTATTCTTGAAACAAAAGCAGTAAAAAAAAACCACAGATGAAATCCCCATCAATTATTAACATTTAGCTAGCTATTGCAAGCAAATCTGTGACCACGTACATTTCTGGAGTTTACAACAATTTTATCAAGTTATCAAAATACTGAAAAACATGATTGCACCAAAAGTGTGAAAGGAATTTAAATCAGCTCTATGGCTTTTGGACTCTAGCGATGTGAGAGCACTTTTGTACTGGTCAAACGCAACCAGCCAACTAAGCAGCTTTTGGTGAGGGCCAAGTGTATGTGAAAGAAATGTTCTCTATGTTTAATTATTACTCCCTCCATGGCTTCCCCAGATGACCAGCATACTTTGGCTTCCTAAATGCTTTTGGGACATTCTTTCACCATCCTGACCTTGCACCAAAGAGTGAACTGCTGGTTCCACTGAAGTCTATGGCAAAACTCCTAAGGACTTAATGAGGCCAGGATTTCACTCAATGCTTCCTAGCATCTTGACTTATTCTTCCTGAAATCAATGGATTACACAAGGTGAGAGGGCAGAATTGGGCCCAGGGTCTAGATTTAATGAGAGACACATGTTTCAGTGCTTGCTCTTGGAATTTCGTTGGCAGTTAGTTGAGAGCACTAATTCTTGTTGCTCTAGGAGCCTTCTGCACACTGCTTCCAGCAGTGTTAAAAATATCCCAACTGATGCAATCTTTTGACAGATGTTAAAAATAGGGCTGTCGATTAATCGCAGTTAATTCATGCAATTAACTAAAAAAAATTAATTGTGATTAATCGCACTGTTAAACATAGAATCCCAATTGAAATATATTAAATATTTTTGGATGTTTTTCTACATTTTCCAAATATATTGATTTCTATTACAACACAGAATATAAAGTGTACAGTGCGCACTTTATATTATTTTTATTACAAATATTTCCACTGTAAAAATGATAAAAGAAATAGTATTTTTCAATTCACCTCATACAAATACTGTAGTGCAATCTCTTACTTGTGGAAGTACAAGTAAAAATGTAGATTTTTTTTGTTACATAACTGCACTCAAAAACAAAACAATGTACAACTTTAGAGCCTACAAGTCCACTCAGTCCTACAGTAACTCCTCGCTTAACTTTGTAGTTATGTTCCTGAAAAATACTACTTTATGTGAAACGATGTTAAGTGAATCCAATTTCCCCATAAGAATTAATGTAAATGGGGGTGGGGTGGAGGGGTGTTAGGGTCCAAGGAAATTTTTTTCACCAGACAAAAGACATTACACACACACACACACACACACACACTCTAAGTTTTAAACAAACCATTTAATACTGTGTACAGCAGTGCTGATTGTGAAGCTTGGTTGAGGTGGTGAAGTCAAAAGGTGGGATATTTCCCAGGGAATGTCTTACTGCTAAATGATGAACTAGTAGTCGGATGAGCCCTCAAGGGTTAACCTGTTGTTAATGTAGCCTCACACTCTACAAGGCAGCACAAATGGAGGGAGGGGAGACAGCATGGCAGACAGAGACAGAGACACACACCCTGTGTGCGTGAGAAAGAGAGATGCGAATTGCCCCTTTAAGTATGCTCACCCCACTCTAAGTACATTGCCTTTTTAAGTAGATCAGCAAGTTGAGACAGCAGCTGCTGCCAGCAAGCTCCCTCCCTGCTGAGCCCTGTCTTGTCCCCCCACCTCCGCTCGATGGAGATGGGGTAAGCGGGGGGCAGGAGCAGCGGAGAGGGGGACACCCTGACATTAGTCCCTGTCTTCTCTCCCCACTCCCCAGCACAGCAAGCAGGAGGATCCCAGGAGCAGCTCCAAGGCAGAGGGCAGGAGCAGCACATGGCAGTGGGGGGAGGGACAACTGAACTACAGGCAATTGCTAGCCTGCTGGGCGGCTGCTGCACAGGGAACTTTGGGGAGCAGGGAGCTGATGGGGGGCTGCCGGCCCACCCTGGTTCCAAGCCCCCACTAGCTAGCTCCAACAGGCTGCTCTTTCTGTAAGCAGTTGACAAAGCAGGCAGCTGCCAAACAATGTTATAAGGGAGCATTGTGCAACTTTAAATGAGCATGTTCTCTAATTGATCAGCAACCTAACAACGAAACAATGTTAACCAGGATGACTTTAGGTGAGGAGTTACTGTACTTCTTGTTCAGCCAATCGCTAACACAAACAAGTTTGTTAACATTTACAGGAGATAATGCTGCCTGCTTCTTATTTACAATATCACCTGAAAGTGAGAACAGGCGTTCGCATGGCACTTTTGTAGCCGGCATTGCAAGGTATTTACATGCCAGATATGCTAAAAATTTGTATGCCCTTTCATGCTTCGGCCACCACTCCAGAGGACATGCTTCCATGCTGATGATGCTTGTTAAAAAAATAATGTGTTAATTAAATTTGTGACTGAACTCCTTGGGGGGGGAGAATTGTATGTCTCCTGTTCTGTTTTACCCGCATTCTACCATATATTTCATGGTATAGCAGTCCTGGATGATGACCCAGCACATGTTTGTTTTAAGAACACTTTCACAGCAGATATGACAAAACACAAAGAAACGTGAGATTTCTAAAAATAGCTACAACATTCGATCCAAGGTTTAAGAATCTGAAGTGCTCTCCAATATCTGAGAGGGACGAGGTGTGGAGCATGCTTTCAGAAGTCTTAAAAGAGTAACACTCAGATGCAGAAACTACAGAACCCAAACCACCAAACAAAGAAAATCAACCTTCTGCTAGTGGCATCTGATTCAGATGATGAAAATGAACATGCGTTGGTCTGCACTGCTTTGGACTGTTATCGAGCAGAACCCATCATCAGCATGGATGCATGTCCTCTGGAATGCTGGTTGAAGCATGAAGGGACATATGAATCTTTAACGCATCTGGCACATAAATATCTTGAGATGCTGGTTACAACAGTGCCATGTGAACTCCTGTTCTCACTTTCAGGTGACATTGTAAACAAGAAGCCAGCAGCATTATCTCCTGCAAACTGTAACCAAACTTGTTTGTGTGAGTGATTGGCTGAAGTAGGACTGAGTGGACTGGAGGCTCTAAAAAGTTTTACATTGCTTTATTTTTGAATGCAGTTATTTTTTGTACATAATTCTACATTTATAATTTCAACTTTCCTGATAAAGAGATTGCACTACAGTACTTGTATTAGGTGAATTGAAAAATACTTTTTTTTTTTTTACAGTGCAAATATTTGTAATAAAAAATAAATATAAAGTGAGCACTGTACATTTTGTATTCTGTGTTATAATAGAAATCGATATATTTGAAAATGTAGAGAACCTCCAAAAATATTTAAATAAACAGTATTCTATTATTGTTTAACAGCACAATTAATTGTGATTAATTTTTTTTATCACATGATTGAGATTTTTTTTAAATTGCTTGACAGTCCTAGTTAAAACAAATAACTTTCTAAAAAAAAGCTAAGAATTCTCTTTGTCCATAGTTTATACGCTCTTAAATGCTCTGATACCACCTGCAGTTAGTAAGGATTTTTCTACTAAATTATGCACAACAAAGCATAAGAAAGAGAAACCTAAAGACTAAGAGCCACTGTTGCCAGCTCTCACAATTGTTATAGCAAGTCTCACAATACTGGTGTGTCTCTTCAAGGCCCAGTAAGTGGAATCATTAGATTATGCGAGAATCTAAACTTTCATTTTTAAAAAGTTTCTAGCCCTCACGGATCCAGAGAAAAGCTTGAAAATGTGATAGAAATGCACCCAAAAGGCTCACCAACCAGAAAGCAAATACGAACCCAAATCGTATTACTTTAAAAAATAATACACCATTTTAAGCCACTCATATTTGGGGGGGTCCTGCTCAGGATTTTGGAGTGTTTGAGGTTAGCAATAATGGAATAACGATAAAAGAGGCAAGTGACTCACTGTACAAGTGCCACTTCTGGAGATTCCTCCACGCTCAGATAACCTATGTTGGTGACGCAGTATTTGTGTTCTATTTTACTGCCTAATGTCTTATATTGACATGACAGCTCCTTATGCAGTTTTATTTCTTCTAAATTGGCTATCAAAAAAAAAATCCATCCACCATTAAGTAGCAGAATGGAGCGCATTACATTTAAGCTATGTCTACATTTTAAAAACTGCAGTTGTAGCGCTTCCGTGTAGCTATTTGCTACAGCAACAAGACGGGTTCTCCCATCGCCATTGTAAATACACCTCCCTGAGAGGCAGTAGCTAGGTCAACAGATGAATTCTTCTGCCAATCTAGCGCTGTCTACACAGGGACTTAGGTCCGCTTAACTACGTCACTCAGGGGTGCAAACTTTTCACACCTCAGAGACGCAGCTATGCTGATGTAACGTTTCACTTTAGACCAGCCCTTAGATTTAGGCCTTTATTCAAAGCCTACTGAATTCAGTGAGCTTTGGCTCAAGCCTTGAACACTGTTGTCCTGTTCTGAATCCAAAAGGAAGAGATCACAGAATGATTGAGCTTCTTCCCAATAACATGCAATCAGGCTGAATGAGTGTTTGGTAGGCCTAAAGTCACCAGAGTGGATGCACAATAGTACTTTAAGAGCATGTATGTGTATTTACCTGTGTGGTTTGAAAACTGGACAGAATTCACAGGATCAACTTCAAATCCCAGAACCTGCAACACAGAATAAAGGAACACTATTATTATTAAAACAGAACTTTCCTCAGAATGCCACTCATATCATAAAATGGAAGACAAAGGTTACCATGGTCTGTTACTTTAAATCACATTCTAAGCTTCTAAATGTGTAAGAGCTGAGAAACCAGTGTTAAACATGCCGTTCTTTAGTAGAGGAAGGGGCATGAAGAGAGACACATGATGGACCCACCAGAAAAGTGGAGCTCCATATCTGAAACAGAAGATTTGCCTGAAGGCCAGCAGGCAGAAGCTAGTAGAACAGCATTCTTAGGGTCTGAAGTAAGTCTTGTCCAGGCAATGCCATGACTACAATTCAAGGGGCCAAATGAACATAAAATGAGAGGGAGTAATGGAGGGTGTGAGGAAAAGAGTTCTCATGGTTCTGGAAGAAAAAAAAACAAAAACTTTTTCACAGATTTTAAGGGCAGTGTAGCAGGGTGGTCACCCCGCTCCTGCCCTGACGGGGCTGAAGCAGCCCTGGAGAGAGCTGTGGCAGAGAAATGCTAGGCTGATTGGGGGAAGCAGCCAAAGGTGGGGCCACGCCTCAATCAGGCCACAGCTAGCCCTATAAGAGGGCTGAGGGACAGAGAGACACTCTATCTAGCTCCCTAGAGAGAGAAGGACCTAGCTGGCTGGGAAGCTGAGGAGGGTACCTAGGGTGGAGCAGTGCTGGGGAAGGGCAGAGGGAGCTGGGGAGCTTCAGCCTAGCTAAGCCCCAGGCTGCAGGCCGAGTTAAGGGCCCACAAAAGGGGTACTAAGGCTGCAGAGGGGCTGCCCAGGAATAGGCAGAGGCAGCTGGTCCAACCCCCCTTGCCAATGATGAGCGGTTAACAGACTGCCGTCTGCCCCAGTGAGCGGGGGCTAGATGATGACTGCCAGTAGCCACTGAGGCAAGGTGGGTTTAGAGGGTTGGGGGTTCCCCAGGGAGGGGAGACCCAGATTGGGGGTTATTGCTGGGGCAGAACCCCAGAGCAAATGGCCCCGGGTCCAGGAGGGACATGGGCCAGTGGTAGGTGAGACACTGGTCTGCAGGGGGTGCTCCGGGCTGGAAAGAGCTAATTCCTGAGACAACCAGCAGGAGGCACCGCGCCGGTGAGTCTTTGCCCCGCCATAGTCAGACAGGACTGCTGTGATAATCTAGTCTGATCTACTGTATAGCACAGGTCATAGAACTTTCTCCAAATGGTTTCTGTTTGAACTAGAGCATATCTTTAAAAAATAAATAAATCCAATCTTGATTTTAAAATTGCCAGTGACAGAGAATCATCACAACCCTTGGTAAATTGTTCCAATGGTCAATTACCCTCTCTATTAAAAATCTATAACCCATTTCTAGTTTGAATATGTCTACCCTCAACTTCCAGCCATTGCATTGTGCTAGATTGAAGGGCTAGAGTCTTCTTCTTCTAGCATTTGCAGTGCTTGCTGACCCATCCAACAGCAGTTTCATCAGCACAATGAAGGGCCCGAAGGACACCATGAAACCTAGTCAGTTGACATTTGTCAACAGCAAGCGCCATTGACTGACAGAGACCACAGTGACAAAGTGGGTCGTTGTGCAGACCCCAAGGGCTAGACTGAAGAGCCCATTATCAAATATTTGTTCCTCATACAGGTACTTAGGTTGTAAATCAATAGACCTCTTAACCTTCTCTTTCTATGCAGATTGAGCTCCTTGAGTCTAGCACTATAAGGCATGTTTTCTAAGCCTCTAATCATTCTCATGGCTCTTCTCTGAACTCTCTCCAATTAATCAATCAATGTTCTTCTTGAATTGTGGGCACCAAAACTGGACACAGTATTCCAGCAGCAGTCGCACCAGTGCTAAATACAGAGACTGAATAATCGGTCTACTTCTACTCAAGATTTCCCTATTTATATCCAAGGATCACAAATTCCCCTATTTCTATCCCCTATTTATATCCAAGGATCACATTAGACCTTTTGGCCATAGCATTGCACTGAGAGCTCACATTCAGCGCATTATCCACCATGATCCCCAAATCTTTTCCAGGGTCTTTTCTGAACAAATACTGTTTGCCCCCAGATTTAAATTTCATAAGCTTTTATGAAACTCAAGACGATGAGAAATGATTATTTTTGAGATTTTATTTTAGTGGCAAAGGGTTAATCCAATAATGGCATCTTAATTAAAAAAAACCTCACAAATAAATTTCCTTTGCAATATTTGCAATCCAAATACTGCAGCAGCCAAAGATGTTCTGATTGCCTAAGATTTGGGGCGGGGGGCGGGAGAAGCCCAAAGTAAAAATTTATCTCCTCCCCTACCTCCCAGTTAAAAATAATCTGTTGTGTTATTATTTAAAAATATAAGACGGGGGAGGGGGAAAAAATCAGTGAAGATTTTTAACTTGGCACTAGAAATAGCTAGCAATAACTATATTTTTTTATCTGGTGTTCAAGCCATGCTACAGTTTTATCCACCACTAAAAAATCTAATACAAATCTGACAACAGTTTGACATTTAGTATTTGTTTTCACATCCTCTTTGCTATGGATAAAATTTCTCCTCAGAAGAAGAGCTGCTATATATGGCTCTGTGAGTCATGGGAGACAACAGTAATGATGCAGAAATAATCGTGTATGATCCATTTTCAGGCAATTTGCTAGAGGGTTAATTGAAGCTTTTGCCAGTCACGCTCTTCACTGGGAGGCACATCTCTTCCTTGTCATCAACAGCGTAACACCCTCATGTAAATCAAGACCACGTGAGTAAGTCGTGCCAGCAATAAGACTATCTGAAACACGTACACACACACAAAACTGGCAGCAGGCCTGGAGCAACAAGAGGCTGGAGGAATCTGCTGCAGATGATGTTCCCTCCTCCCCTCAGATACTGTGCAGCTATAGTTTTACAGACCATGTTAGACTTCACATGGGGGTCACAGAATCAATTTCTTACAAAAAGGCAGGTGTTAGTGCGCAACTAGAGGAAAAAAAGAATCCAATAATAATGCTAGACAGAAAGGTGGGTTAGTGTAAAACTGGTTTGATTAAAAGTATGGGGCAGGTACTACACCTGCCCCAAAGTCAGTTTGTGATTTTTTAGCTATATGTTTTTGTCTCCAATGCATCTTTCACACATCAACAGACAACACAAGAAACTGGGAAATGAACTATAAAACCAAGTGTCATCAAATGTACAGAGTAAACAAACTAAAAATAGATACAGAACGTTCCCTAATTTCTTTCAGATATTATTTGGGTCACCCACGATAACAGTAGATCAATATTGTAAAGGAATGCAAAATTTAAGAGAGGACCTGTGTAACACAGATAGGCCAAGGCAGATATTGATACCTCTGCGCCTGACCATCTTCTCCATATTTCCCCAATGGGGGGTCAGGTGTACAGGTCTCTTCTGAAAGATAAGAACTAGCTGATTGTCAGGGTTACTGCGAGATGTTTGTACAGAAAACAATTTTAGACTTTAGTGTAACATGTGCACTAGTATGATCCAGATCTGTTGAAACCTAACACCTGAGAAGGGGGAGTCTGATTGCTGACCCAATCAACATGAGAACAATGAACATCTGTGGAGAAAGCCTATGTTTACTGTCTAGACTAGATACAGGGCAGAAACTTCCGAAGAAAAAATGAAGCCCAGGGTGTCCAGAAGATTGTTACACTCTCATATCCTGTGCCCGAAGTGGGGTGAAAACTGCTACTGTGCAGAAGGAAAGAGTGGGGCTCATGGAGCCCGGAATGGAGCACCTGTGTTACCAGCAGCCAATGGGTGAGGAGCATTTCCCTGGTGGGCACAGAAAGGGCTCCCTCCCACTGTAAGCAGGTGGTACCAACTCACCTCGGACACTCCCGAACAGTGTCACAGCCTGTTTCTCTCTGGAGCGGGAAGAATTTCAATCTTACGAAGACATATCCATGCTAGCTCTATGCTAGCATGCTAAAAATGGAAGTGTAGCTATACCGGTGGTGTAAGGTGCAGGAGGGGCTAGATGTCTCGAGCACAATCCCATCTGAGATCCTAGGTACATACTTGTGTGTCGAGCCCCTCCTACTGCACACACGGCTATGGCTATGCTACCATTTTTAGCATGCTAGCTCTATCAGATGAAGTGCAGGTATATCTCTGCCAGCTGGAAATGACACTTTCCAGCTCCAGAGTAGGCATACTCTCACTCTTCTAGGTTCAGCACTTCTCACTGCTCCATGTTAACAACTAAAGGCATTAATTGCAACTAGTGTTTTAGAGAGAGAAAGAGAAGGCACTAGTTCTCCTGGGGAAACAGAGCAATAGCTTTTCAATGATTGAGCTGCAATTCACACAAAGCCAGGAGTTGGATAGTTTCAGTATTGTCATTACTGTCAGGCAGGATAAATAGTATCGCTCCCACCCCCCACAACATATAACCAAGTTCAACCTAGTTTGTCATGACTTCTAACTTGTCTTCCAAGGCTTTGTCCAAACTATGATTTAAAGAATAATGTTAGCACATTAGCTAATGCAGGCTAACATTTTGCCTTTAAACCCTACTCTAGACAAAGCCAGGATGAGTACTAGGACTTAACTAATATTATGTTCCTATAGCGTTATATTCCTATATACGCATACAGAGAGCACAGAACTATGTAGCAATGATTCATCCAAAACAATAAAACATTGCTTTTCTGTTTAGAACAAGTTCTTTTTACAGAGACTCCCACCAGTACTAAAGATGTTACTCCTAAATCAGGGCAGGGGGACATGAGGCTCAAGAAGACTTCTCACTACTACTCATAACACAAATTAAGCCTAACATTTGAACCTGAGACTCATGAAATTGGATCCATGTGGCAGTTTCACACAGTTTAATCAAGGAAGAAAGAATTCAAGCTGGTAACTTTGTCACAGTTCACTGAAGCACACAGAAACTAAAGACTTTGCCTGACCAATACGGCACAGACCACTCAAGAGATGTTGTCCTACTATGCTAAGGAGAAAGAAAGTTACTGCTACCTCTAGAAGACGATAAACTTTTAGATTCTAGTTTTGAAATGAGTCTCTAATATTTTGGTTACTTTGCTTTCTTTTTCCCCAGAAATAAGTGCAACGTGTTATTTTATGCGACTTTCATTTTTAACTTTTTCTACTGTATAGCAAAATTCTCATTCTAGAAGAACTTTACAAAGCTGCAATGACACTGTTATATTTAAGGGGGAACAAACCAAGTCAGTTACTACCTGTCCTTCATACTGGAAGAGGGTTACAGATAGTAAACGTCATGTTGTCAGCTACTTTTCCCTAAGAGCAAAGGGACAGTGGGTGAACACGGACCTTTTCATTAGGCCAAAGATATCCATGAACAGCCTAGAACAGGGGTTCTCAACCTTTTTCTTTCTGATGCCCCCCCCAACATACAATAAAAACTCCACAGCCCACCTGTGTCACAACAATTGGTTTTCTGCATATAAAAGCCAGGGCCAACATTAAGGGGTAGGAAGCAGGGCAGTTGCTTGGGCTCCCACATCACAGGGGGCACCGCAAAGTTAAGTTGCTCAGGCTTCAGCTTCAGCCTTGGGTGGTGGGGCTCAGGGTCCTGGGCTGCAGTCCCTTGCAGTCCAGCTTTTGCTTTCTGCCCTGGGCCCTAGAGAGTCTAATGCCCTCCATGCTTGGCAGCCCCCCAGGGGGGCCCAGACCCCTGTTTGAGAATCACTGGCCTACAAGGCACTGTGGTTTAGTAGACTGAGCACTGAAGAGTAAGCCAAGGATTTAATCTCCTCTCTACCACGGATTTGCTTTATGATCTTAAGCAAATCACTTCAGCCAAAGTTTAAATACATGTTTTTAAAGTGTCCACTAATTTGGGTTGCCTTAGTTTCAGATGCCTAATTTAAGACAGCTTGGGCTGATTTGCAAAGAGACTACACGCACACAGCTCCCATCACCTTCACTTTGAGCCGATGGTCAGGCTTATCTTCACTGCAGAAGTAACGTAGGTGTTGCACCTAACTCAGTTCCTGTCTGCCCACAATCCCTCTCACCTGAATTTGGCAGTGCTTTAAATCCAGGCTACCAAGTGTGGGCTAGAGCTCTGGTGTCGCTGTCACTTGGCTAGTAACCTGCCCACTTTGCAGTGAGGATGCAGGCTCAGACAGTCCTCCAGTGCCTTCCCACAATCCCCCTTGCCCCTGTGCCCAGAAGGACAGACAGGTTATCCCATAATTCACTGGAAAACAGAGTGGCTCAGTTTATTGCAGCAGAAAAAAATCATGGGATATGCTTCCCAAAAGTGCTAGTGCCTCACAAGGGTGAGTAAAACACAAGTGAGACCACAGTAATTTGAATATAGCTGCTCACACGCAGGCAAGGTTAACCAGGGTGCTGATCACCGGCGTCACCTTAGCAGTGAAGAAAAACCTTAATAGGGGGAGAGGGATGTGGGGTGCAGAACACCCCAGGTGCCACTTGTTTTTTGTTTTTTAAGTGAGGGAGCAGCATGGCTGGGCCACTACAGTTAACATGATTGTGGGGGGGAGGGAAATAGATCAGCCCAGGTGTGGGAGGAAGAGCCTGAGTGCCTGAAGACTTCTTGTATACCTAGAAGAGGAGCAAGGCCAGCCACAACTGAGCCCAACAGAGTGGGAGTTAACTAATTCTGCTTGTTCCAAAGTCAGTTGATAGGACAGAATTTATTGGGAGGCAGGTAAAGTTATACCACTGGTAGGGGACACAACTGATTTAAACATGCATGGGCTAGGGGACAGAAAATTATATTTTCACCCAGGGCTGGTAAACTTAGTACTTGAGAGACAGGGTCAAAAAAATGTCCAAGCCCTACAACTAACCCCTGTACATGGAAGTGAAATATACTGCTAAGCAAAGAAATGAGAAAAAGAGGAAAAGCACGGCAGTCCAATCCAGCATCCAGACACTCACTACTGACAATAAGGCATCTAAATACCCTCTCTGTTCATTTAAATACCTGAGTGTCCAAATACCCACTCAGCCAAGGGCTCCCTAACTGTAGCAGAGAATTATTCAGATTTAGGATTTGAGGCTGCAAGGGGCTCTTTGCAGAACATGGTATTAAAGCTATGTGTGATTTAATTATTAAGCAATCTAAGTTATTAACCAATCAGGATGCTTTTACTATGTTATTAGCCAATTGTAGAATACTTGGTCGGTCATTTTGCTGTGAGAATAATTCTAGATATATAGAGATATAGCTTAGAGAGAGAGAGAGAGAGAGAGAGAAAATGAAACAATGAATTCACAGTACTGTGGCTCTTTTGAGTAATGTTTATCACTAATTTGGCTCCTGAACCACTGAGGTCTGAGTATCAGTACTGTAGCACCTACATTTGAAAACAGACCCTGGTCTCTTCTGCTTCTCCCCCCTAGTTCAGAATCAGGCATCAGCACCCTCTGTTTTCAATTTAAAGTGAAAATTAAGAGTATGCGGTTAACCCAGCTTCCAAGTCAGTTTCTTATGCTCAGAGTCACCTCCCAAACTCCTTGTTGCATGCACTTGTAAAGTTGGCTTGGTCTCACCAGCCAAGCCAGTATAACAACAGCTAACCTGTCCTGCTGTCTCACATGTCTTAACTCAAGTGGCCGAACTCTTGATGGATATTCAAGTTTTAAACTGCTTTGGGATCCTGCTGGAAGAAAGCCAGTCTAATTGCCAAAGCATTGCAAGTTTCCCAATCCAGTACTGTCCAATAGATGTGTTATCAATTTGACAAGGAGCAGCTGAGGGAAAACATTCACTGTAACTGTATGTTATTCTGCACACAGCCTTACTGTGGATTTCAAGGCAGAAGCTGCAAAAAGCAATCAGAGGCAACTTTGTTTTCTGCATCTTAGGCCTGGTCTACACTAGGACTTTAAATCGAATTTAGCAGCGTTAATTCGAATTAACCGCTCAACCGTCCACACCAGGAAGCCGTTTAATTCGACCTAGAGGGCTCTTTAGTTCGAATTCGGTACTCCACCCCGACGAGGGGAGTAGCGCTAAATTCGACATGGCTATCTCGAATTAGGCTAGGTGTGGATGCAAATTGAACTTACTAGCTCTGGGAGCTATCCCACAGTGCACCACTCTGTTGACGCTCTGGACAGCAGTCCAAGCTTGGATTCTCTGACCAGCCACACAGGAAACGACCCGGGAAAATTTGAATTCCTTTTCCTGTCTGGGCACTTTGAATCTGATGTCCTGGTTGGACATCGGGGCGAGCTCAGCAGCACCTGCAACGATGCAGAGCTCTCCAGCAGAGGAGTCCATGCAATCCCAGAATAGAAAGAGGTCCCCAGCATGGACAGACCGGGAAGTCTTGGATCTGATCGCTGTGTGGGGCGATGAGTCTGTGCTTTCGGAGCTGCGCTCCAACAAACGGAATGCAAAGACCTACGAGAAGGTCTCCAAAGCCATGGCACTCAGAGGATACAGCCGGGATATAACGCAGTGCTGCGTGAAAATCAAGGACCTGAGACAAGGCTACCAAAAAGTCAGAGCAGCAAACGGACGCTCCGGAGCACAGCCCCAGACATGCCGCTTCTACGAGGGACTGCATGCCATTCTAGGTGGGTCTGCCACCACTGCCCCACCAGTGACCGTGGACTCTGAGTATGGGATAGTGTCGAGGGGCAGTTCCTCGGCGATGTTCGCCGATGGGGAAGATGAGGAAGGGTTTGTGGAGGACGACGCAGGCGACAGCGCTTACAATACCGCTTTCCCCGACAGCCAGGATCGCTTCATCACCCTCACAGAGATCCCCTACCAACCCTCCCCGGCCGTTAACCCGGACTCAGAATCAGGGGAAGGATCAGTCGGTAAGTGCTATAAACATGGAAACATTTATTTTTTTAAAAACAGGAATAAAAAATATGTAAAAACTATATAAAAACTTTTCCTTAAAAAACTATATAAAGAGAAGGTCCACACATATAGGGATGGAACAGAAATCCTCCTGGGACACTTCCACGAAGCTCTCGGAGAGCAGCTCGAAAAGTCTCCGCAGGAGGTTCCTGGGGAGAGGTGCCTTATTTGGTGCTCCGTGGAAGCACACTCTTCCGCGCCAGGCCATCCTAATGTACAGCGGAATCATTGCCTCCACCAGCATGGCAGCGTACGGTCCTGGTCTGTGCAGGGATTCTAGCAGCATCCTCTCTCTCTCTCTCCGAGTGTCCCACCTCAGGGTAATCTCGTTCGGCGACTGCTGCATCTAATTAGGGCAATTAGTGTACTGTTACTATTGTGAATGCTTGACTTTTACTTTGCATAGCAATGACCTTCGTTTAACAGCCACATGTTGGAGGCCGCAGAGGAAAAGCATACAGTGATCTTTCCCGGCCACAGCCGCGAGGGGCTGGAACAGGGTCAGACTTTATGCTTTACAGATTGCCTTCAGCGGGAGGGCACAGCTATCCATTAACTGTTAAGCAGCCTATAGTGTAGTGCTTACCAGGCCTGGCTGCTACACGGATTCAGCTGTACCGCCCCGCTTGTCCGATCTCCTGTGCAAGACCGCAGCCAATGAAAGCGTATTCCGAAATCTCGAACTTGTCCTGAGAGCTCGTGAGACTAGGTGCCCTGTATGGTCTTGTTCACAGAAACTGACTAGACTGTGTTCAGTGTTCGCAAACATGTATCTTTTCAAGGAAATCACTTCCTTTTTCCCATCACACAGCTGCGGCTCTTTCACGAACTGCCCCGGCATCCCCCTCACAGAGGCTGGCGCAGATTAGGCGGCGAAAGAAAAAGACTAGGGACAACATGTTCTCTGAATTGATGGCTTGCTCCAGAGCCGAGGCGGCCGAGCAGAGACAGTGGAGGGAGACCCTATGTCAGCACCAGCGCTCACACAGCGAACGGGAGGACAGGTGGCGGCAGGAAGACCAGCAGGCGACTCAAACGCTGCTTGGGCTAATGAGGGAGCAAACGGACACGCTCCGGCGCCTTGTAGATGTTCTGCAGGACCGCAGGCAGGAGCAGAGAGCCCCCCTGAACTGTATCTGCAACCGCCTTCCCCCGCCACAAAGTCCTGTCCCCCCACACCAAAAATCACAAGAAGGAGGGGCGCTAGGGGCCGTGAAAACTGTCACTCCACCCCAGCAGAGCGCTCATGTACCAAACAGCTCTCATTCCCTAAAGTATGAGAAGTGCTTCCCTTCCTGGATCACCCAGTCCCAAATCCAAGTTTCATCCCCCCACTGTGTAGTTGAGTATTAAAAGTAGTTTGTTGTTATTCACTGTTTCCGTCATGTTTTCCTTGTCAGAAGACTTTGTGTGAAGGTGGGGGGGGAGGGGTTTTTTAATTGCATAGGACAGCCTCCATTACCAGGGTACAGACTTGGGGGCAGGATCAACAGCAGGACACACACAGACTGCAGTCACTAGGCACTAGGGTCATTCTGGGAGGTGAATGCTGCCCCGGGTCAGTCTGTGAGGTGTATGCTGCCCCAGGGTCCTAGCGCCTGACATCCACAAATGGCAAGGCAGGCTGCCCTTACCATGCCCTTCCACCCTAGCCACGAGCCTCTCCGATGCCCTGAGCCCCAGCAAGAGCCCTCATCCACGGACACATACTCACCCTTCCCACACACCCCTCACCCCTTCCTACGCCCCAACCACCAGCCCAGAGCCTGCATCCAAACTCCGTCCCAAAGACGGCACCCCTCACCGCTTCCTGCAAACCCACCCCTTCCTGCACACCCACCTGCAACCGTCCTCCCCCAGAGACCGCTGTAGGAGCAGGAGCCTGTCATTCCTCTAGTGTAGAAGCGGTCTGGACATCAGTGCACACCGTACCCACCACAGTCCGCGTCCATGTTTCAACCCTTGAACAGGAATTCATAATTAAAGAAAACTTTATTAATAATCAGTGTTCCATTAAAGTTATTTTAAAACGTGTGTTGGAAGGGGGGAAACCTGGAGAACGGGGTATGTAACCGCAGATCGAAGTCAACAGTCACTGAAACAGGCTCAGGTTCAGCTTCTCTGTAAATCAACTGGAGAGTCATAGGTTACCCTGCTCTCCGAGGAACCTATCTTTCAAAGCCTCCCGGATGCACAGCGCTTCCCGCTGGGATCTTCTATCGGCACGGCTGTCTGGCTGAGCGTAATCAGCAGCCAGGCGATTGGCCTCAACCTCCCATCCAGCCATAAAGGTCTCGCCCTTGCTCTCACAGAGATTGTGGAGCACACAGCAAGCAGCAATAACAACGGGGATATTTTTTTCGCTGAGGTCCGAGCGAGTCAGTAAGCTCCGCCATCTCCCCTTGAGACGTCCGAAAGCACACTCCACCACCATTCTGCACTTGCTCAGCCGGTAGTTGAAGAGTTCCTTCTCACTGTCCAAGGCGCCTGTATAGGGCTTCATGAGCCAGGGCATTAGCGGGTAGGCTGGGTCCCCGAGGATCACTGTAGGCATCTGCACATCCCCAACCGTTATTTTGTGGTCCGGGAAGAAACTACCTGCCTGGAGGCGTTTAAACAGACCAGAGTTCCTGAACACACGCGTGTTATGAACCTTGCCCGGCCACCCGACGTAGATGTTGGTAAAACGTCCCCTATGGTCCACCACTTCTTGCAGCACCATAGAAAAGTAGCCCTTTCGGTTAATGTACTCGCTGGCCTGGTGGGCCGGTCCCAGGATAGGGATGTGAGTGCCATCTATAGCCCCGCCGCAGTTTGGGAATCCCATCGCGCCGAAGCCATCTATGACGACCTGGACGTTTCCCAGGGTCACTACCTTTGAGAACAGTTGCTCAACGATTGCGTGGGCTACTTGAATCACAGCAAGCCCTACGGTAGATTTGCCCACGCCAAAGTGGTTCGCTACTGACCGGTAGCTGTCTGGTGTTGCAAGTTTCCAGAGGGCTAAGGCCACTCGCTTCTGCACAGTCAGGGCTGCTCGCATCCGGGTGTCCTGGCGCTTAAGGACAGGGGACAGCAAGTCACAGAGTTCAAGGAAAGTGCCCTTACGCATCCTGAAGTTTCGCAGCCACTGTGATTCATCCCAGACCTGCAGCACTATGCGGTCCCACCAGTCCGTGCTTGTTTCCCGGGCCCAGAATCGCCGTTCCACACCATGAACTTGACCCATTGCCACCATGATCTCCACTGCGCGGCGTACCCTGCTTTGTGAGAGGTCTGCGCCACTGTGTGACTTCCTGTCCTCACTGCGCTGCCGGAGCCTCCTCGCCCGATTTCTCAGCAGCTGACTGTGGAAGAGGTGAACGATAAGGTGCGAGGAGTTGACAACGGCCATAAGTGCAGCGATGATCGCAGCGGGCTCTATGCTCGCAGTGCTGTGGCGTCCGAGCTGTAACCGACCAGAGAAGGGCGCGAACAGATTTCCCGCCGGCGCTTTCAAGGAGAGAGGGCGGGAGTGACGGTTCAATGATGAGAGTTACCCAAAACCACCCTCGACACATTTTTTCCCCCAGCAGGCATTGGGGGCTCTACCCAGCATTCCACTGGGCAGCTGGGTAGAGCCCCCACAGTGCATAGCTTCCCACAGTGCACCGCTTCGAAAGTCGACGCTGGCCCTGTTACTGTGGACTCAGACAGTCGAATTAGTGTATTTAGTGTGGATACACAAATTCGACTTCATAAGGTCGATTCCACAAATTCGAATTAAGTAGATTCGAAATAGTCTTGTAGTGTAGACGTACCCTTAGAGCATTACAAAAATACAGTAACTCCTCACTTAAAGTCATCCCGGTTAACATGTTTCATTGCTGATCGAGTAGAGAACGTGCTCGTTTAAAGTAGTGCAATGCTCCTTTATAATGTTGTTTGGCAGCCGCCTGCTTTGTCCATGGCTTGCAGAAAGAGCAGTCCGTTGCAGCTGGCTGGTGGGGGCTTGGAACCAGGGTGGACCAGCAGCCTGCGAACCCCACCCCCATCAGCTCCCTGCTCCCCTAAGTTCCCTGTGCAGCAGCCGCCCAGCAGGCTAGCAATTACTGGGCAGTTCAGCTGTCCCTCCCCCAACTGCCATGCGCTGCTCCTGCCCTCTGCCTTGTCCCTGCTCCTGGGAGCCTCTTGTTTGCTGTGCAGGGGGTGGGGGGCCAGAGGGATGCTAATTCTGGGTGTCCCCTCCTGTACCTCATCTCCACAGAGCTGGGGGGCGAGGACACAACAGAGCTCAGGACTGAGGGAGCTTGCTGGCAGCAGCTGCTGTCTCAACTTGCTGATCTACTTAAAAAGGCAGTGTACTTAGAGCAGGGTGAGCATACTTAAAGGGGCAATGCACGTGTCTCTCTCTCACACAGGGGTGTGTGTCTATCTCTCACTGCGATGCTGTCTCCCTGCCCTCCATTCATGCTGCCTTGTACAGTGTGAGGCTACATTAACAACGTGTTAACCCTTGAGGGCTCAGCCGAGTGCTAGTTCATCATTTAGCAGTAAGAAAATACTGGGAAATATCCCACCCTCTGACTTCACCACCTCAACCAAGCTTCACAATCAGCACTGTTGTGTACAGTATTAAATTGTTTAAAACTTCTATTGTCTGGTGAAAAAAATTTCCCTGGAAACTAACCCCGTCCCCACCTCATTTACATTAATTCTTATGGGGAAACTGGATTCACTTAACATTGTTTCACTTAAAGTAGCATTTTTCAGGAACATAACTACAACGTTAAGCGAGGAGGTACTGTAGGTCTTTATGAGGCACATTGATGTTGCTAAATTTTGTGCTTGTGGCAAGAGGATTTGATCAGAAAACTGTGATACACAGAAGATATATGTCCTTCTGTAAAAATGGTGTGCTTATAGTGATAACAATGTGTTATCATCCAGATTTTAAATAAAACAAAAAAAAGTCTTACTAGACATGTCAGTAGCAGGAGCTCAGATTGGAATGATGAAGCATTTTCTGCCAGCAAAGCCTTTCCTGATGTGGCACTATCTGTAAATGAACTGTTCTTCTTGCAACTTGGCTTCTTTGACATCTGAATAAAGTATTGCAAATCAGGTGTTGCTACTGCTGTCTTTTTTTCTCTTTAGAGAAAATATCAGAACAGTCTAACCGCACTGATGGGACTGAGGGATATAAAACAGACTTTATTTAAAATACAGTCTGAACTTTATCCAAAGACTAACAAGACAAAAGCTTAACAATTTTATATATAAACAGTAGTGGTATCTTATTTTGAACACCAGAAGACTCCCATATTTTCCCTTTAACCAAAGGGTAATACATCAAGTCCTTCCCTGGGGACTGCAGCTTGACAGGGAAGGACGGCTCATGTGCGTCAAAGACCCCAAGAGCTATGCCAGCAGGAGTTTTAACTCCTGACAAGGTCACCTATGCTGGACAGGTCAGAGGATAGGGACTAGACAAAACACAGTCCACTGGCCCTTCCGAATGGGGCTGAGCAACCTATACTCATTTTGAAAAAACTATAGCAATGCAAACAGCCAGGGACGGCTCCAGACACCGGCGAAGGAAGCAGGTGCCTGGGGTGGCCAACAGAAAGGGGCGGCAGTCCGTCCGCTGTTGGGGCGGCACGTCCGGGTCTGCGGCGGCAATTTGGCAGCGGGTCTTTCACTCCCTCTCTTCCTCTTCAGCAGCAGCTCAATCGGGTTTTTCTTTTTTTCTTTGCCGCTTGGGGCAGCAAAAAAGCTGGAGCCGGCCCTGCAAACAGCCTGATAGCCAGGGATGGTGGAGCCTTGTTCATGTTCTAAGTCAGGGTTTCTCAAACAGGGGTCGCTGCTTGTTTAGGGAAAGCCTCTGGTGGGCCGGCCGGTGTGTTTACCTGCCACGTCCGCAGGTCCAGCCGATCGCGGCTCCCACTGCTCACAGATCGCTGCTCCAGGCCAATGGGAGCTGCTGGAAGCAGCGGCCAGCAAGTCCCTCGGCTCGTGCCACTTCCAGCAGCCCCCATTGGCCCGGAGCAGTGATCCGCAGCCAATGGGAGCCACGATCGGCCAGACCTGCAGATGGGGCAGATAAACACACCGGCCTGGCCCACCAGGGGCTTTTCCTACACAAGCGGCGACCCCTGTTTCAGAAACCCTGCTCTAAGTGACATCTAATGGTGAGGGAAGGATTCAGATTTAGACTACTTCAAGTACAGGAATTTCATGCAAATAAGACTAGTAGTCCTTTTAGTCAGGCTTCCTGCTCTTCAGCTAGCTCAATACATGATGCTTCAGAGGAGAGTGAAACAAAAACAAACAAAAAAAGAGATCACTACACCTAAACATTACTGTAGCTTCCTGACCAGGCCATCGTAAAAAGTACCACAGAAGCAGAAGGATCAATAGAGAGACAGGCTACGTTAACTGGCTGGAAGGACAGAGGGCTGAGTCTACACTGAAAAGCATACTTCTCCATAGCTACTTGCAGTCTTTCAAGGGTGTGAAAACCTGAGAGATGAAGCTGGACTGACCTAACCCCACTGTAGACAGCGCTAGGGCAATGACAGAAGAATTCTTCCATCGACCTAGCTACTGCCTCTCAGGGAGGTCGATTAACTACAGTAACAAGAGAACCTCTCCTGTTGCCGTAGTGAGGGTCTACACTGAAGCACTACAGTGGCATAGCTGTAGTGGTACAGCTGTGCCACTGTAGTGTTTTAAACGTAACCATAGCCCCTGCATCACTGTTTATGGCTAGTTGCATATTTGACCCTTTGTCTGCGCCAAGCCAGAGTATAGAACTTAGCATGATCAGAAGTAACTTCAAAGGGAATGACACCTGCATTGTTAAAGGACATCTGAACTGACTGTACATTCTCCTGCCTCTGGGCAGTTAGCTCCTGCTAGAATTAACTCTGTTTAATTGTATAATAAAACCACAGTAACAATCAAATGGATAAAGCTATATTAAAGTATTACAGGCAGCTCCTGTGTCCTTCACACTCTGTTTCTATGCTACTCTGGCCATAAAACTAGCTGAAGTGTGGAAAAGAGCATTTAATAATGCATAGGCAGCTATTGATTTGAAAGTGCAAGAAGCTTAAGATGGGGTGTCAGGGAGGTACAGGCAGAGGAAGATGCAGGGGGCTGGGAGTGGTTCTTTTTGTACCATCCAGCCATGACCCTAGGAAATATCTTGGAAAAATGTCTGGCCCATTAAACTAGTTCCTTTACATGGTATTGGTCTGTGTGGAGAACTATTCTTCCCAAGGTGCACTTGTGATAAATAAAGTGGGGGGATAGCTCCCTTTGATGGATAGCCAGCCAGTTAGCTGTAAAACCCCTCTGGGTAGCTGTTCTTTACTTGCTTTACCTGTAAAGGGTTAAAAAGTCCCCCAAGGTAAAGAAAAGAAAAAAGTGGACACCTGACCAAAAGAGCCAATGGGAAGATAGAACTTTTTAAAATGGGGAAAGAAATTTTCCCTTTGCTTGTTCTCTCTGGGCTAGAGGGACAGAGCCAGTGGTGAGCTGGAGCCGGTTCGCACCGATTCACAGGAACCAGTTGTTAAATTTAGAAGCCCTTTTAGAACCGGTTGTTCCAAGACAATTTTAAATTTTAAATTTAAATTTAAAATTTAAATTTAACAAAAGCTCGGGCAGCTGTCCACCCGGCCCCAGCTCACGTCCCCCTCCTCCCCTGAACGCTCCACCCTCCTTCTCCTCCCCCTCCCCTGCTTCCCGCGAATCAGATGTTCGCGGGAAGCCTGAAACAAGCAGCAGGCAGGTAAGCTGGGGTGGGGGGGCGCGAGGAGGGCTTCAGGGAGGCACGGCACAGCTGAGCGGCTCCCTCCGGCTTGGCCCTGGCTGAGTGCCCCCGGCGCTGGCCCCACAGCTCCGAGCGGCGCCGGCTCAGGGAGTCGGGCCCCGCGGCGCCGGCCCTGGTCCCGGCCGAGCGGTGCCGGCTCAGCCTGGCCCAGGGAGTCGGGCCCCGTGGCGCCGGTCCCGGTCGAGCGGCTCCGGCCTGGCTCAGGCCCCGGAGCGCCAGTCCTGGTCAAGCGGCTCCGGCCCGGCGAGTTGGGCCCCATGGCGTCAGTCCCGGGCCCAGCCAAGCGGGCCCGGCTCAGCCCAGCCCAGGGAGTCGGGCCCTGAGGCGCCGGTCCCGGCCCCAGCCTAGGCAGTGCGGTAAGGGGGCAGGGAGGGGGTGTTGGAAGAGGGCAGGGGAGTTTGGTGGGTGAGGAGGAGGGAACCTGTTGTTAATATTTTGGCAGCCAATCACTGGCCAGAGCAGCTATGCCATAAGCAGCTTTAAGCCAAGTATGATTATAAATCATCAGGCCATGCCTAGAACTACTTACCTGAACTCCAAATGTGTAAGTAGATCAGAATGTTTAGCTAGACACAATCAGGTTTATTTCTGTTTATTTTTTAAGACTGTGGATCTCTGCGCTAACCCCTGATCCTTTTGTTTGCTTGTAATCTTTAAACTGAACCTCCCAAGAAAGCTGTTTTGGGTGCTTAAATTTTGTAATTGTTTCTTTCAAGATCTAGCAAAAAGCCTAAGTTCCAGATTTATTTTTCTCCTTTTTGTTTTTAATAAAATTTACCTTTAAGAACAGGATTGGATTTTTGGTGTCCTAAGAGGTTTGTGCATGTTGTTTGATTAGCTGATAGAAAACAAAAGAAATTAGCTGTGGCTTTCTCAGCTCTTCCCCAAGGGGGTGGGGGTGAAAGGGCTTGAGGGTACCCCACAGGGAGGAATTCCCAAGTGCTCCTTCCTGGATTCAAGAGGGTTTTTTTGCATTTGGGTGGTGGCAGCGTTTACCAAGCCAAGGTCAGAGAGAAGCTGTAATCTTGGGAGTTTAATACAAGCCTGGGGTGGCAAGTATTAATTTTTTTAATCCTCGTGGGCCCCCACTTCTGCACTCGGAGTGACAGAGTGGGGACTCAGCCTTGACAGCGCTATTTTGTTCTTCTTATATTAAACCTCCTCCCTTCTAACAAGCGTCTCATACTATTCAGGGGTGGGCAAACTACAGCCTGTGGGCCACATCTGGCCCAACAGCCAATTTAATCCGGCCGTTGAGCTCCTGCTGGGGATCGGGGACTGCTCCTTGTGTGTGTGCCGCAGCTCTGCATGGCTCCCAGAAGCAGTGGCATGTCCCCCCTCCGGGGACTACATTTAGGGGTATCCAGGGGGCTCCATGCGCTGCCCACGCCCCAAGCACTGGATCTGCAGCTCCCATTGTCGGGGAACTGCGGCTAACGGGAGCTGCAGTGGCGGTGCCTGCGGATGGGGCAGTGCGCAGAGTCACCTGGCCGTGCCTCCGCATAGGAGCTGAAGAAGGGACATGCTGCTGCTTCTGGGAGCTGCTTGAGGTCAGTGCTGCCCGGAGCCTACACCCCTGAGTGACCCCCAAGCCCCAACCTCCAAATCCCTCGATCCCAGCCCGGTTCACCCTCCTACATCCAAAACCCCTCACCCCCAGCCAGAGCCCCCACCCACCCCCACACCTCAGCCTGGAGCCCCCTCCCGCCCCCTGAACTCTTTTCTGGCCCCATCCCAGAGCCCAAACCCCCAGCCAGAGCCCTCACCCTCTCCTACACCCCAACCCCAATTTCATGAGCATTCATGGCCTGCCATACAATTTCCATACCCAGATATGGCCCTCAGGCCAAAAAGTTTGCCCACCCCGATCTAGATACTGCCTTTTATATCTATTGTATAACTAAGCGTGGCAGAATTCAAAATGTTAATGGATAATATCATTTAAGCTTTTTTACTTGTATCAATTACATTTTCACAGTTGTGGGAAATTAGGGATGAGGTCAGACAATTATTAAATAAACAGTCGATGTTGAAATTCAACAACATTATTTATAACCATTACAACAAAACTGTCAATATATCAGTATACACAATGTACATATCCTTAAATTAAACTTTAATGGTCTCAAGCAGCACTTTCTTCTTATTTTGCTACTCTGTACATTTCAATCATCATCAATGGAAATATTTTCTCATCACTGTGTGTGTGTGTGTACAGCGAAGTCAACATTTACTGATACAAACTGAATCTTTCCAAGCCTAGGTATAACCATCTCTATTTACTATACTTCCACGCTGTGTATCTGTCACTGGTGAAATAATTTTCTCCTCAAGGTCATAAATACAGTATGTTGAACAGTGCTATTCCCTCTACTGAACCCTGAAGTGGTTCACTTGACATCCTTCCAGTTTGATGCATTACTGATAACTCTTAACTTTCTATTTCCAAGCCAAGTGTTTCATTAAGATATTGGAGATACGGTGAATAGTTTTCTGTGCAGTGCAGTGCATTGTTGAATGCTTTACTAAACTATATTATGTCTACTGCATTATCATTATCCACTTGGGGTGCTGCATTAAAAATCCAGAACAAGACAGAGATTGGGCTAGTTGGGAACAGCTTCAACTCACTTTATTGACCCATGCTGGCAATTATGCAATGCTTTGCTAGTTGCCCCGTCTGATCTTATAAAGTAATTTGCTGGGCTAACTTGTATAAGGAGTGAGATGACAGGTGGTTCTTTTACCTTACTGAACCAAATTACCCTTCCACCAATCCACAGCCACTCTACGGCAGGGGTCCCCAACCCCCGGGCCGCGGACCGGTACCGGTCCGCGGCCTGTTAGGAACCGGGCCGCGAACCAACCTCTAGCACATCAAGCGGCGTGTCTCCGGCGGGGCCCTTGATCCCCGCCCCTTCAGAGCCGCGTGGGGAGGGGGCGGGACTGTGAGCTCCGGGCTGAGCTCAGCTGCCTCCGCTCGGCGTGGAGCTCCCAGACCCGCCCCCTCACCACGCAGCTCTGAGCGGGACGGAGCTCAGGCCCCGCCGGAGACACGCTGCAGCTGTCGGGCGAGGCGTTGAGGCTCCAGATGAGGAGGGAGCCGGGGGTAAGAGGCTGGGGCCAGGGGGGTTGGCTAAGGGGCAGGGAGTCCTGGGGACAGTCAGGGCACAGAGAGGCGGCGGAGGTTGGGGGGGCGGTCAGGGGGCAGGGAATGGGGGGGTTGGATTGTGGGTGTTCCGGGGGGGTCTGTCAGGACTCAGCGGGGTTGGGGCAGTCAGGGAGCAGGGGTGGGGTCCCAGGCTGGTGGGGGTCTCTGGGTGATGGTGAGGGGACAAGGAGCAGGATGGGTCAGGGATTCTGAGGGGGGCGGGCAGTCGGGGGGGCAGGAAGTGGGTGGGGGTCAGATAGGGGGCAGGGCTCCCACTAATTTTGCATTATGGTCAGTTGTATAATTATTTCATTATATATTACAATAATAATAGAAATAAAAGTACAAAAATAAATGTAATGCGCTTGAATCGTCCCAAAACCATCCCACAGGTCCGCGGAAATTTTTTTTCCTACAAAACCGGTCCCTGGTGCCAAAAAGGTTGGGGACCGCTGCTCTATGGCATTCAGTTTTGTCAAACACTGTATTATTGTTAGAGGTTCCACTATACTCTACATTCAAGATCCTAGGATGCTATGTTTTCAGGGTTTGTGCATTCATGCCTTACTGTGAATCTGGTGCTTATGCTGGATTTGATATCCTTGGAGAATGAAGCCTTCTGTTTATGAGATTGTTGTTGCTCTTGCTGCATTCAGTGCCCTGTCGGTGTGTCTCAACGTGACCTGGAAGGACCTCCTCTGTTAGTGAAAGGATAGCTCAGGCTCCTTGACCGCTCTACCAGGTGTCAGTTTGTGGTGTCCCCTATCTCCCTCGACTCCATCATGAGGGCTCCGGTACAGCAAGAAATGGATTGAAGGCCAAATGGACCGAGGTGCCTAACTACCATTGAAACCAATGACTGTTAGGCAACTAGCCTGCTTGGATAGTTTTGAAAATCCCACTAGGCTCTCATATGCATCTTTAGGCACCTAGATACTTTTAAAGTTTGTCCTGAGACCATAAACTCACTTCATACAGGCCCTAGAACTACTGTCAGGAGACACTTTTCTTACTTTAACGTAGCTAGACCTTTTAAAATGTCACTCAATAGGTGCTGCCTCTCACTTGGAAAGATCTAGTCCCAGAAAAGCAAAATGCAAGAACTATTAAGAGTTTGTCCTCAGAGCTGCAAAGCTAAGGAGTAGGAAGGGGCCTAATCTGGCAGTTCTCACTGAGGCAAAATGCAAGAACTATTAAGAGTTTGTCCTCAGAGCTGCAAAGCTAAGGAGTAGGAAGGGGCCTAATCTGGCAGTTCTCACTGAGGCAAAATTTCCACTGATATCAATGGAAGTTCTTCCTGAGTAAGGACCTCAGGATCTGACCCAAAGTGACAGTTGTTTTAATCTTGGAGCAGGCTGGGATCTAATTTCCCCATGATGTTCATAAAAATTTCCATTCAAGTTAAAGAAAGGAGAGGGATGTGTGTAAAATGTAGGTCTCACATTAACTGTTGAAAGGGGCATGCCTAACTTTTAAGAATCTCTCTTTTTCAAGAAGTAACTTTAAAAAAATGCATGTTTAGTATGCAACATTTAGCTCTTGGATGTTATTGCTCTATGTCAGCCATCCATAGTTAGATTTGTTCCTACATCAAGTGATAAAGGTCAATAGTAAAATTAACACTACATTTACAGTAAGTTATGTTGATTGAAGTAATGAGCTCTTGCCTTTCTAAACTGAATTTCAGTATCTTGGGGTTAACACACAATTGCTATTTATACAGAAGACCCAGAGGGCCAAGTTCTGTCCTCAGTTAAACCTGTGAAGCCTCTCACTCAAACTAGGGTGTAATTGAGGACAGAATTTTGGCTCCATGGTCAGAGGAAAACATGAAATCCACCACTGTGAGATTTGACTTACTAAAATATACTTAGGGATTTGAACTACCACAAGAAATTTACACATTTAGATGCAGTTTTTTACCTTTCACTCTTTTAATTTGAAGATTGTTAAATAAGGACTTCTTCCTTTATAGGTTATCTTCTATTCCCATGTGATCCTGCAGGAAAGCCATGGTGCTAAATTTGTGACAACAGACTAGTGTTCTAAATCCATTATTATTATTGCTGCTGCAGGATCAAACAAAGCAAAAGATGGGTGTAAGAGATAAACTTGTATGCAAACACCAAAAGGCGTGATAATATTTAAGGCAATACAGACATGACTAAGGAAATTGCTTATATAAAATCCCTTCCCTTCCTCCTCTGCCCAAGTTCAGCGGATATGGAAGTTCTCCTTTTTGATGAATGTTTTGAATCCAACATAATTGCTTTCATGGTGTTTAATGGGACAGCTGTGACAATTCCCATAAGCCATTCTTGTATATTCATTTGTGCTGGCATTTGATGAGGCGGAGTCTGATAAGGTGTTCAGAGGTGATGGGAAGAGGGCTTATTTCTGCATCATAAGGTGATCTTGGATATACAGTAGCAAATTCAGTTCAGTGGCATCTGTGCAATCCGTTATTTTACTGTGTGTGTCTTTCCTTTGTCATGAGCTTCTCAACTAGCCATTACATCCTCCAGTGTTTCTCTGCTGAAAAATAACTGTCTGTTTACTTAGAAACTAGTGTATGTGAATTGTCTGTTAACATCAATATAGTCTAGGATGGTTTTACATTAGGATGGGAATGTTTTCTTGAAGAAAACAGTCTAAAATCTTCATGCATCTCTCCTTGCCATTGAAAAATGTGTGTGTTGCTGTACTGGTCGGATAAAGTCACTGTACAGTTTGCCACATGATAGTGAGGCAGCCAGCTGGGAATACTGTGACCATCTGTTGCCCCTTTCTGACCTGAGCAGCTAGTTAAAGTTCAGAGTCCTGAAGATGTTCCAGTTGGGGGCAGAAATTGACTATGGAGTTGGGTATTTTCTTTGATGTACTCTTGTTTGTTTACAAGCAGAGACAACCCATGCCTGCCAATAATGGGGGGGGGCGCACAATGTAAAGGGGGGAGTCACATGACTGCCCCATGTGTTGCCTCTGGGAGGAATTTTCCAGCCCCACCTCCCTGGGCCAGGGCAGTGAATCCTGCTGGCACCTGGGGAGCTGAGGCCATAGGAGGAGGGAGCGTGTGCCTCTGGACTGGGCCGGGGCCAGCTCCAGCCTGGGGAGTCTCACAGCACCAGTGTCTTCCCAGCATGCCCGTGCCCTCACAGACACCTCAGCAGGGGAAGGGGCACGGGCAGTGCTCCTATGTCCGGCTCAGCAGAGGGACCCTGCTTCCAGCACTTTCCCCAGCAACACCCCACTCTGTGTCCAGCCTGGGACTGCTGCACTCTTCCTGCAAGGGAGTGTGGTGGGGAGGTTCTGTCCTTCTCCTGCTGCACCTCCCCCCAGCACATTTCCAGCTCGCTCGGCCTCTGCCCCTGGCAGCCAGGCCTAGGAGGAGAGTGGCGGGAGCAGGCCACCACCGCATCCCCAGCCAGGCTCTCTCACAGACCACGACCCTGAGCAGTCAGCCAGCGTGAGAAGTGGCTCCATACCGCCCCCTCAGCTCCCCACCTGGGCCTGGCTGCTGGGGAGAGGGACTGAGCGATTTGGAAGTGCCTGGGGGTGGGTGGGAGGAGCGCAGCAGGAAAAGGACACAGTACCCATCCCCTGCTGGCAGGCCAAGCAGAGCAAGCCCTCCAATGGCAGCTCAGCACTCTCAGAAATCTAGGAGGGCACGTGACCCCACATGTCCCCCTCGCCGATGCATTCTCTGTGTTTACAAGGAACAGACGAAGTCCTGCTTCTCCAAATGCAGGAGGAACCAAAACAGAAAGGACAGGGTTTTTTTGCTTACTGCCCCTAGCTTCTTTAGCCAACACCAAACCCAAACAAACAAACAAACACTCTCCCTGGCTTTTTCTAGGATCATACACATAGGTGCTGGAAGTAGGGTGCTGCTGCACCCCCAACTTGAAGTGACTTTCATTATATACAGGGTTTACAGTTTGGTTCAATGGCTCTAAGCAACCCCACTATAAAAATTGCTCCAGCCGCCCTACTCATACACTGTTCTCACAGGCTGCTGCTGTGACTATTCAGGCCTGGTTGACACTAGAAAATTAGGTTGGCATAGCTGTGTCACTCAGGGGTATCAAACATCTGTAGAAAGCCATTAATCTGTGGAAGCAGAGCCTATTTTGCCAACTTTGCCAGTGATCTGAACTGTAGTTGTGTTTGCATGCGGTAGAGCTAGTGTAATGATCTATTGGCCTTGAAGAGAAGCATAATAGAGAACGTATGTAGAACAGTAGCGCTTAAATTCCTTGGGCAGTTCACTTGTTCTGGTGTTAGAGAAAGCTAGGCTTGGGAAGCCAGTCAATTGACTAGCCAAGTAACGTCAGTTGGCTGGTAGTTTTATTCTGTGTTACTGTTACTATTCTAATAAATTAGTGCTTTAAAATGTCAACAATAGTCAACTGTTTTACAATATTTGACTGGAGGCCCAAATGCCCAACCCTAGTTAATAGCTAATTTTACTTAATTGTTAGTGTGCAGAAAAGGATTATATTTTATACCAATAAGTACAATGTAGATGGTGTACATTTGCCAGCAACATTCCTATGACAAGTTTAACTGTTTATATTAACTATGTGCATTATTCCGTAACTCTGAACTTTGTAAAGTATTGAGAAGAATAAAGGCAGGGTCAGCGAGTGCATTCCTGCTACATCATTGCTTAAAGCCATGACTTGAACACACATTATGAAACCCTGAGAAACCTGGCATGTGCTCACACCAAACACAGAAACAAACTAAAAAAAAAACAAAAACCCCAAGTTGTAATGCCAAATGTGGCATCGCTAGAATTAGAAATGTGTTACTGCAGACTATAGGCTGTAAGCAGACAAGTATAGCACACTTCACACAAGCCTCAACTACAATCTTTTAAAACTGATTTCCATTCCTTTAAGAGTTTGTAAATAAGTAGGAAACTGAGGAGCAAAGTATTTAAACAAGATCAGAGAGATTAATTACATAACAGTACTTTGTGAACCCTGGACTAAGGTAATATAGAAGTGCAAAGTAGACTCATCAGAATTTTTTACTGGAATGGTTTTTCAATGAAAAATTCCCTTTTTACAGAATTTGTCTAAAATTTTTTATTTTCCTATCAGGAACCACTGAAACGATAGTTCTCTAGCAGCCACTGCAGGGAGAGAGGGAGAGGCTAAGCACCCCAGCTCTCTTCTCTACAGCAGCAGGGTTTGTGGGGAGGCTGAGAGTTGGGCACACAGCCTTCCTAGAAGCCTGGCAGGAAGGCTCTTATCAATGAAAAAGTGACCAAGTGCCTCCCAGGTAGGCAGCCAGCAAGACCCAAAAAAAAAATATATATATATATATATATATATATATATCCATGTTAGTTCTCTCAGGAATCCCTTCCCAGGAAAGTTTCATAGTTTTGACTTCTTGGACCAATTTTGGACAATTTTTTTTTTTAAGTGTTATATTTTTCACAGGAAGGGATTTCCATTTTCTGGCAAGCTGTAGTGCAGAATGCTTTATACGTACCGTATTATGTAAACTTCACACTACTCAGTGCCATTTAGTACATAACCCATGTTATACTTATTTTATAGATGGTTAAACCAGAGCAGGCAAACAGATTAAGCAGCTTGCCAGTGTCACAAGTAAGATCAGCTGCCCAATTTCAATGCCATCTGAACTCTTACCTAAGCCTATGTGAGAATGTTCGACAGGAGAAACTGCACCATTTTAACTTAAAACCCACTTAGTTAAACTGGCACAACTCCCTGTGCAAACACTCACTTAGGGTATGGCTACACTTGCGAGTTGCAGTGCTGGTGGAGGCTTTCCAGCGCTGCAATTAGTAAGTGTCCACACCTGCAGGGCACATCCAGCGCTGCAACTCCCTGGCTGCAGCGCTGGCCGTACACCTGGCTCAGCATGGGGAATAAAGATTGCAGCGCTGGTGCTGCAGCGCTGGTCATCAAGTGTGGCCACACACCAGCGCTGTTATTGGCCTCCAGGGTATTAGCAGATATCCCAGAATGCTTTTATAAATTACTCTCTTTGTTTTGTTATGCAGCCTCTCTTTGTTTTGTTGTGAACTCCGAGCTCCGTAGATCCCGGAGCTGCTTATCTACAAACACAGCTCCTGTTTGCTGTGATCAATGGCTGTGAACAATCAAATGAGATAATGAGGCAGGCAGGGAGTGAGTGTTTGCTTGACAGAAACGGGGCAGAGGGGAGAGAGGGAGTCCGTTGGCTGCAGGCTGTTTGCAGTTAAGAGTTAAGGGTAAGGGATCGGGAACATGTTCTGATTTTTCAAGTCAGGAAGCTAACACACAGTGTTGGCTCCAAAAATCCACTCTCTCTCTCTCGCCCGCTCCCTGTCACACTACGCCCCACCCCACCCTCCTCTTTTGAAAAGCACGTTGCTGCCACTTGAACGCTGGGATAGCTGCCCATAATGCATCACTCCCAACAGCGCTGCAAATGCTGCCACACACCAGCGCTGGTAGCTGTGAGTGTGGCCACACACCAGCGCTGGCCCTGCACAGCTGGATGACCAGCGCTGCAACTACCAGCGCTGCAGATTTGTAAGTGTAGCCATACCCTTAGGTTTAAGAGTAGCTTATTTCAGTTTAGCTTAGACCAATTTCTAATTGACTTACTGAAATAAGCCCGGTTTAAATTGAAATAAGAACATCCACACAGACTTTTGCACTCATTTAATAAAATCTATAGCATTAGTTAAAGACAAAAAACACACTTATTTGCTCTCTGGAGCACTGCCAAGGCAAGGTTATTTTGATTAAGACAAGCTATATGAGCTATCTGCACTGTTCAGGAGCAATTGCTAGCTGTCATAAAATAGTATGGCATCTTAAAGGAGACTGAGAAGCAGCGATAATTGCTGTAGTTACAAGGGCTCTGGCATGGAGCATACTAGACTATCCGTCCCCCAATGGTTCCACAGAAGGGGTGGCAAAAGCCACCTGCACATGGGGAAAGATGAATTATCTGCAGGGTACCAAACAAATCAGTGGCCAAGCCAAGAATTGGTCCCAGCAGTAAATTCCAAGTCACTCTGCTCCAATCATGTGACTATAGTCACTGGGTATAAAAACATACTAAAATATTTGTGGATGTGTGCAGGCACACTCATTTTCAGGTTTCACAAACAACTCTCTCTGTTTTACACTGCACAAGACATACTGAAGGCTAATGTAAGAACAAAGCCTCTCTCTCCTGACGGAGAATTGCAATTTTTTCAGCTTGCTGTGGATTGGCTGACCTGACTGTAATATAATGGCTGTCAAAGAAGGAAAGACTACAGCAGCTTCTCTTGAGGCATAGTGAATTTGCTCTCAGTTGGTTTCTAGTTCTCTGCTTTTCTCTGAGAAAGCGCACAACATAAGTGAACATCTCTAATAAACAGCCAAATTCAAGGGAAGGCTAATGCATTTTTTAAAATGTTTCTTCAAATCAACCTTCAAGTCACAGCACGAATATGATCAAATCATTCCATTTTATATTTCTCTTCTGACAGACTAATATTATTCAATTCAAGAACACACGGTGCACGCCTCTATCAGATTTCCTTGTAAGCCATTTCTTTCAGCACACTAGCAACTTCTCTCATCCCGTGCTACGTATTTTTCTCAAAAAAAACAACCACCATCCTCCTGTGTCTGGATGACGCACACAGCAGTCAGCTTCTCTACCTGCGTCATACAGTTCAGTTCTATGTCATTGTTCGTTGGATTGATACAGAAGTTTTTATCATAACTTCTTCATTAATCTCTGTTTGGGCATACATTTGGTATGGTATTAAATGATTGAATTGTACAGGCATTGATTAGGGGAATGGGAAGGCAAGGAATCTCAGCATCTACTTCCCCCCTCACTCCCATTCAAAGCAAACAAAACAAAAGCCACCCTGTTCCTCATCTCTAAAGGTACATCTCTAAATTTAAGCTTCCCAGCCAGGGAATGTATTTTTCCTTCCTCTGCAAGTGAGGGATTGGACTCTGCTCCCAGCCTAGCAAATAGGAGTTTTTCTGTTAACTCTACAGGGAGCAGACTCAGCTTATTTATTTTGTGGTTTGCATTATAAACTGCTAGACATTATGACATGCTATTTGCCTCAGGCCACAGATCTGAGGTCTTCTTGCTGCTTCCACTCACATCAAAGAATTCCACAAATTGATCCATGACTATAGCTAACTAGAGTCATGCGCAATACTATGCAACTAAATTTACAAGCACATATTAGCAGAGATGGGCCTTCGCCAGAGCATCAGATCTGAATGTTCAGCTCAAACTTCATGGCGCTGGCCTATTTCTATGTATTCGATAGCATGGGAAAGAAAAAGTATTAACAAACAATTATCACTTTATGTATAAAACATCCATACAAATTATAAATCTCTGGGTTCTTTTTAAAAGCATACTGCTCTTATGAATGTTTGGGTATGTAACTGTCTGTGTGTCTTACTATTGGTATGATCCTTAGCACTGTTCTTTTTCACAAGTCAAAGTGCTCTGGGTGGGTCTGTTCTTTAAGAAAGACTGTCCCGTTGAGAATATCTAACTTAGTCACTCTTCTCCCTGGCAGAGGAGTGATAAATGGATCACACCCTAACCCACTATAGTTTCTGAGATTTCAGCTCTCTAAAAGAGAGCAGTATAAAACACAATGCCAAACCTACATCAAGGAGGGAGACTCTTAAAACCAGAAAAAGGAGAACAGCCAAATACTTCATGAAGGCCGCTAGGCAGAGACCTTGCTTTGCCAATGGGAGGTGCTCAGATACTGAGGTGATGGGTGCCAATACAAAACTTTAAGATAGACAGCTACTCAGCTGTGTTTGGTAAGCTACTGTTTGAATAACCAAAGGCCTGATTCTGTTTCCACTGACTACAATGGGAGCGGGAACAGGCCACAAGTGAGAGTTGGTTATTCTAACATACTGTAGACCTCAGTTCACTTGACTACCAAATTATGAAGGGAGTAGCAATAGTCAAGACTTACAAGTTCTATTCCCAGCTCTAACACCGGCCTGCTTGTGACTTTAAGCAATCCATGCCTCAGCTCACCCGAGCGTAAAAGGAGTGAAATACTCACCTCTCTCACTGAGCTGTTATGTGGCTTCAACCAAAGGACACTGAACTTGAGGTCTAATCAAGGGCAGTCACCTCAGGCTCCGCACCTATCCCTGAGCTCTCCTGTTAGTTTGAGTTTACAATCACATTTTCCCATTTTAAAATAATTACTCCCACCAACCCTTCCTGCTGTCTTTTCCCCTTCCCCCCTGTTTGTGTGCGGGAAATAACTGAATAACTACCAATACAGGGGAAGCCATGAAACTTACTTACTATACACCTGGCAAAGACACAAGTTAAACTGAAAAAATGTTTTTCCCCCCATCTAAACTCTGTTTTAGTCATCTTAGGCATTAGCAGATAAAAGTCAGACCTCTGTCCAAAGAGGTTTTAAGTAGAGTGTTCATTGTTACTTGGAAAATCAGAAGCTCAAATTTAAAGCATGAAGTAGTGAAGGATGAAGTAGCATGAAGGATAATACTAGATCTTTATATGCCTGGAATATGAAAGGGCACAATACAGGAGTGCTGCAGACACAATGGGATTTACAAAGAGAGGAACTTGATCCCTTGGATTTTACTTTTTATGAAAGAGTTAAATGCAAAGTGTGTGTGGTGTTGGGTTGTGGAGTTTCTCTTTATCACCAGTGCAGCCTCACTAATGCAGACGGGCCAACATAGTGTTTTCACCACTGTTGCAAATTAGACAACGTTGTGGTAAAAATGTCTTTGCCTTGTCTACACTAGCACACCCTCCATTGTTACTACCACTCTAGTAGTGCAACACTGCAGACCAGCCCAAAGGCATTTAACACCATGTGCCAAACATAGTTACGTTAAAAGCAAAATCAGTGAGTATGCGCTGTTCTCTGGGTTCTTAATCTCTTCTGTTCACCTCCCCATGACTGCGGGGTTTTTTATCTGGAGAGAAATCACAGGGCGACTATATTTTAATTTGTTTGAAGAATGTGCATCACTCTGTACTCATCCAGATTATAAAAAAAAATAAATAGACTGTGTGTGTCCTAAGAGGAAACCATAGAGTTCAGAAAATGCTGCAAAAAACAGGCTCATGTACTTGCGGCTTGCTTGCTTTAGGGGGAGCCTATTGAAACTAATACTTGTTAAGACTTTGCTGTTCACTTAAGCAAGATCTGCAACAAATGTTTTTTAAATTAACGTCTGTTCTTTTAACAGATCCTTTTCTCTACCAAAAATCTACTGCATTAAAAGGTAAAACATTCAGGAAGGCTGGCTTGTTGAAACAGACTACTGTACTTCTGTTAATTGTACACTATTCACTTGCTATATATGGAAGCATAGTTTACAAATATTAAAGGATCAGACCTGTTTAAAAAAACAAAAACAAATAAAACTACAGCATTTTGTATAGCACGATTGTGTCTGCAATAGGCTTCTACTGTACTGAATGAATTACAGCTAGGAAAGATATGCTAATAACCTTTAGACCCATCCAGAGATAAATTACACTTGTTTATGTTATTTGAACGTATGTACTTTGAGACATGGCAGATTTGCTAATAAACCATGGGTGAAAGGTCCCCATATCTTGATTTCCCCCCGCCCCCACGTAAAAGTGTGGAGAGGAATGATTCCCATGAGATCCTCATCTGCATTATGCATTTTTCCTTGTTAAACTTTTAAATAACAGTTTCTGCTAACACCATTGTGGTGGTGTGCATGGGGGTGGGGGTGGTAATTTTGTTGAACTGCCTTTTTAAAAAGTTTTTCTCAAGATAGCCTTGAATGCTTTCTAAAAGTGGTCTTAACAGAGCTAATTCACATTCACACAGTCTGCACGACTGTGCTAGTAAAAAAATTCAGTGCTGCCAGATTTGTAATATGGAAAGGACATCGACCTGCAGAGTCTCCATTGTACATACATATATGTTTTCATGCAGTAAAGGTCATTTACCCTTTATGATGGGCTGTCATGGTTTTCATGGTTTATGCAATACTACGTTCCGCTGATGGCTCGTGGAAACATAGGTTATTTTCCCACCATAATTTAACTTTTTACCATGTGTATGCTCTTCCCTTGAAGCATCCCCACATTTCTAAAAGTTAAAACAAAACTAGTGCCACTGAAATGTGTAGTACTGATAACTTTGGAGACTGAAGTCCTTTTCTAACCACAGCAAAGCAGTTGACCTGCTGCATCTGCTCTGAAGTATCCTAACCTTGACCTAAAGAAACTGTGTCTATGATTTGAGTTATATCCAGGGTTCATATACGGTACCCATCACTCTGGTATCTGAGCACGTGAAAGAACAGTTCATTATTTATGTTCAGTCTTTGACCTCTGATTTTTCTTTTCAACAAGATGGCTTTTGAGATGTGGACAAGTCTCTTGTAGGAATAGCTTGTACTTTTCTGGCCTATCTTCACATAGGCCATCAGAGTAATATTTGGTACCTGCCAGAATAGTTTGCATTCAGACCTGTAACCTAGAAGTGTGACTGACTTTATATTCCAATACCAAAGAGCCACCTAATCACCTGCAAGTTAGTGTTGGCCAATATTTCAAACACGGTTTTAAACTGAATTTTCCATCCTTACTTCACTTTTGATAATGTTGAGTTCACATGATTATTTCCTCCCATCCTCACTCCCCTTAAATATGGGGGAAATCTCCTCTGAGTTCACACCTTGACTCTATTAAAGCAGCTATCTATAGGAGGGAGCTAAAAGCATTGACAAAACACCAACACTTTGATCTAGATTATGAGATTGTTCATGGTGGGTTATAATTTAGGTGAGAAAAACCTCCCTAATGTGGAACAAAAGATCTTTTGAAATCTGTTCAATGTAGGCTTCTCCACTGAATGGAATGAGCTGTGGAGCAAGAATTAACAGGGCCGGCTCCAGGCACCAGCGAAGGAAGCAGGTGTCTGGGATGGCCAACAGAAAGGGGTAGCACTCTATCAGGTATTGGGGCAGCATGTCCGGGTCTTCGGCGACACTTTGGCGGCTGATCAAGCACATCTGGATTAGTCTTTGGTGCCAATTCGGCGGCGACTCCTTCACTCAGTCTCTTCTTCTTCGGCGGGAGCTCAACCTTTTTTTCCCCCCCTTTTCCTTTCGTTGCTTGGGGTGGCAAAAAAGCTGGAGCCAGCCCTGATAACGAAGACAGGTGATGCTCATTCTTCTTAGCTCTTTCAGTGATTTTTTCCATATACTTAAAAAAAAAAGATGGGGGAGTAATATTTCCGGTCCCCCAGAAGTCTGAAAGAGGTAAGAAAACAAATGAACCCTCAAAAATGGACATTTCTGTGTTATTTAGAAATGGGCCCAAGCCACAATCTTTAAGTATAGGTATGAACTTCCCTTGAGTTTGTGGGTGTTCAGATCTGAAGTTTTGGTCTGAACCAATCTCTAACGCTAATCTTTGTGCTTGGCAAAACAGTTGCAGAGTTTGCTTTTGTTTTGACCCATTACAGTAGTCAAATATGCTAGGTGATGTACAGATTTATAGAAAGGCACAGAGGTTGTCTTGTTCTTACCACCAAAAATGACAGAGAAAGGGCTGGAAAAGGGGTGCAACATATAGTTACTTTATCTAGGATGTTGCATCTCCAAGGAAAAACTTTGCTACCTTTAACACTCCATGGCAAGTGTTTGCAGGCTATCATCTGCTTTGCGTTCTATGAAGACTTTGTGATCATGTTCATCTACTTTTCATTCAGAGTCAGGTGATGACTAAGCCCAGAGCCTCAGCTGGTGTAAATTGGTATAGCTTCACTGACTTCAAGGTGAAGATCTGCCCTATTTTTTTTGAGCCGTTTCGCTTAACCAGAGAGAATCAGGAGATCAGAATCAGTGGAGATTTTTTGCATCGCTTTATGAACACGCTTCACTCATGTTCTTTGGAATCCTTCAACTGAAGAGGCATGATAGAAAGGCCTGCTCTAGTTTGTTCTGCCATATGAAGAGCAGATTTGAGGTTGGTGGAGCAAGGTTAATGTTGGGAAAACATGAGATCTGGTAAACAAAATGTGTCCACCTCCAGGAGAGAGAGGCATGATGCAATGTAGCAACCTACGTTAATGGATCAAGAATGGATACCTATTGATAGTATGGTAAACCCTCAAACACTGTGAAAGCCCAGTCTTGGCAGACTGTTCTTACCTCTGACCACTACCACAGGAGCCTTTACATTTTGGCAACACTGGTATAGTTTGTCATGTCAATAAAATATTATTTAATTAAACTGAAATTCTTATACTGATCTAGCTGATGTCTTGTAAGCTTTAATTCAGGGGTAGACAACCTGCAGCACACTAGTTGATTTTCAGTGGCACTCACACTGCCTGGGTCCTGGCCACCGGTCCCGGGGGCTCCGCTGCTGGCCTGGGGTACCAGCCGCCGGCCCAGGGCTCTGCAGCCACCCCCAGCTGTGGCCCACTGGGTTCCATCTGCCAACCCCGCTCAGCCCACTGCCAGCCTGGGGTCCCAGCCACCGGCCCAGGGCTCTGCAGCCACCCCCAGCTGTGGCACACTGCCACAGCTTAGCACCCCCACCTTAAAAAATTGTTCCAGAGCCACTGTACTGGGATATTTTTAAGTCCTGATTTGCTGCTTACATCACTATCATGCCATGTGGAACAGCACACTGCGTTTGACATTGAGATTAGAATGTACATGCAAGAACTGGAATCAGAATTTTCTGACAGATTTCAAGACTTCCAGCGATTTGGGCCAAAGCTTCCTTTTCTAATTAAACCTGAAAAGTTCAACGAAAGCGACTTGGATTTGTCTGTATTTCAGTAGATGGGTGTTGAAGATTTCAAAATCCAGCTCATTCAGTTAAAAAGCTCAGAATTGTGGGCATCAAAGTTTGTGGATCTGCGGAGTGCACTTGAAGCTACCGAGAGAGCTCATGGAGCCTCTATTCTGATCTGCCGGACGTCCTTGCCAGTGAAATTTAACTGTTTGAAGAAAATTGCATTTGTAATGCTTCAGTATTTGGATCCACATACCTGTGCGAACAGGTATTTTCACACATGAAATCTGTCAACTGGCTCCGAGAGGGACAGAGAACAACTGATCACTCAGAAGCCTGTGTGCAGCTTAAAGTATCCAAATATGTGCCAGACATTGGAAAACTCAGCAAGGAAAAGCAAGGGCAAGGATCACACTAAACTGATAAGATCTGCATTTTAATTTAATTTTAAATGAAGCTTCTTAAACATTTTAAAAACCTTATTTACTTTACATACAACAATAGTTTAGTTATATAATATAGACTTATAGAAAGAGACCTTCTAAAAATGTTAAAATGTATTCTTGGCAGGCAAAACCTTAAATTAAAGTGAATAAATGAAGACTCGGCACACTACTTCTGAAAGGTTGCCGATCCCTACTTTAATTCACCCTTGAATGTTGACGTGAATTCAGCTGTGACTCCCTTGCCACTTGGAGCAACTGTGAACAGAGTAAAGGAAAGAATATCTATACCTTCTACTCCATTTGCTAGCTTTGTAGATGGTTCACTGAAATCCATCACGTTTGGAGGGCTGCTCTTAAAAAAAAAATCAGAAAACTGAATGACTGACTCCAGATCCCATGAGGATGTGACCTCTTCATGTTGGGGAAAGCAAAAAAAACCATTCTTACTAGAGGATAATGTTTGTGCGCCACTGTCAGAACAGATGTCAGAAAATGACTATCTCCTCTGACCGGGTGTAGAAGCTGTGGAGGTAACTTCTGTTCTATCATGGTAGCTCTTTGACGGCAGAAGTAAGTGGTCTTCCTGAGCTGTGGAACCTCTCCAGGCTACATTATTCTGAATCAGAACTGAATAGTGCGCCAACATTCTGACTTTCACTGATGTTTCACTTCTGATAACAGGATATGAAAACTATTCAAAAATCAAAACTAATCCGCAGTAAAGATGACAGAGCAGTCCATACTTGTAGCAGGGTGAGCAAAAACAACAACAAAGGTGCCTGCCTTTGGCAACCATGATTTATAGTTCAGAGGCTAGAGTACTTGCAAAGTTTGAGAAATGAATTGCTTGGCAGTGTCACAAAGGCAGTATTCAAGCCACCCAGTGTTTTTTCCCTTCTCCTCCTCACCGTGGCTAGAACAAGTTTATTTTGCTGAGTGTTAAAAAGCTTATTTTCTACATGGGTGCAATTGTGTATTAGAATTGGGTATATTTCTTTATGTGGTTTGTGACTTGATGTACTGCTCACCAAACACTATTAATTGTCTGAATCTTGCTGTGTTTGTTTTCTCTTATGACTGATAGTCTGTACGTTTTGGTCAGTTTTTGCTATTGTCCTTCATTCAGAAGAGGAAAGAAAAGTAGGGTAGCATTTAATAGTAAATCTATAGCTGGTTAGAACTTCAAAGTTGTACATCATTATTACAAAATAGTAAATTCCTTTATGGTGGCATAATTTGTACAGCTAGGCCTAAATGCTGGTAAATTAATCAACTTTCTTCACTGATTTCTTTTTTCAAAGGTAGTATCCTCCCTCAAACTTTTGAAAGAGTGATGACTAATGGTCTTTCAGGAGCTTCCTTTAGTTTCCATTTACCAAACCTCTCTTTTTCTCTCTTTTAGCCAGAAGAGATTAGTAATAAAAGTTAGTATAACAAAGCTGTTAGGTGCTGTAGGAGGCTAAGCAGAAATAAGATCCATTTCTGACCACACAATGTCAAGATTTCTTGACAGCCATCTCCAATTATAATGATCCTTTTATATGTGAAAGCCTGGAATAGTCTAACAGCAATTGTTTTATAGTCTTTGTGCATACTTTTCTGAAGGTAGAAGAGTACACAAGCTGGAAAACTCATTACAAGTACCTTATGTAAGAAAGTCAGTGGAGTAAGAAAACAGAGTTTAACAAAGGAGATCCAAAAAACTTAGACTGTGGTGAGACCTGTTATATGCAGATCCAACCTGCTGTCAGCACTTAGACCAGGTTTTCAGTCGATCCATTGACAAGTTTTCAATAAAAATGTAAAAATATAACTAGATGCAACATTTTCACTGAAGACAGAGCTAGACACTACATGCCAAAAAATGGAGGTAGTCTAAAAATAGCCATACTTAGCCAGCCTAGCGGATTAATAGTATTTCACCCTTCCAATATAAAAATCCATCCAAGTTTGAGTTATGTCACTGGGCTGGCAGTACTTTCTGTCCTTTACTGAGTTTATTTAAAAAAAAACAAAAAAAAAAACCTCTTCCTCAATCTGTAGACATATCGGCTTGCCACACTACAGAACTCATCAACTCTGCTGTAAGGAGCCACATTTAACCCTCCTTGATTCAGCTGATACAAGACAAGAGGGGAAAAAATTGGAGGGGGGGCGGGAATTTAAAGGGGGCACAATTGAAGGGAGCACAAAGGGTACAGAACAAATCCCCAAGCCTAACACTGTCCCCTTATTAAATAAAGGATTCTTAAGATAATTCCATCTCACAGTTCTGATGACTAATAAGATACTCAAACATCACTATAGCAATTTGCTTTCCTCCCTTAGTGTTCCATCAGTCTGGGTTTGCACAGCCTTCAAATACACCTCTACCCCGATATAACGCTGTCCTCGGGAGCCAAAAAAAATCTTACTGCGTTATATCAAACTTGCTTTGATCCGCCGGAGCACGCAGCCCTGCTCCCCCGGAGCGCTGCTTTACCGTGTTATATCCGAATTCGTGTTATATCGAGTCACGTTATATCGGGGTAGAGGTGTATGATGATAGGCATATTTATTAGCGGTTTGCCACAAAGAATTCTTGTTATTGTTCTGCGATTAGCCCACAGGTGTAATAGTTCCTTCCAGCAATAGTTTATCATATGCCATGCACCAAGGAATTTTAAAAACTTACATTGTACTGTGTGATTTCTGTAAATAGCATCCACTGCTACTTCAGTAGGTATTTTTTAAATTAAAAATACTTCAGTGCTTTCCATCCAAAAGCACTTTGCAAGCATTAAAGTTTGCCTCAAGGGAGTCATGAGGTTGTTATGGGTTATATTCCCATTTTAGTGATGAAAAAACTGACATACACAGAGGTTAAGTGACTTGTCAAAGACATAAATGAAGTCTGATATTGTGGGGCTAGAACCCAGGTATTCAACTCCCAGGCCTGCACTTAAGCCACAAGGCAAAAGTTATCACCAGACAACTGTAGCCCCACCTCCCCCCATATGTATAATTAAAGAAATATTATTCCTTACATTATTCTGCCCAAACTCTGACTATGTTCATTCTCCTGGTTACAATGTCCTTATGGCTTCATTATGCTTACATTTGTTTTATTGTGGATTATAGTTACACAAGTAATAGAATTTGCCACGTAGCTCATCAGATAATACTGGTCCATCAAATCTGGCTTCCCGCCTCCATCAGTGGCCAATACAGGATACTAACCAAGGTGAGAAAACCCATAATGCATATGACTATGTGTAGTGCTCTACATGGGGTGGCCATAGCTCCCTGACCCAGCAGTAATGAGATGAGAGCATGAAACATGATATCTGACTAAGTACACTTTCTAAAATAGGGTAGTCAGTGTTTGTAATATGCTTTGGAAATATAAAGCACTAAGCATTATTTAAAAAACAAATATAATCAAAAACATTTCCAATCCCTTTTTAAATCCAACAACCACAGTATTTAACTCCGTGCATTTTTTTAAAAGCCAAGCCCCATTTACAAGATTAAAAATTTGTATAGCACTCAGTATACTATTGCATCTGAAGAAGTGGGGATTTTTACCCACAAAAGCTGATGCCCAAATAAATCTGTTAGTCTTTAAGGTGCCACCAGACTCCTTGTTGTTTTTGTAGATACAGACTAACACGGCTACCCTCTAATACGTGACATAGTATATACTATTGAAGCTTGTATAGTTATCAAATAAAGAAGCATCCTGTTTTAAACCACTTCTCACAAGCACAAGGAATTGCTGGCTACTGAAATGTACCTGTTTTGTGACACTTAGCCAGTCTGTATTAACACAGAACAGCTTGGCTTGGTTTACCTTACCCGAAGAAATACACTGCCTTGGCAAATTGTGTCAATAGACAGCGGACACCGTCACCGCCGATCAAGGAGAGTCCTGTGTGTCTCTCTCTCACTCACACACACACACACACACACACACACACACACACACACACACACACACACACACACACAGCCCGGCGCACACACTCCGGACCCTTCCCTGCCCGGGCACCAGCGCCGCACCCGCCGGGCAGCTGGAAAGCACCGAGCCCGGCCCGCCTCCTCCCGCAGCGCCCAGCTCCGGCCCGGGGAAGGGGCGATCCCCGCCGCCGCCCGGGCCGCTGGGTGCTGCAGGGTCCCCGCCCGCCCGCCCGGCGCCGCTCACCTGCAGCGGGAAGCTCGCCGCCTTGTTGCCCACGTAGCCGCGCACGACATGGCTCTGGATCGAGAGCACCCGGCACCGCGCCTCCGCCTCCTCCGCCGCCTCCATGCCGCCCGCCCGCGCGCCGCGCCCTGCCCTGCCCTGCCCCCGGAGCCGCAGCTGCACGCGGCCGGCCGGGGCCGGACCCTCCCGTCCCCGGGCAGCGCCGAGCCGCCGCCGCCGGGCGCACACGGGAGAGCGGAGCGGCCGAGCCCAGGCGGCAGAGTCAGGCGATCGGCGCAGACACCTAAACGCTTTTACATCCGCCAGCCCAGAGCCGGAGTGAGCCGGCAGCGGCCGCCAGCGCCATTTAAAGGGGCCGCGCCCGCCACCACACTCCCCCTGCCCCCACACGCCCACTGCCCCCCATATCCCCTCACTCACTGCACCCACACGCCCACTGCACAGCCACTGCCGCCCCCACTGCCACTGACCCATACCCCCTCACCCCTAGTGCCGCCCACAGCCCTCACACTCCCACAGCACATGTCCACTGCCTCATACCCCCTCACACCTAGTGCCGCTCATTGCCCCCACACCTAGTGCCACCCACAGCCCCCACGGCACATTCACTGCCGCCCACACTCCCCCTGCACCCACACGCCCACTGCCCCCCATATCGCCTCGCTCACTGCACCCACACTCCCACTACCCCATACCCCCTCACACTTAGTGCCACCCCCTGCACCCACACCTAGTGCCATCCACAACCCCCACACTCCCACTGCACATCCACTGCCCCATACCCCTCACACCTAGTGCGGCCCACTACCCCCACACCTCCACTGCCCCATACTCCCCCACACCTAATGCCACCCACTGCACCCACACTCCCACTGCACAGCTACTGCCACCCACACTGCCACTGCCCCATACCCCCTCACACCTAGTGCTGCCCACTACCACCCACACTCCCCCTGCACATCCAGTGCCGCCCACACGCCCACTGCCCCCATATCCCTGCACTCACTGCACCCAGACTCCCACCGCACATCCACTGCTGCCCACACTCCCACTGCCCCCTATCATAGAATATCAGGGTTGGAAGAGACCTCAGGAGGTCATCTACTCCAACCCCCTGCTCAAAGCAGGACCAATCCCCCAACTAAATCATCCCAGCCAGGGCTTTGTCAAGCCTGACCTTAAAAACCTCTAAGGAAGGAGATGCCACCACCTCCCTCGGGAACCCAGTCCAGTGCTTCACCACCCTCCTACTGAAAAAGTTGTTCCTAATATCCAACCTAAACCTCCCCCACTGCAACTTGAGACTATTACTCCTTGTTCTGTCATCAGGTACCACTGAGAACAGTCTAGATCCATCCTCTTTGGAACCCCCTTTCAGGTAGTTGAAAGCAGCTATCAAATCCCCCCTCATTCTTCTCTTCTGCAGACTAAACAAGCCCAGTTCCCTCAGCCTCTCCTCATAGGTCATGTGCTCCAGCCCCCTAATCATTTTTGTTGTCCTCCGCTGGATTCTCTCCCATTTTTCCACATCCTTCTTGTAGTGTGGGGCCCAAAACTGGACACAGTACTCCAGATGAGGCCTCACCAATGTCAAATAGAGGGGAATGATCACGTCTCTCAATCTGCTGGCAATGCCCCTACTTATACAGCCCAAAATGCCGTTAGCCTTCTTGGCAACAAGGGCACACTGTTGACTCATATCCAACTTTTCGTCCACTGCAACCCCTAGGTCCTTTTCTGCAGAACTGCTTCCGAGTCATTCAGTCCCTAGTCTGTAGCAGTGCATGGGATTCTTCTGTCCTAAGTACAGGACTCTGCACTTGTCCTTGTTGAACCTCATCAGGTTTCTTTTGGCCCAATCCTCTAATTTGTCTAGGTCCTTCTGTATCCTATCCCTACCCTCCAGCATATCTACTATTCCTCCCAGTTTAGTGTTATCTGCAAACTTGCTGAGAGTGCAGTCCATGCCATCCTCCAGATTATTAATGAAGATATTGAACAAAACCGGTCCCAGGACCGACCCCTGGGGCACTCCGTTTGAAATTGGCTGCCAACTAGACATGGAGCCGTTGATCACTACCCTCACCCACTGCACCCACACTCCCACTGCACATCCAGTGCCGCCCACACTCCCACTGCCCCATACCCCCACACACCTAGTGCCACCCACTCTCGTGACTCTCCCACTACACATCCAGTGCCACCCACATTCCCACTACCCCATACCCCCACACACCTAGTGCCACATCCCTGCCCCCCACCCAATACCATCCCCATACCCCCACACACCTAGTGCCACATCCCTGCCCCCACACCTAATACCATCCACTGCACCCACACTCCACTGTACATCCAGTGTCCTCCCACCCATTACCCCCATCCCCACTCACTGTATCCACACCCATCTCACACACCTGGTCACCTACTGCTCTCACACACCACACATTGCCATTCACTGCACCCACTGCACACATACATGCAACCACACAGGGCCAACAGTGCATGCCTCCACCCCATGCCAGCCAGTGCTACCCACACCCACACACACCCCAGTGACGTCCAACGTACACACTGCCACCCCCATGGCGCATACAATCTTCACACCCAGTGCTACCCACTACCTCCCCCATGCTACTCTGTTCGTAGTCCCACCCCGTGTGAACACCCTAGCCCCAATGCCACTCAGTGCACACAGATGGCACACCCCATACCACCCTGTGGCACCTGTGCCCCTTCCACACACACAGGGCCACCCCCTGCACACACCTCTCACACACACCATGCCACATCACCACACACCATGCCAGCCACTCCCACCATTTATTGCACTGTGCACACACACACAGCCATCCCATCACTACACACAACGGTATACACAGTATGTCACCCTCACACCCTGCAACACCAGACCACACACACCATGCCACCCCGTAACACCAGGTGCCACCTGCCACAGTTCAAGGCCACTGCACATGTATTTCTCCCTCATGATCCCTTCGAGGCTCCATGCTCCTCAGCTATCACCGCTCTTGGCTAGAGACCTGCATCTCTCTCCTACCTGAGGAAGTTTATTCCAGGCTGCACAGTTCCATGCCTATACTTTGTGATATCATCCAGAAAGCATGTTTATTCTTAAGGTAAAAGCATTACAGAGACAACAAGAAAGGAATCTACACATGATAATCAGCTTACCCAACTCCTCTGGGAGGAGTCAATCCTTCAAACCCCCACTAAGGGTTTTTTCTGTGTCATATTCATAACAGCCTCTTAGCTCAGAAGAAGCATCCCCATGAATAGATCAGTCTTTCCTGTATACAGCCTGGGCCTTTGATCTTGAGAAAGTCCAAGAACAGATCATCAGCATACAATGGTCCCCTCCTACAAAAGGCTGGGTTTTTGTATAGCCAGAGGTGGGGAATTTGTATTCACCTCCCCCTTGAAAGGTCACTTACCATCCTGGCCCACAATCATACATAAACCATTCATTTAATACAACAGACTGCGAAGCTAAGAACATAAGAATGGCCATACTGGGTCAGACCAAAGGTCCATATAGCCCAGTATCCTGTCTTCCAACAGTGGTCAATGCCAGGTGCCCCAGAGGAAATGAACAGAACAGGTAATCAAGTGATCCATCCCGTCGCTCACTCCCAGCTTCTGACAAACAGAGGCTAGGGACACCATCCCTGCCCATCCTAGCTAATACCCATTGATGGACTTATCCTCCATGAACTTACCAAGTTCTTTTTTGAACCCTGTTATAGTCTTGGCCTTCACAACATCCTCTGGCAAAGAGTGCCACAGGTTGACTGTGTGTTGTGTGAAAAAACGCTTCCTTTGTTTGTTCTAAACCTGCTGCCTATTAATTTCATTTGGTGACACCTAGTTCTTGTGTTATAAGGAGTAAACACTTCCTTATTTACTTTCTCCACACCAGTCATGATTTTATAGACCTCTCTCATATCCACCTTTAGTTATCTCTTTTCCAAGCTGAAAAGTCCCAGTCTTATTAGTCACTCCTGATACAGAAGCTGTTCCATACCCCTAATCATTTTTGTTGCCCTTTTCTGTACCTTTTCCAATTGCAGTATAGCTTTTTGGAGATGGGGCAACCATATCTGCAAGCAGTATTCAAGATGTGGGTGTACATTAGATTTATATAGAAGCAATGAGATATTTTCTGTCATTCTCCATCTCTTTCTTAAAAAAGCTAACAGAATGCTGGGAATCATTGACTGCCAGTGCACATTGAGTGGATGTTTTTCAGAGAACTATCCACAATGAGGCCAAGATTTTTCTTGAGTGGGAACAACTAATTTAGACCCCATCATTTTATAAGTATAGTTGGGATTATATTTTCCAATGTGCATCACTTTGCATTTACCAACGCTGAATTTTATCTGCCATTTAGTTGCCCAGTCACCGAGTTTTGTGAAATTCTTTTGTAGCTCTTTGCAGTCTGCGTGGGACTTAACTATCTTGAGTAGTTTTGTATCATCTGCAAATTTTGCCACCTCACTGTTTACCCCCTTTTCCAGATCATTTATGAATATGTTGAATAGGATTGGTCCCAGTACAGACCCCTGGGGGACACCATTATCTACCTTCTCTCCATTCTGAAAACTGACCATTTATGCCTACCTTTTGTTTCCTATCTTTTAACCAGTTACCAATCCATGAGATGACTTTCCCTCTTATCCCATGACTGCTTACTTTGCTTAAGAGCCTTTGGTGAAGGACCTTGTCAAAGGCTTTCTGAAAATCTAAGTACAGTATATCCACTAGATTCCCCTTATCCACATGCTTGTTGATCCCCCTCAAAGAATTCTTAATTAAATAAGATCTCTCCCTTGTAAGGAAATTGCTACATCTCCTCCCCGTCCCCACATTACCACCTCCACATACACCACCCCCTTATGTATCAGTGTACCCATTGCCCATCCCTGTACACATCTCACCCATTACCATGCCCCACACACTCAAATGTCACCAAACTCTGTCCCCTCACCACGTAATGCAAACAATGCCACCTCCCACATCCATGAAACTCCCCAGCACCCAGTGCACACTCACAATACCCACCCACTGCAGCCACCCCAAACACTCTCCCCCACACAGTGCATCTGACAGCCCCCAACCACCACCTACCCACTTACCCCATGCCCACTCCCTACTGCCACCTCTATTACCCACGCACCATGGCAGCTACTCAAAAACATATCACACAGTCCATTATTGACTGCCTAGACACCATACACCCCTCAGCAGCATGGCAACTTTAAGAGCTGGGCACTGAGCCACACAGTGCCATTCAATGCACCTGCTGACACCTCTGATGGACGCCAATGCAGAGCCACCCAGTGAAACCCATCGTATATGCACAGTCCCAGAGACAGAGTGAGAACCAGAATTACATCATGCACCCATCACACTCAGCTACCTCTCCCCATACACATGGAACATACAGTGAACCCACACACTATGGCAATTCAACCACTGATACCATACATAGGCAAAGAATGTACAATACACCCTCTAGTACCACAAGAACACACACAGTGCACCTACTGACACTACCCATATAGAGCATGCACAATGCAATTTTTAATTGAGTTCAATGGTATTTTGGCATATTTGGCATAACCAGCTACAAGAGTAAAGATAGAAATTGTGTGTCTGTCAGAGATACAATACATTAAGCCGCAGCCCAGGATAGGACTTCACAGCATGTCCGTGGATTTAATCCGCCTGCCCATTTGTCACTATTGACCATCCTGATTCAGTCAAAGATTGACTCATAGCATTATCAGAAATATTTTCCTTATACTACTTCATACTTTGACCATTGGAGTAGAAAATGCCTCTCTTTCACTCCCTTTCCTGTTGTGTTGGTTGCACAGTTGTTTCTCTCTGCATTTGCACTTCACTTTATAGCGTTCATTTTCCACCTGTAGTTTATGGTCACATATTCTATGTTTGGTAAGAGCCTACCATAGAGTTTTTCACATTTTGCTATCGTGTATGGTGATTTGTGCAGGGAGCTGTATCAGTTTAGCATGTTCTGACTTTTTATGCCCAATGCACCATACGTTGATGTTTTAGCTTTTGGTTCAGTGTCTTGGATATGTTCAGTTTTGGAGAGATTTCCTCCTCAGGTCAGGAGGTTAATGCTGAGGCCTTGGATAACATCACATAGGAGTGGATTATGTTCTTGTTTTGATTTATCATTTGATTCTCTAGTGCTTTGTGATAGAGGGAGTGACTGCTGCTTTGCTTGAGATAGTACCAGAAGTATTCTTAGTATTCTTTTTCTGTATGTTAATTAGGAAGAGAATTGTTCAATTGGTTATGGAGTTTAATACACAAATTTATTTACATAGCTGTAGGTATAGGGTTTCTAATGAAATTTTGTCTCAGATGGCTATTTAAGCAGGCTTCAGGCTTGAGACTTCACTCCTATCTAGTAGAAGGAACTGAATTGTATTGTCGTAGAGTTTGTCAGAAGGTTGTATTTATGCACACAATGAAATTATACAAACAGCATGCAAAAATGCACCCCTTGACACTACACACAAACGCCATGCACTACTCACAAATGCTACCCAATTACACAGCTTGCACAACATATAGATACATATTACACACAAAAAACTACATTAAAACTTTAAAGTTGCAAAATCAACCACTCAAAAGTTAGGAAATAAAATTAAGATTGCCCATGCACCCTTAATTCAGCCCTTTATGTGTATTCATTATAATACAGTCTAATTATATGATCTTGCTATTTTTCCCCCATGGGACTGGGACATATCAGGGTACAATCCAGACTAGTGAATAACTGTTTCACTTCTGCCCTCTAACCTACAATCCTTTGCTAATGCAGCCTCCAGCCGGGACTGCTCACAAAGCCTCCAGCATATAAATCGCTCCCATTTACATGAGTGTGTTGACTCTTACCAGCCTTGGTTATATTGCATTATGACCCTAGCACACCCCCAGTCTTAGATTTCCCCCACACACACACACATATGCATGTCCTCCCCACATATGAAGGGATAACCTTCTCCTGGACAATACAAGTCAATTATTTCTTTTATATAAATAATATACACACAGTTTGCCACCTCAAATGGAGTTTGCCAGACACTTCAATTCAAGCACGCTGGATTAGATAAAACAAGTATATTAGCTACAAAGAGATAGATTTTAAGCAAGTGCAAGTCATGAGGCATGAGCATCAGAAATAATTACAAGAAAAAGATAAAATGCTACCGGTGCCTACTTAAACTGTGTTCAATTCAAGGCACAGTTCTCTCACTACATGCTTTCAGCAGTCTTAGTGACCAAACTTTTTAGGTCAGGACCCCACCACACATCCATCAGCTGCTTACTTTGGCCCTTCAGGTGCAGTGAATCAATGGGTAGTGGGAGGTGAGCACCTTAAGGTGTTTGTCCCTTCTTTTTATAGTTCCGGGGACCCCCTCTTGGAAAACATTTCCAGATGGGTATCAGGAAAAAGTCTATGGGGAAGGATGTTCTCTGCAGCTTTTTCCCTCACCTGTTTGAGTTTCCTTGTTTCCCTTCCTGCTTGATGACTCTATTTACTGCTTAAATGCAAGTTAAGCAGAGCACACGTTCTTTTGTTTGAGACAGATCTGTTTGTCAACCTCAGTTTGGAACATATAAGATTCCACTGTATGGTGGTATTAACAGCTTCACATAGTGTTGCCACACATTTTATCAGGATAATACTCATCAGCAAGTTTGAGTTTTCAAATGATACCTCACAAGGCATATTTTGTACAAAGATTACTACAATGGTGTGTATGGAGTGAATATGGGGGTACATTCTGGCACAGGGACCCTTACCTTATTTAGTGCATAAAGCTACTATTTTGTTTTATCCTCATTGAGCAGAGTGCAGTAAATAAGGCCTGAACAAACACTGCTATGCAAACAGAATTACTGATTTCCTCAGGGGTTTTCTTGTGGCACTTCTCATTATAGTATCTAAGTGCTTCAAACAGTTTATTTTCACAACTCCCCTGTGCAGCAAACTAGCATTAAACTCCCCATTTTACAGACAGGGAACTGAGAGATTAAGGTGAAAAATATCCACTAATTTTGGGTGCCCCATTTGAGATATCTACAACCTGATATTTCAGGTTACTTAGCATTATATAGTACTTTATATGTTCAAAGCACAGCTTCCATAGAGTTCATTTGCATCTGAGAGTGCTCAGCTCTTATGCAAATCACACCACATGCTCTCAAGCATAGGTGCCCACTTCCCCTCTTCCCTCTGGGTGCTTGACCCCTGCCCCCAGCCCTGCCACCACTCCACACCTTCCATGAGGCCCTGCCCCTTCCCCACCCACATTCCAACCCCTTCCCCACAGTCCCTGCCCCAACTCCACCCCCTCCCTTCCTTTATTCTAACCCCTCCCCAGCCCTGCCACGTTCCCTTCCTTGGGGGGGGCTGCATTTAACAACAAAACAATCAAAATAAAAATCTCAAAATAAGCCACTCCCAGTCCTTTCTAGATCCCCACAGGACTCTGCATTCCTTATCCATCTCTCTGGCTCTAAGAAGTCAGCAGGCAAACTGCACTCTTGTCCTGATTTCTCAAAGTGCTTCCCTGGAGTCCTTCATTGCCTCAGCCCTCTCTGGGCTTAGCTACATTTCAGTCTTCCAGGCTCAGGACTAGAGCACTGACTCCTAAGCCACCTTATCTGTTTCTTCCAAACCCTAGTTCATAACCTTCTACAGAAACCCACCTTGTCCCCTATGCACCTCTTCCAAACTGCCTTTTCTGCTCTTTTATAAAGCCCAGATGTCTCAGGCTATCACCTGATCTTAATCCTAGCCCTTCTGGCTAAGAGGCAGTTAATTAGCAGCACACCTGGGACTGATGGAGCAGGGTTGGCTAGCTCTAGGCTTCCTATGTATGCAAATGTGTGTGTAATTTCACATGTTTTTAAGAAAGCAAACTGAAAAAAAACCCAGAAATTCCAACATGAGGCATCATATTGACACCCACATGGGTCATCAGCAGGCTTAGAACCTTCTGATCCACCACACCAGCCTCTATCATTTGCACTAACAGAGTAACTGATAGCAGTAGGAGGCTGCTATCCTCTACGTGGGCCGGCATTAGAGGGCAATGGGACACTTTGCCAGTGAGTTTCACAGATAACTACTGATAGCAGAGGAAAGGTGAGACTCAGGAATCGTAAGTTCTCTTCCAGGCTCTAGAGGGGAGTATGCTCTAATGGGCATAGATTCTTCTGCCCATTCCCCCAAAATGTGATCCCTTCTGTCCCCCACCTCTGGCTCCTCACCCTAGTTACATTCTCATCTAGTCAGTTCCAGTCTCTACTCCTCAGGCTTCTCATTCAAGCCACAGCTGTTCTATTTCTCACCCTCACAGCTCCTTGTCCAGCTGTTCTATTTCTCACCCTCCCAGCTCCTTGTCCCCAGTCTCCTTGCCCAGCCAGTTCAGTCACTCCTGGCTCCTTGTCTGATCTGTCTCTGTTTCCCACTGTGGCCTCCAGTCGCCTCCTCTCTACCCACATTCTCCATCTCTACTGGCTCCCAGTTCCAATCTTCCGCCTCAGGCTCCTTGTCCAATCTCAGTCTCCTTCTCACTGCCTTCTTATCCCCATCTATTTGCCCAACTAGACTCAGTTCTTTCCCCCGCCCCCCGGCTTCTCATTAGCTCTGTCTTCCCTTTCCCTTCCCCTTCTTTCCCACCTCACTTATTCTCAGTCCCATCTCCCTCACAGCTTCTCATCTAATTTCATTTTCTACCCACAACCACTGGCTCCCATTCTCCTGGCGCAGCCTGTCATATTCTCCCCACAAGCTAACTTTCAGTCCCAGCTTCTGTCTCTTACTTCTTGCCAGTGTCCAGTTCCCACACACACCTCACACTCCCCAGGCTTGTTTTAATCTACCTTCCTCCCTCCCCACGGGTATGGCTCTTGTCCCCTGGGCATCTGAATCAGGCAGCTTGGTCCTCCACACTGCCTGGGCCCAGCAGGGAGTAATTCTGAGCACAGGACAGACAGGCAAGCTCCCTGTTATCCATTCAGGTAGCTGGATCTGGACCCACAGTAGCCAAGAGATGCAATTACAGGGAAAACCCTGGGCTGTAGCATGCCTGATATGGATGGGATCTTCGGGGAATTTAGCTGCATACATCTGGTAAGTCTCCATTGAACATGTGCAAACTGCAATTTTTCAAAGGGTTATAACTGAAAATGTGGGCAGATTTTCACAGGGATGGCAAAAGCTACATCCCTGACACAAAGAGTACTCCATGACAAATATTAAATTCCTGCTCCACAGCATGGGGGGTGTTAGAGCTTTTCAAATAAAACGTCACCAGACTTTTTTAACATGGGCAAAATAACATATTTCCCCCATCTCATTCTTGGAATCAACTTAAACATTTTTGCTGAAATTTTCCACAAAGCATTCAGTCTGAGGCAAACAACTAGCATGGACAATTTCAGCCTAAACTGTTAAAGTTTGGCAAAGTTATAAGTTACTGAAAACAGGGTTCTATAATGGGAAGTGTCGGGCAACTTTAATAAGAGACAATGCTAGCAGCCCCACCTAAATGTATCCATAGAAAGTAACAGTTTCATAGAACATGCACATCTACACAAAACATACACTCACACTAGATATATATATATATATATATACAGGGCCGCCCAGAGGATTGCGGGGGCCCGGGGTCTTTGGCGGCGGGGGGCCCTTCCGTTCCGGGACCCGCCGCCGAAGTGCCCTGAAGACCCGCGGCGGGAGCCCCCCGCCGCCGAATTACCGCCGAAGCAGGACCGCCGCCGAAGCGCAGCCCGGTCTTCGGCGGTAATTCGGTGGCGGGGGGGGGGTCCCCGCCGCGGGCCTTCCGGGCCCTTAGGCAGTGGGTCCCGGAACGGAAGGGGCCCCCCGCCGCCGAAGACCGGGCTGCGCTGCGGCGGCGGCGGGTCCCGCTTCCCCCCCCCGGTCCCGCCCCCGGTCCCCCCCCCGCCCCCGGCGGGTCCCGCTCCTCCCCCCCGCCACCGGTCCCGGCCCCAGCCTCTTACCCGAGCGCGTCTCCGGCGGGGCCTGAGCTCCGTCCCGCTCAGAGCCGCGTGGTGAGGGGGCGGGGCTGTGAGCTCCACGCCGAGTGGAGGGAGCTGCCCCGCCCCCTCCCCACGCCGCTCTGAGCGGGGCGGGGCTCAGGCCCCGTTGGAGCTCCCAGCCCCGCCCCCTCACCACGCGGCTCTGAGCGGGGCGGGGCTCAGGGGCCCTGCCGGAGACGCCGAGGCTCCAGGAGAGGGGCGGAGGCGGGAGCCTCCGCTCTTCTCTTGGGGGCCCCTGCGGAGCCCGGGGCCCGGGGCAAATTGCCCCCTTTGCCCCCCCTCTGGGCGGCCCTGTATATATATATATATATATATATATACACATAACACACACAAACACAATATGCTACGTGCTCGTGCACACACGGTAACCATGAATAGAAACAAATATGCAATTCTGTAATACCACTTTGCACCATATGCTCACTCAAACAACACATAGTGCACTCTGTAAATATGCATATATGTATAAAAACAACAGCATGAAACCAACACACAATTTGCACACCAAACACACAGCATGAAGGAAGTTTGAAGTTTCATTTCCCATTTAACAAAACTGATTGTTGTACATGTTTCCTAAACTTCAGCAGGCGGTGGTTGAGGTTTTGGGTTTAGAACAAAAGGGAACAGTGCAGAGCAGCTTTGTAGTCTTGCTATTCTGAAGTCAGCCTCAAACATCTCTCAGACAGCTTTACAGCCAAACCCCAACCAACCTTAAAAGTATATGAAAGAGGAAGAAGAGCTAGCAAATGCTAGCATTAGGGTTTTCAGATAACTGCAACATAATGTGGACTATTTCTGAGAGTCCAAAGCTCTGCCATAAAGAGCATATTCTCTGCGACATGCACACATAAAACTCCATACACTGAAATGAAAATGACTTGCACTCAGGGACAGAATATACACACAGATCACTGCTGGAATATAGCTCACTGAGACAGTACATTTTGATATGGGATAAAACAAATTACAACTAAAGAGTTTACCACCAGCATATATGACTGCTCTGAAATACTGGGTTAATTAAATATCACTTCATGGTCATCTGATTCTTGGCTGCTTTTCTCTGGCTCATGTCAACTTAGAAGCAAGTCTCATGGGTAATTATTTAAAGACATACTGATAGTTTCTTTTGAGTTTGTGGAATGTTGAGATTTGATTTCTGGCCATTGTTTTCAAAGCCCCTTAGAATGTGGAAAATAACATTTTTTCTGCCATCCTACTGCCTGGATTATGATAAGATTCTATTGCACTTCCTCACTCCCAGAATGTGAGGGGGCTGCGTGCATTGTTCTAGCCACATAGGTGTGTGGGCACATACCCCTTTTTTGGAGGAACTTAAGAAAAAGCTCCTGTAGGGAAGCAATACATGTAGGAGACCCTGAGTATCTATTAACATAGTTGTGCATTGACATTAACACTTTCTCTCTACATGCCTCAAGCACTTGCTGCATGATGCCTCTCCTCCCTCCTAGTAATTATTTCCTCTTCATGGGCAATCCAAAGGAGCCGTCAGTAAGTGGCTCTGGCATTTCTGATTGCCCTTTCAACAACTGCCAATGTGAGTCTTGCATTCTCATAGAACCAGTTCCTCTCCCCAGAAGAGCAAAGCACCCATCACACTTGTAACATCTGTCCTTCGGGTTTTGTGCCCAATTCTGGCAGCCTCTAGCACAGGTGCACCAGACAGGGACCAGGCTCAGGGAGCCCTCACACACCTGTTCAGGTGCAGCTAACAAAGCACTGCTTGCATTCCTGGTGAGCGAGGGGAGTTACAGCATCATTAGATGTGCCCAAGCCCCTGCTAAGGGAGTGAGCATGTGTGTGCAGGGCTCTGCCCATCTCTGTGCACTAGCTGGCAGGCTAAGGTTATTTGTTGGGGAGAGCACATGCTGCACCTCCAAAAAGGACATGTAGAAAGCAGTCCTAAGCACCCTCCCTTTGCCTCACTTCTCCATGCACCTAGAGGTCCAAAGGCAAAATACCTCTAGTAACTGCTACCCAAGCTCTGCACCTCTACACCCAGCTAGGTGCACTAAAATGCATTAGTTAACCCTAATCACTCTTGCTAGTCTAGACAACCCCTTAAGGTGGCAGAATTGGGACCTAAGTCAGTACAGTTCTGCACCCCCTTAATCAGAAGTCCGTCTCTGCTAAGACATTAATTTTGTTGGTCATTTGAGTGGTTGCTTAAGATTGATTGTACTGTACAAAATGAAGATTTACTACATAAGAGTCCTAGCAGTGTTTTATTTATTAGGCCTTAAGTCTTCTGTTCAAACAGAAATCCCATTGGACCAGTATTAAAATAAATAATGTTGTCGGGAACTGTCAATGAAGATGGAAAAAATGCTCTTCTCTGGCTAACAGGAGGTAGATTATTGAAAATGGATATTGTCACAGAGCTCACTCTGTGCTGGAGAGTTATTATGGACATTCTAAATGATTTGACAGGGAGGCTTGGACTGATGGCTTTTGTGCAAAAGAGGCAGCAATCAATGCTATATCTCAGAAAGTTTTAAATAAAATGGAACAGCAAACTCGCAGGACTGGCATGTTTTCTGCATTGATGCAACAGAACTGGTCTGAAGAATGACTGCCGGACTTAAATCCATATTGACTGCAATAGTGATTATAGTGCACTGAATAGCATTTATAGATGTCTTAACTTTCTTTAGATCAGAGAACGGGTCCCTGGAACAGATGGGTAAATGATGGAAAAATAAAAAGCCTATCATTATTGCCCTCAGGGCCTGATCCTGCAAAGTGCTGAGTGTCCCCACCTCCTATTGATTTCTCTACTCCGCAGGGTCAGATCCTCAGCATGTTTTTTTAAACACTAGCCTCAGTTTTGCAGACCACTTTAAAAGAACACTGATAAGTTATTTTTAATATTTTTAAGAGTTCAAATTGAGCCTAAGTCCATTAGTGATCAAAGTTACCATTTGATGTTCCTCTGGGTGCCTCAGTCCCTAATGGTACCAACTAGTTTTCTAGTTGGAATTCTCAGGAGACAGGCCAATTCCCCTTTTACCCAGGTCCGAGTTGGGGCACATGCGTGAGGCAATGGGAAGAACCCTGCCACGCATTGCTACTGTCCAGGGTGTGTGATGTCACTAACCCACAACAGATCTGTACAACTAGTCAAACAGGACTGTGGTACATAGTACAGCTCAGGGAGATCATTAAAACACATTTGCATAACAAATGTGAACAGGGTTTTAATTGTCATCAGGGAACTGTAACCAGTTACAACAACCTGACTGTTTTTAGTGTGGAAGGGCCTCAAGAGTGTACAAGAGTGTTGATGTTTTAGGGAGGCAATTGTAGGCGGCATAGGTTTTGTATACATAGAAATTAAGTTTTGTAAGTGAAAATCAGCCGGTTTGTGCCACATTAATCTATTTACTGGTAGAAGCAGTAATCTCTCCATCTGGAAAAATATACTGATCACAAGATCATTGGTCATGTGTGTCCAGAATTTGATGAAAATCAAAGGTTAATGTTTGGTGTTCAGCTTCATGCCCCCCAAAAAGTTAATCCCTGGGCAAGTGCTACTTTAGGAGATTAGCCACAATGAAGGATTAATACTCAGTTATATAGTGAACAATTTTATTCCTCTTTGGCAGCCCACCGTATCATTTTGCAGAGCAGCCTTTACAGTGGCAATGTATGCTAATCTTCAAATGTAGGACCTGATCTTGCAACCTTTATGTGAGTCATCCAATTGAAGTAAATGGGATGACTCCCATGAGTAATATATGCAAGAATTTTGGGCCCAGAAGGCTTAGTGCCATGAAGAGGGCCAGGGCAATGATGACTTTAGGTTAAAATACCTGAAATGCAAACTGAAGACAGTCCAGAGTTTTGATGTTCTACCGATCCCTGACCCTTAGCCTGACACTGACCTCCTCCAGAAATGAGGCTAGAAATATCCTTCCATTCAAAGAAAACCCCAGAATGTTTCACTCTGTGTATTCTAAGATGTACATTCCTTACTCATGTAATATCACTTTCCCTGTTACTATAAGCCATAGTATTCCAATTGCTCCTGCCTTCTACATGTTTTTGTCCCCAGTCGATATTGAAGTAAAAAGTTAAAGTGAACAGAAAGCAAAAATCTAGACCCAGATATTCTACCAGTGTAAATCTGCATGACTACATGGAAACCAACAGACCTACACTGTTTTATATCTGCTGAGGATCTGGCTCCAAGTTGTTTATATGAGCTGAATTAAGGATTGAATCCTATTGTGCTTAGATCTACTATCAAAACTGTGGAAAAATAACTTTTCTCTATTTTTTTAACTAATCACTTTTAGTTTATTCACTGTACAATGCCCTGCTACTGTTATTTATGTAAAATGGTAAGTGTACATGGCCCTTAACTGACAGGTACATTTTTCTAAGGCTTTGTCTACACTGCCAAGTGAAAGACAAAACTTTTGTAGTTCAGAGGTGTTAAAAACAACACCACCACCCCTCCCTCCGAAAGACAAAAGTTTTGTCGAGGACAAGCAGTGGGGTGAACAGCGCTTCGTCTCCTGCCAACAACGCTAACACTGCTCGTTGGGGGTGGATGTTTTTTGTTGGCAGGAGAGATCTCTCCCGCCAACAAACAGCAGCTACACTGCGTGCCTTTTAGCGGCCCAGCTGTAATGGCACAGCCGTGTTGCTAAAAGCTGCATCGTGTAGACATAACCTAACAGTGAACAAAATCCCTGCTGTTCAGAGCCACAAGCGGCTACGGTGCAATGTAATACAGTGCAATACATTGTGGCATGTGGTAATTATAGTTTCATGAGAAAGCTGTGTTTTCAGTGGGTTGGGATTTTTTTAGGCACCTCGCTTTTTTTTTTTTAATCCTGTTTTCTGTAATTTAGATCCATATACATCTTGCTACATAACTTGTATTACTTAACCTCGAAAAGAATTGGGAGAGAGTTTATATGAGAGATACTGTACTAAATACATTTGTATTCTAATGCATGCTATGAGGTGGAAAAGAGCAAGCCCTTTGCTGGCAGTAAGAATAAAACTCCTAGTTGTAAACTGTATCTCTCAGCAGTTTGCCGTGTGTGCGTCTTGCGTCACATGCTGTCGTCTTGCAGTCATGAGTCACTTACTTCAGTTCCCATTGCTCTGGGATATAAGCTTGGCGAAGCCATGTCTCTGCATATTTTATTCCCTGTAGAAATGTGCACACAAAGCAGTAGAAACTCTGGCCACTGCTGTGATTTAAACGGAACAGATTTGCATTTGAGTTAGAACTCCAGGGGGTGGATGGTAAGCTGAGTAATATTGCATCTATTTTCAGTCTTGTTACCTGGGTGATAGTAATTGTTTTGTTGTTCTTTTCCTACAGTGCTTGAAAAAATATCCCCTCTACTTGAAGTGAATGGAATTTAGATTTTTAAAAATCCAGTAGCTTCCCCAAAATTTTAATATCACTGTGTACAATATAACTGATCAGCAAAATGCCAAATATCCAATATAAGACAAAATCTTGGAGTTATAAGGATGACTGTTTTGTCTCATATTGCACTTCCTCTAATGAGGGGGGTAAATATCTTGTAAAAAGATAACCGTATAAACTATTAAAACTATATCGTTTAACCAATTAAAAGGAGAGGGGCCCCAGGTACCTAGTTTGTCTCGATGCAGCCTCTGCAGATGCTCCATGCCACCCCAGCAGCAGCAGGTTCCCTTCACTGGCACAGGGGGAGGCCAGGGACTACTTTATCCCACGACAGGAGCCATAGCCCCTGCCCACACTCCCTGGCCTAAATGCACTCTCCCCTCTCGACTGGCCATCCCCCACAAAGCCCCTAGCACGGCCTGGGGTGCGCCAGGGCTGGCCGGCGTGGCCCGGGGCTGGAGAACTGGTTTGAGACCTGCACACAGAGGGGGTAATGGTTAGGGTGGGTTAATGATCAGCTCAATACTTACCAGTTAACAGTTTAATATTTTACATTCCTACCTCTTATTTGCATTAGGTTTGCCTGTGTAATAATGCAACCTTTATGACATCACAGCTCTGCTTTTACTGACTAGCCGTGGCTGTATGCTTGTTTAGCTTTGAAGGATGCCTGCCCTTCCCTATCTACTTCAAAAATACATTTCTAGGGTGAAATCAGTTGATTTAAATGAGGCCACGATTTTACCCATTACCTACTATCTGGTTTCGCTCCCAAATGTAACAGGCAGAGCTGTGAATGGTTTCAGAAGGATCCTAGATTTGAATAAACTAACAGATTTATTTGGGAAGATAAGGTTAGTGGAAAAGTAAACTATGGCTTTGATATCTGCTAGCATCCTCAGACAACCCCTCACACTGCCCGCTCAAGTAAATTGCAAATTCACATGAACTGTCAAATCCAGGCTCAGATCATCATAAGTATATGTCTTTCCATTCTGAAGTCATGCTGTACCAAATCCCACTCTGGGGAGCTAACTGCAAGCATTTGGGAGAGCCCAGAATGTTCAGTAGGTGCCATAATCTCTATATAAATCCCCAAAATAATCTATACTATGTTTCCATTATTATTCCTACACTTGTGCAAGGTGACAAATTGTAAGAAAATGGAAGGAGAGCCTGTTAGTACTGCCCCTAGTTTAATTAGCTCAAACCCCAAACTGTCAAAAGGCAATCAATGTTTGCAGTGTTGTTGTAGTCATGTCGGTCCCAGGATATTAGAGAGACAAGGGGGGTGTGGTAATATCTTTTATTGCACCAACTTCTGTTGGTGAGAGAGACACGCATTCAAGCAACACAGAGCATTTTGTGACCTGAAGAACAGCTCTGTGTAGCTCCAAAGCTTGTCTCTCTCACCAACAAAAGATGGTCCAACAAAAGATATTACCTCCCCAACCTTGTCTCTCTAAAAGGCAATAGAGGCAGTCAAATGACTTAAAACAATTCTGTTCTGGGGTTTTAGAGGAACAGGTAATGACATCTCATGGTCATACCCTCGAAAGTCAGAAATGCAAAAATTGCAGTTCCATTTTCTTTTTCCCTGAAAAAGTGTTTGCTCTCTGATACCAGTAAACAACCTGAAAAAATCAAAGGCAGCCCCAAGAAGTTCTAGTAGCAATGAAAGGGATGGAATGAAAAACCAGAGAAATGTGGACATTAACATAAAATAGAATAGAATTATAACTTGTTTGAGAGCCACAGAATCTAGATTTGGGTAATCTAAAGAGAGAAATCATGATTTTGACATATTTTAATGTCAAAGGTGGGATGCATGAAGGGACTCAGGCTGCAACACTGAGTGTCGTGGTGCCTAACTTCTGGAAAATCACAGGAACAACACTGAGATCCACCAAGCTGAGTTAGGTGTCTAAGATCCCTATACAATGAATAGGGAGAGATAGGTGCCTAAGAATGGGATCCACAGAAGCCAGCACTCTAGGCAGGGCGCTCCCTAAACCAGATAATGTGAGTGCTAAGCCCTGTATCTCTCTCAGAGCCTAAGGCCAGGCTGCAGAGACATGTGCATCTTTGCTTAGCGATCCACAAAGGGAAACCCGCTGCCTGGAGTCAGGCAGCTTAGGGGCTGAAGGTGTTTCTGGAGGGAGGGAGTTCGGCACCTGCCTTGCTCCACCCAAAATGGCTGAAGGAGCAGTACAGCCACCAAAGCTCTAACTAGTTTCTTACATAGCTTATATAGCCCCTATTACCTGCTATATGTTAATGACAAAAAGATGTTAAAATTCGGCCCTGGGAGGTGGGGTTTTGCTCATCATGCACTGCTGGAAAGCATAAGATCTTCATAATCTTGAAAACTACCTCTTGTTTGCATTCCTTGTACATCACAGCTGTGCTGAGGAGTTAGAGCCAACACATAACATCTCCCTTGGCTGATCTTAGGCAGCAACTATAATTCTATCCAGCTGAGGAAAGCGATATCCAGCCCAAATGTGCACACATGCAGTCAGAAGACTAAGGGACTAAAACTAAAAAATTCCATGATGGCTGGAGTTCAAAATCCACTTAATGCATAATCAGTGACAGCTCATCCAAAGCTGCAGCTACACGAGGATTTTGGGGCACAACATTTTTCAAGGGGTGTCTTTCTACTAGTGGAGACTGGAGTGTATTCAGGGCTCGGGCAGGATCAGACATTTTTTCCATTATTGTCTGACCCAATAGAAATTGGTCGAACTGCAAGCTCAGCCATTAGTATTCTGAAAAATCCTAGATTGGGCACAACTTCTTTGACAACATATTAAAAAAATGAGGCGGTACCAGTAGGATTCCACAAGGGAAGGATCTCAACATCTGCAACTGGGAGTGCAGGAGAGGGAGACAGCAAGATGTTTAAAAGAGTGATGTGTATGAATCATAGAAATGTGAGGCTAGAAGAGACCTTGAGAGGTCATCAAGTCCAGCCCCCTGCCCTGAGGCAGGACCAAGTAAACCTCCTAGATCATCTCTGACAGGGGTTTGTCCAAACTGTTCTTAAAAACCTCCAGTGATGGGGATTCCAGAGCCTCCCTTGGAAGCCTATTCTAGAGTTTAACAATCCCTATAGTTAGAAAGGTTTTCCTAATATCTAAACTAAATCTCCCTTAGAATTATAGAATCATAGAATATCAGGGTTGGAAGGGACCTCAGGAGGTCATTTAGTCCAACCCCCTGCTCAAAGCAGGACCAATTCCCAACTAAATCATCCCAGCCACGGCTTTGTCAAGCCTGACCTTAAAAACCTCTAAGGAAGGAGATGCCACCACCTCCCTAGGGAACCCAGTCCAGTGCTTCACCCTCCTCCTACTGAAAAAGTTGTTCCTAATATCCAACCTAAACCTCCCCCACTGCAACTTGAGACCATTACTCCTTGTTCTGTCATCAGGTACCACTGAGAACAGTCTAGATCCATCCTCTTTGGAACCCTCTTTCAGGTAGTTGAAAGCAGCTATCAAATCCCCCCTCATTCTTCTCTTCTGCAGACTAAACAAGCCCAGTTCCCTCAGCCTCTCCTCATAAGTCACGTGCTCCAGCCCCCTAATCATTTTTGTTGTCCTCTGCTGGACTCTTTCCAATTATTCCACATCCTTCTTGTAGTGTGGGACCCAAAACTGGACACAGCACTCCAGATGAGGCCTCACCAATGTCAAATAGAGGGGAATGATCACGTCCCTCAATCTGTTGGCAATGCCCCTACTTATACAGCCCAAAATGCCATTAGCCTTTTTGGCAACAACGGCACACTGTTGACTCATATCCAGCTTCTTGTCCACTGTAACCCCTAGGTCCTTTTCTGCAGAACTGCTTCCTAGCCATTCGGTCCCTAGTCTGTAACAGTGAATGGGATTCTTCTGTTCTAAGTGCAGGACTCTGCACTTGTCCTTGTTGAACCTCATCAGGTTTCTTTTGGCCCAGTCCTCTAATTTGTCTAGGTCCCCTTGCTGTAGATTAAGCCCACTACTTCTTGTCCTACCTTCAGCGATCATCAGAGGCTGCCAGAGGGGAAGAAAAGATTTGAGGAGGCGGTGGCGGCTGGCTGAGTCATTTCCATGGAAAGTTTCAATTTGGCTGAATCAGCATTGTCTGATGGAGACCTGTTCTCAGAAAATTTTTGTCTGGCTCTGCAAAACAAAAGCTCAGAAAGGAAGCTGTACAGGAAATTCTTTCACACAGTTACAAAATAGTAACTTCAGGCAAATCTTATTTTTATTATTTGATATGCACATCTGAAAAAACATGTTACTAAACTGTCCATTCAGCTCATGAGCTGGGTAATTATACCAGGCTGTGTTTTGGGTGGCATTTTCAAAGTGCTCAGCCTTGGCTTAACTCTGCTCCCACTGGAGTAAGCAGGAGAACTTTTTCACACAACTCTGAACTAGACTCGAACTCACTGCCACAGAAAGTAGTTGAGACCAAGAATGTTACAAGATTCAAAAAGTCATAGAACTTCTATGTACAACAATGAGAATATCCAGAGTAATAACAAAAAAATTGCAAGAGATATAAACCTCATGTTTCAAGTCTTAAGCCACTCTCTAACAAACAGGTAAGACCTAATGTGGGGGACAGATTATTCAATATCTGCTTACTGTGGGATTGTTACATTTTCCTCTGAAACAGCCGGTACTTGCCACCTTTGGAGGAAGGATCCGTTTTGCCAGACTTCAGTGGAAGCAGAGTTAGGCAGGGGGGAGGGATAGCTCAGTGGTTTGAGCATTGGCCTGCTAAACCCAGGGTTGTGAGTTCAATGCTTGAGGGGGCCATTTAGGGAACTGGGGTAAAAATCTGTCTGGGGATTGGTCCTGCTTTGAGCAGGGGGTTGGACCTAGATGACCTCCTGAGGTCCCTTCCAACCTTGATATTCTGTATAACATTGGGCACTTGAAAATTCCACCCTTCCAATTTAGAGTTATATCTGCTGGATTTTTGGAGGGCAGATGGTATTTACTATAAAGAGACAAAGTCATCTTGAAATCCAGGTAAAAGTAGTTTCAGGTAATATACCCCTCAAAGTTCCCCTGCCAAGTTATGTTTTTTAACAATCACATTTAAAGTACTTTTTTCCCTTGCTACTATGTGAAAGACCCATGCAAAACAAAATAAACTAATTGTATGTGGGAAACCACACCCTAAATTTTCTACAGTCACTAGAGATTTTGGGTGCTTCCATTTTGGGGTGCCCAAATGCAGGCCCCTTATAAAGGGAACTGATTTTCAGAGGATGTGAACTCAGCACTCTCAAAATCAGACTCCTTTAAGGTATCACAAGTTGGGCACCTAAAAATTACTTTTAAAAATCTGGGCCTCCCATGATTATACACCAAGTGCTGACAAATATACAAACTGAAGAGACACACTTCTTCTCTAATCTTTCAGTTTTAGTTATCTTTACATTAAAAAATTCAGACAGACGTGCTGGGTTTTTTAATCCAAAAGAAAATATCAAAGAATAAAAAAGGTCACACATAGTAAACAGAATGTACAGTGTATATACAGCATAAAAACAAGTGAAAGTTTGTGTATTCTTAATTAGGAAGAGAGTGTCCTTAAGGAATGTTAATTTCTTAATCCAGTTTAAGCTTTATCATACGTGATTATGGTAGCTTTGCATTCCAAACTCGGTCACATGAATTTGCTTTTAAAGCTAGTGACTTTTTCTATGCCTCAACCCCACCAGATTTTCATAAATCACCTGCATTTGGAGCATTAAATTTTTTTCCCCCAGGTCATAGCAATGGCAATCCTAGCAACTAACACCCATCTTAGTAAAGATGGGCGAATACTTGTCAACACCTAACAAAGCTAAATACAAAGTCTCATTTAAAAATTAAATTGCAATGTTTCTCCAGAAAAACAAAGAAACCTCTCTTCTATTTTTTTTTTTTTTTTGGAGAATTCGACCATATATGATTCAGGAACTCAATTGTTCACAATCTCTCCCATCGAAATCATGGATGGAAAAGCCTGCCCTATATCATGTGTTTAGAGTGAGGTAAGAGAAAAAGAATTTGATATTAAGTAATCCTATAATTCAGAAAAAGACTTTTTGCACATACTGAAAACCAAATGCTAAGCTTATTAGTGTTAGAAGCATAGCGATCTCTTTGCCAGACATAGCTATTAAGTTTAGTTCAGCACTTAGTAAACTCCAAATGCTAGTCTGTGGCCAAACTAACCTTATAACATACCCTATCTCATCTGTCTTGCAAGATAACCAGCTTCACACTCGGTGAGCACTTGGAGGGAAGCAGCATGATTTTTAAGGTGTCTCTAGCTTAGTAACGTTTCCTTGACTGAATTAGTTACTTTGTAAAAGAACTATTCTATGGGAAGATCTTAGGGCTTGGCTACACTTACAAGTTGCAGCGCTGGGAGTTACAGCGCTGGTCATGCAGCTGTGTAGGGCCAGCGCTGGAGTGTGGCCACACTGACAGCTACCAGCGCTGCAGTGTGGCCACACTTGCAGCACTTTCCAGCGCTGTATTGAGAGGTGCATTGTGGGCAGCTATCCCACAGAGCACCTCGTCCCATTTTGGCGCTGAGTATTGTGGGAAGGGGAAGGAAGTGTGCGGGTCATTCCGCTTCCTGTTTGCCAGCGCCCCGTGGTGCATCGCTTCACATCCCAGCATTCACTCTTTCCGGCAGCGTTTGGCGCCATTGTGAGTGTCTTTCTGTTTTACTCTCTGTGTGAATCGCGATTTCTGTGGCAAATGGAGCCCGAGCTGCTGAGGACTGTGCTGATGAGTGTCGCCAGCACAACACGTTTGGCAGTCGAGCTATTCCTTCAGCTCCAAAGTGACAGTGAGGAGTCTGACGATGATATCGATATCGATTCTCCTGCCGCGTGTGACACCAAAGTGCTTGTGGCATTCACAGAAATGCTCAGCACCGTTGAACGCCGCTTTTGGGCTCGGGAAACAAGCACTGAGTGGTGGGATCACATCGTCATGGAAGTCTGGGATGACGAGCAGTGGCTGCAGAACTTTCGTATGAGAAAAGCCACTTTCATGGGACTGTGTGCTGAGCTCGCCCCCACTCTGCGGTGCAAGGACACAAGATTGAGAGCTGCCCTGACGGTGGAAAAGCGGGTGGCTATTGCAATCTGGAAGCTGGCAACTCCAGACAGCTACCGGTCGGTCGGGAACCAGTTTGGTGTGGGAAAGTCGACCGTGGGAATCGTTTTGATGCAAGTTTGCAAGGCAATTAATCGCATCCTGCTAAGAAAGACCGTGACTCTGGGGAGCGTGCAGGACATTGTGGATGGCTTTGCACAAATGGGTTTCCCTAACTGTGGAGGGGCGATAGATGGGACGCATATTCCTATTCTGGCCCCCCCCCACCTGGCATCAGAGTACGTTAATCGTAAGGGGTATTTCTCTATGGTTCTCCAGGCGCTTGTGGATCACCGCGGGCGTTTCATTGACATTTACACAGGCTGGCCTGGAAAGGTGCATGATGCACGCATCTTTCGGAACAGTGGCCTGTTCAGGAAGATGCAGGCAGGGACTTTTTTCCCAGACAGGAAGATCACAGTAGGGGATGTCGAAATGCCCACTGTGATCCTTGGAGACCCCGCGTACCCGTTACTGCCTTGGCTCATGAAACCCTATACAGGGAAGCTTGACAGGAGCAAGGACCGGTTCAACTACAGGCTGAGCCGGTGCAGAATGACTGTGGAGTGTGCTTTTGGGCGTTTAAAAGCCCGCTGGAGATGTCTGTATGGGAAGCTAGACTTGGGGGAAAGCAGCATCCCCGCGGTTATATGCGCTTGCTGTACCCTCCATAATATTTGTGAAGGGAAGGGTGAAACATTCAGTCAGGCATGGACCACCGAGGTTCAAGTCCTGGAGGCTGAATATGCACAGCCAGAGAGCAGGGCTAATAGAGAGGCCCAGCACAGGGCTACAAGGATTAGGGATGCCTTGAGGGAAGAATTTGAGGCTGAAAGCCAACAGTAATGTTTGCTGCCTTGCATGGGAGTGAATTGCACTGCTTACACTGTTATTCTATTATCCCTAATAATAATATGATTTGCAGTGCCTCTTTCTTTACTGGGCTAAGTTATCTTTAACTATCTGCTATAATAAAGACTGTTTTCAAAGCCAAGAATTGTTTTATTGAAAAGAAAAAAACTTCCTTGACAGACAGACAGACACACAACATTTCATGAACACAAGAGGGCAGGGGTGTGGGTTGGTGAACTGTACAGTCACAAGTTTGCATATGTCCTGTCTGGAGTGCTGTTTAATGAATCCTGCACTTCAGGGTGCATATACTGCATGGTGATGGGGGTTGAGTGCAGAGGGTAAGGGTGGTAGGTATCAGGGCTGGTTGGTGAACGTACAGGTGTTGGAGGCAGCTGGTGGTGGTAAGAACCTGAATGCTGGGGAAAGGCGGTTTGAGCTGACATTGGGGCACAAGGCAAAAAGCTTTGGGACGGGGGGGGTGGGGGAGTAGCACGGTAGTGCTCTGCTTGCATGGCAACGAGTGACTCTATAGAGTCCGCTTGGCGCGACAGGATGCTTAGCAGCCGCTCCGTGCTTTTCCTCTTGGCCACTGCATTTCTCTTGCGGATCCTGCTCTCCTTCTCTCTCCACTCCTTCAATTCTTTACTCTCTCGAGCAGAGTGATGAAGAACAGTTTTCAGCATGTCCTCTTTGCTCTTTCGGGGATTTTTTCTCAAATTTTGAAGCCTCTGTGATGTTGAACATCTGGGCAGTCCAGTAGTCAAGGTCACTGTAGAAACACAGAAATGACAACATTTAACACGGGCAGCATTGTATTCACTATCTCCAGACATGAATTGTTACACTGAGGGAGTTCTCACTTTAGCATTCTTTTCCCAAACGCATAACACAACAGAAGCCACGAAATGGTGAGTGAGGGGTGCTTATAGAGGGAGAAGTGGGGCTTGAGTGATAGAGGGGAGCTGGTTGCTTCGGGTAATCTGGAGTGCTAGAGGGGTTGAGTGAAGATGCAGCTGCAGGGGTGATCTTATCTCCCTATCTCTTCACTAAAGAGTCTCCCAACATTTTTCACAGGAGTTAATCCTGGAAGATGTCTCCTTGCTGCGAGTCACTAGGGAACAGCGGGAGGCTCTTTTAGAGCAATGTGGATTCCGCCCGGGACCCTACGCGGCTTGCCTGTGTTCAGAAATGGTCCCCCCACCACTGGCAGCACAGTGGCGCGGACGCGTCACCGTCACTGGGACAAGGGACACAGTGGCTCTGCCTATAAACCTGCGCAGGCATATTGCCCACGCTCTGGATGAAACTTTTGCTGAGATAACTGAAGCAGATTACCGCGACGTGATAGACCACATCAACGGGCTATTCCACATCTAGAGGCTGGCATGCATGCAGCCATAACCCCCCTTCCTCTCCAGAAACATTTCCACCCAGAAAATAAAAGCCGCTTACCGTTAACCCGCTCCTCTGCTTGTCCTTCTGCAACTGCTGGCTGCTGCGATTGGGTACTTTCCTCCTGGCTTGAGAAGAGCTCCTGGCTGCATGCCCACTCTGGGGTGTCTTCCCCCATCCCAGTAGCTTCACTCGCGGTTTCCTCCCCCCCCCCCGCCGCCTCCGCCTCCTGTCCCCCAGCCTGCTCAGAAGTGTCCATCGTTATCCTGGGATTGGCAGTGGGGTCACCCCCAAGTATCTCGTCCATCTCCCTGTAAAAACGGCAGGTCGTGGGGGCAGCTCCGGATCGGCGATTCCCCTCGCGGGCTTTGTAATAGGCACTCCGCAGCTCTTTAACTTTCACCCTGCATTGTAGTGCGTCCCGATCATGGCCCCTATCCAGCATGGCCCTTCATATCTGCTCAAAGATATCGTAATTCCTACGGCCGGAGCGCAGCTGTGCCTGCACAGATTCCTCCCCCCAAACACTGATGAGGTCCATCAGCTCGCCATTGCTCCATGCTGGGGCTCGTTTGCCACGTGGAGGCATGGTCACCTGGAAAGATTAACTGATTGCACTCCACACACACCTGGCTGCAGCAAACAGGAAGGAGATTTTTAAAATTCCCGGGGCATTTAAAGGGCGGGTCACCTGAGGCAAGAGCAGTAGAGTGCAAACTGATGAGCAGAGTGGCTGAACAGGAATTCTGGGATAACTCCTTATTCCCTGGAGGACACTTAAAGCGCTGGTGAGTGTCCACACCTGCTGAGCAGCGCTGGATCACCAGCGCTGCACTCCTTATACCCCTGCCGGGATGGGTTTTCAGCCAGCGCTGCAGCCAGGGAGTTGCAGCGCTGGTTGTGCCCTGCAAGTGTGGACGGGGTGTAATTGCAGCGCTGGAAAGCCTCCACCAGCGCTGCAACTTGTAAGTGTAGCCAAGCCCTTAGTCAGACAGCATCCTCCCATTGCTAGCTACTGGTGTTTGCTGCATTCTTCTTCTGGAGATGAGACAACAAAGAGAGAAAAAGCCCATAGTCAGGATATAAAGAAATGAATACAAAATAAAGATAAATTCTTAATAGTGTATTGGACAATCCGCAGCAATGTACATTAGAAGTGAGCTTATATACTTTAGCTGCATATTCTTATTTTTTCTTGGTCATAAGATACAAGTATAGCTCAGCAGGTGCCACTGAAGAAGTCTGACACTAGGTGGTGGCTGTAGGAAGTGCAGATTGAAAACCCGTGTTCTTTTGTTTTTGCCAAATACTGTAAAATATATTCTTCTTCGAGTGATTGCTCATATGTATTCCACAATAGGTGTGCATGCTCACCACATGTTTTTCCCCTAGCAGTATCCATAGGGAGGGAGCGCCCCCTGCGACTCCCGGAGTGGCGCCTGCCTGGCATGGTATAAGGGGTGCTGTGCGCTCCCCCCACCCTTAGTTCCTTCTTGCCGCCAGTGAAGGTGCGTTGGAACTGCTCTGCTCCAGCTTCGCTGTAGCTCATCCCCAGAACTGTTTGTTTGTTTAGTACCTGTAGTTAGTTAGCTGTTTAGTTAGTCAGTGAGCCCAGGCCGGGGCATGCCCCAAGCCCCAGGATTTAAGTCGTGCAGTTCTTGTCGGCGTTTTAGCCAAGGAGCGACCCACACACAGACTGTTTGCGCTGTTTGGGAGAGACCCACATCAGCGAAAGGTGCAAAATTTGCAAATCATTTAAGCCCCGGACCAAAAGGGAAAGAGACATTAGGCTCTGGGCCATTCTGATGGAGTCGGCGCTGACCCCGATCACGGCACGCTGCTCTGAGACGGTACCGGGCACCGCAGTGTCAGTACGCAGCAATCAGCTGGTGCCTTCGACCAGTCAGCACCGCTCTCCGTTCATGGGACACGCCAAGAGGACCAAGACTCCCTCCTCACAACAGCACCGAGGGAAGTCTGGGAAAGACGCTAAGCCCATGTCGGGCAGTCCTCGATCCCCATCGGGCTCCGGGCCGCCGACTCTCATAGAGCGGAGTAGCCCAACCTCTTCGGAACAGGCCTCTTTGGATGTCTTCCACACCTGAAGTCCTCCAGGTGGCCCAGAATGTCATGTCCATGCCGGTGTCCAGAGCCCTGCCGATGTCGGCCCCGTGCTCCAGAGGCAAGCCGCTGCTGGGATCTCCGCAGTCGCCCCTGGCTCAGTACCGGTCATGGTTGAAGGAAAGTTCCCAATGCCGATCACCGCCCAGTGTCTGCTTGGGGCAGAATCCATGTGGATCGCTCCTGATGCCGGCTAGACTGTTGGGCTGAGTTCTGTCCGGCCGGGACTCACAGCACCAGTCCTCCTCAGAGAGCGGATATTGACAGGACCGTAGCAGATGTCGTCGTCGGTCCTCGTCCCAGAAAAGGTATCGCAGTCGGTCACGGCACGGTCGTTGACGCCGTTCCCGCTCAAAATCCCTCTCCAAGTCTCCGCTGAGACATCGCAGCCCTGGGCATCGATTGCCAGCATCTTGCTGTTGTGGGTCCGCCCGTTGAGGCCGTTCACGGAGCAGCTATTACTGTCGGTACTGGTCCTCCATGTCGAGATCGCGCTCCCATGACTGTCGCAGATCCTGGCACTGCCGCTCCTCTTGGTCGAAAGACAGCAGTGGATCCTATGCCAGCCAGGTCGCCGCCCTTCAACAAGCCAAACCGGCCACCCCGGACAGCTGGCCCTATTGGTGCCACAGCAAGTGCAGTGGCACCGAGTGTTGTGGCCGGCCCAGTGGTACCAGTGGGCACCATGGCCTCTGACGCAGCCCCCGGTGGGAGCTCGCAAGGTGGCCGGACCTTCAGAGGCTCCATTGGCATCCATCTCCAGACCCCCGATGAAGGAGTCGGTGGGACGCACGTCCTTGGCACCGTGCCCAGAGTCCAACCAGGTTGTGGATCCTCTGGTGCCGGCTGACACCCCGCAGGAGGACTTTAGGGCCCATCAAGACCTCTTAAAGAGGGTGGCAGCAAGCCTCCACCTCCAGGCAGAAGAGATGGAAGAGCCTGCGGACTCCCTGTTTAACATGCTGTCCCTACCAGCACCGGGTAGGGTGGCCTTGCCGCTCCATGAAGGGGTGGCTAAGATTTCAAATACCCTGTGGCAAACACCAGCCTCATTGGCCCCTACATCAAAAAAGGCTGAGTGAAAGTACTTCACACCCACCAAGGAGCATGAGTACCTATATACCCACCTGGCACCCAACTCCCTGGTGGTCGAGTCAGTCAACCACAGGGAATGACAAGGTCAACCACCCCGACCCCAAAGAACAAAGACTCTCGGAGACTGGACTCTTTCAGAAGAAAAATGTATTAATCTTTGAGCTTCCAGTTACAAGTGGCGAATCATCAGGCTCTCCTGGGCTGGCACGAATTCAATCTGTGGGGCTCCCTGCCCAAATTTGAGGACTCCCTCCAGGAGCGTGATAAGGAGTTCAGGGCACTCGTGGAAGAAGGGGCAATGGCAGCTCGAGCTTCCCTATAGGCTGCTTCGGATGCTGCGGATATGGCCACGGAGTCGATGGCCTCAGCGGTGTTCATGAGATGGGCATCATGGCTCTTACTCTGGGCTGTCCAGCAAGGCGCAGGTTTCCATGCAGGACCTCCCATTTGATGGGAAAGCTCTGTTCACAGAGGAAACAGATACAAGGCTGCATGGCAAGAAGGACTCCTGCACGACCCTCCAGACACTGGGGCTATATGTCCCGGCTCCGGCTAAACCTAAATTTAAGCCGCAGCAGATTTCTACCCCGGCTGCCCTCCCGAAGTATGAGGCCGCCCATAAGAAGCAGCGGGACTATAAGAGATGCCCTCACAGGCAGTCTCGGCCTGCCCCCCAAGCCTGGACCCTCCATGGGCAAGCAGACAGAGAAAAGGCGATTTTGATGGGACACGCGGGGGCAACCTGCCAGTCCTCGTCAGGGATCCAACCCCAATAAAGCTTCCCTTCTCCAACCGGTTGTGTGCTTTCCTCCCAAAATGGTTGTGGCTCACTTTGGACCAATGGGTCCTCAACACCATCTCCCGAGGCTACACCCTCCAGTTTACTTCCTCCCCACCCAACCACCCCCCGTCCCCATCTCTCCTGAGGGACCCTCGCACGAAGCTCTGCTCAAGCAGGAGGTGGAGCAGCTCCTGGAACTAGGAGCGATAGAGGCGGTGCCCAAGGAGTTCATGGGGAAGGGATATTACTCCCGTTACTTCCTTATCCCGAAGGCCAAAGGGGAATCTCATGCCCATACTGGACCTACGGGGCCTAAACCAGCACATGGTGAAACTCAAATTCCGCATGGTCTCCCTGGCCTCCATCATCCCCTCCCTGGATCCCGGGGACTGGTACGCCACCCTCGAGCTACAGGCCATGTACTTCCACATCCACATATTTGAGGGGCACAGGAGCTTTCTCTGGTTTGTGGTGGGACAGAATCATTACCAATTTAAGGTCCTCCCATTTGGACTGTCCACTGCCCCCAGGGTGTTTACAAAATGCATGTTGATGGTAGCTGCCTACCTCAGATGGAGTGGGGTCCAGATATTTCCTTATCTGGACGATTGGCTTGTCAAGGGCACCTCCTGGTCACAGGTGAGGGATCACGTGGTGCTCCTCCTGTCCACGTGCACCGCCTTGGGCCTGCTGGTAAACAATGCCAAGTCCACGTTAGTCCTGGTCCAACACAATGAGTTTATTGGGGCGCTCCTGGATGCAGTGTTAGCCAGGGCCTCTCTCCTGCCAGACAGGTTCGAGATCCTGAAGGGTCTCATCGACTCAGTCATGAGGTTCCCGGTTACAACAACCAGGGTTTGCCTGCAGCTCTTGGGCCATATGTCAGTGTGCACGTTGGGATGAGGCCCCTCCTGCTCTGGCTGGCCTCGAATTTCTCCCAGGCCACGGACGGGATGGACAAGGTCCTCACAGTGGCAGACTCGGTGATCACCTCCCTGAGGTGGTGGTCCACTCCAAGCAACATGCTCCAAGGGGTCCCGTTCAGGGACAAGGCCCCTTTGTTGGAGCTGGTGTCCAATGCACTGGACCTGGGTTGGGGAGCCCAGATGGGGAGTGTTCAGACCCAAGGCCTGTGGTCGGCTCAAGACCTAACCCTACATATAAATGTCAAAGAACAGAAGGGCGGTGCGGCTGGCGTGAATGGCCTTCCGCTCGCACCTGGAGGGCAAGGTAGTCAAGATCCTCACGGTCAACATGGTCTCCATGTTCTATATCAACAGGAAAGGCAGGGCCTGGTCCTCTGCCCTCTGCCACGAAGCCCTCAGGCTGTGGGACTTCTGTATAGCCCACAATATCCACCTGAAGGCCTTCCACTTACCGGGTGCCCGGAACAAGACGGCAGATCACCTAAGCAGGGACTTCTCCTCGCAACCCATTGTGAGGGCATGCTTGACCCAGATGCAGGCCTCATTGGCTGCCTTCGTGGCCCACGTCCCCATCCAGAACATTTGTAGGGCTGCCACGCGGTCCTCAGTTCACACGTTCACCTTGCATTATGCAATTGTCTCCCAAACCAGGAATGACACTGGGATCGGCAGGGCTGTCCTCCCTCCTGGGAACTTGTGAACTACTACCCACCTCCAACAGATATAGCTTGGAATCACCTACTGTGGAATACACATGAGCAATCACTCAAAGAAGAAAAAGCAGTTACCTTTTCTATAACTGGTGTACTTCAAGATGTGTTGCTCATGTCTATTCCACATCCCGCCTGCCTTCCCCTCTGTCAGAGTTGTCTGGCAAGAAGGAACTGAGGGTCGGGGGAGCACACAGCTCCCCTTATACCATGCCAGGCAGGTTCCACTCCAGGGGTTGCGGGGGGTGCTCCCTCACTACGGGTACTGCTGGGGAAAAGCTTCCGGCACTGGTGCACGTGGCGAGCACGCACACCTATTGTGGAATAGACATGAGCAACACATCTCGAAGAACATCAGTTACAGAACGGTAACTGCTTTTCCAGGTGCCTAAAAAAAAATGACACCTAGGGGAGAAGACTGCAAGAAGGATGTATGCAGCTGTTTAGTACCACTAGAGATCTATATCTGGTCTATACCAAGGCCCAGTGGAAATCCAGGAATTCAACTCCCGTTCGTATATGTATTGTTTTAAGTGTTTTTTCCCTTTAGTCATCTTTATATGACTGTGATGGTCAGATTAGAGTGGGCACCATTTATGTGCATTTTTGAGAAGCTTTCTATATTTTTCAGAGGGAAGGAGTATGGGTCTTGCAGGTCCAATTTCCGGCACTGCCACACATTACCTGTTTGACCTTGGGCAAGTCAACTAATTCATCTGTGCCTCAGATCCCCATTGGGGATAATACACTTGCCTACCATCATCAGGTATTGTGAAGATAAATGTCACACACAGAAACCTCATTGTTAGGGGCTATAGGAATACCAACCTAGCTAGCTATTTAGGCTACAATCCACTTGAGTGGATTTCAGTAGTGGGATTTAAGAAAGGGGTGGGATCGACAACAAAGTCCGATAACCACTGAACAAGTTCACCAGTCAGGGCAAGCTTCTCTGAACGGCAAATTGCCAGAAGCCTGAGCAGGAGGGACCCAACAGCAAAAGGGTAGTTCAAGTTCTAACCCGAGTCATGCCTTCGTCTCTGCTGGTCCTCTACGGCGGAACAACAAACCAAAACCAACCCACAAGCATAGCAGATTAAATGTAATTTTATATTCTCATTGCATGCTCATAATTACTATTACCTAAATGGAATCTTATTCAAACATTGCCAAAATAGACCCCACCCAAGACATTTATTAAATTCTTAAGAAATGTATTTTTTAATCTTTCACATTGCAAGAGATCCATTGCCTGTAACTGATTTTATCTGGAAAGAAATCACACTTTCTGTGTTCTTTAGGATATTCATTTTGCATTACTCCCACAGCCTGTTGCTGTGGGTGGACAGATCACATTTTCATGACTGAAGAATTAGATTTCCAGTATCTTTCAGATACTGAAAATTTAGTTCTTCAGTCAGGAAAATGTGACCTGACAGAGTCTTAGATGCATGCCTATAGCATAGTTCTTGGAATTCTTAGTACGTATGTGATCATTGTAATTGAACACATTATGTTTTACTGCTGGAGAATATGCAGAGAACCATCACATTGCCCAACTCTACCCACTTGGGCATCTGAGTGAGGCATAGGGATTATAGCTTTGAGGTATACCTCCTCCCACAGTACTTCCTCATCTTGGAGTTTCAATTGCCAAGTAGTTATGGTATTTATCTTAATTTTGTTTCTTTTAAGGAGTCTTTATTCTTCTGTTGACATCTACTCAATGGTTCCTATTACAACCGACAATGTGGACAGGCATATTCAGCCACTAGCTTCTTTACTTCCAATATGCACGTGATACCGTCTCAGTTCTGGGTATTACAAAAAAAAAGGAAATAGACCTCAGGATGCTACCAAAAAAAAAAAAAAAAAATCACTCCAAGATACAAAATCCACAGAAATGAATTTTATTGGATTTGACGAAAAGATCCAATGTTTAACCATCCATATTTATATTAACAGTGCAGTTGAAGATGTACACAAAGTAGTGCAAGAAACAATTTCCTGCCTGCAATAAAAGTTATGTTCAGGAAACAAGAGAATAAAAGGAACAGGAGTGCACAAAGCTTTAAGCTTTGATAAAAAATAAAAGCTTTTATAGCCAGATATTTTAAATACGATTTTAAACAGGTTTTCCTAGAGGATTCGTTCTGTGCTTTTGAGTTCATCTAAAATTATAAAGAATTACAAACCATCAGAAAAGTTTCACAAGTACAAAGTTGACCAGATTTATAAAAAAAATGGAGAGAGAGAGAGAGAGAGATACCCATTACAAAATATTGTCCTTTTAATCTTACCACATTAATTCCACCCTTCTGTTTATTTCAACTTTGAATATGGTTGGCAGCTACAGATTTGGAATAAAATTATTAAGTGATATCAACCAGATTAGAACCCACTTATTTTAAAAATCCATCTCTTTGTACTACAATTGTGTTTGCACAGTGGGTATCCCAGATGTTGCATTGATGTCTCCTTTATTTATCTTCAGTGTTTACTGGAATTTCCATTACTGAAATGTTCTGGGTAATTTAATCAATTTAATCTAGCAATTGCATTGACAATTTTTTGGGTTTTCTTAAAAACTTGTCCTTAATGAAATTCCAGGTACCACTGAAGCAAATGAAATACATATTACACATGCATATTTACAAGACATTCACCAATATAATGGTACAGACAGACACAGAATGCATAAATCCATGAGCCCTAATGAGCAATCATATCACTACAATATTCATTAAACAGTGACTGCCATTTTTACCCACACCATTTAGCATCTGTGGGAGATAGTACATTTGGACAAGCACTCGGTCACAGGATCCAGAACCAGTAAAGAGGGATGAGAGAATATAAAGATGCTTGCAGAAAGATGAAAAAAAAATAGACATTTTATTTGAACTTCTGATCCCGTGTCTCTCTATATACACCAGGTTCAACCCCCTGATTGTGTTGCATCTACATCCTTGGAGGAATACTGAATCTCAAACATAATGCACTGAAGTCCATGCACATACAAATGCTATTATGCATATTCCATGAGAGACTTCTTACCCATAGTACAAGATAAACAGCACAACATATTATTGATTAGTCCTTGTTAATTCCTACTCACCACTGTCTTCTAAGGATAAGTCATTTTCTTCGATAATGAGAATTTCTCATATTTATAAATTAATAATGTACCAAACAGCACATATTAATATTGTCAGATGTATGCTCTTTAGTTCTTTATTGAGCAGCCAGATCAATAACAAAAAATTCAGCCCACTGAAATTCAGTCCTTCATTTTGACTGAGTAGTAACATTCAAACAGCAGGACTAAATGATTTTCTAAAGCTCTTATGTCAGTACCACAAGCCGTGGACTGGCATTAATTTAGTGTAACAGCAAGAGCCATTTAACACTGAGCACCATCATTAATTTACAAAGATACAAACATTTTGGAGAACTTGTAAATTAACTGGTTTCTCAGAAGGTACAGTTTCATTCTGGTAGCTTTTGGAACTATTTGGCAGAGGACAGCAGGCACCAAATACTGGTCAAAAGATATGGATCTATCTATCTTTCTAGATAGATTTTACATATTTACTCCGCTGGCTAAAGTAAACATCTGCATTTTGATATGACAAGATAATGACATGGGCTTTCTGTGCCTATGGATTCCCAGAAGCAACAGAGGGAAGTTAAATGAATAGCTGTGTCCTGGCACTCCATTGTGCTTTAAGACTGAAGTCCAATGCAGAGGTGTGGTGCAAATCCTTTTTTGTATAGGCAGGTCTTTCAGAAAAGACCTACTGCACCAGATTATAGAATAGTTTCTACAACATAATTTGTCAGAATAAATTAATGGTCTGTTACCGAAGTTTATCTCATTCTTGACTGAAGTTATAAGAGTAAGAAACAAAATTAAAACAAAGTAAAATCATAGGGATAATCATAGAATACCTGAATATTCCTTGCAGAATAAAACACACCAGAAATAAATCCTGTAGCAATAATTCTTCTGGTTCTACCTTAAAGAAAAAGCTATGAGCTGCTTGGGCTATAAAGCTCTACCTTGTATTTAAAGGCACCAAGGTTTTCAGAGAGATGTGTATCCTATACAAAGATGCACTACTCTGATCTAGCTTGCTTTAATATGGTATAAACTTCATTCAGTGAATGAAAGTCTGACCTCTGCTCAAATGTAGTGACACCAATTGATAGAGGCAGAAACAAAGATTGTTTTGAAACTTTTGCAATCTCTTTGGGAAAGAAGACAGAACGGAACATTGAAATACAAGAGACTTCTCAAATATGATAGCATTATTTCAGTAGTAGGTAAAAGGAAGAATGTGGAGGAGCCAACTCTGCCACCACAAGTGATAGTGAAGTACAAGTCACTTGTTTTACAGATATTCATGTGGTTTGCATATAAACAGCTGATTGGCCAATCAGCGTCAGGGGTTTATGGATGAAATGATCATCTGAACAGCTACTTTATTTCTAATCCATGGAAACGTTTTGCTGCCATGAGTAAGGCTACTGAAAGTGAAGTGGTCCATTAAAACAGAGACACTAGGTTTTCACTGTCAGAAGTCGATTTAACAGCTCATTAGCAGAAACAGGCTAAATCAGAATGCCAGCGATCAGAATGACACACAAGGCAAGAGTCAGGAGCAAATCTGTAAATACACTGACAGCTGCCTAGTAGGTTTAAACATCTACATTTTCTCTAACATCCTGACCTGCTGAAGACAGTCAAGCAGCTTGAAGAGCAAGTTTTCTTAATCAGTCTCGAAGTATTGACCCTAAAAGTTCTTTAACTAGCAAGTCTCTTGAGAATGTCATGGGGAGAGATCACACCTTTTGGAAACCTGGGCAGACTCTCATTTTAATCTCTTTTCTGTAACAGGTGGAACAAAGGTACTTCACAAGGTACAGCTGAAAAGGTGGTAAAAGCAGCAGTGGCACAGGTCACAATCAGAACCTTTTCTATACAGTTAAGAGCAATTTAAAAAAATAGAGACGTCCAAAATACCTCCAGAGAAAGTTCTAGTTTCCTGAAATGTCATGTACAAAAGTAGGCCACTCCGACTCGGCTTAAAAGAAGTCCATAGCGGTTGGTCTCTTCTTAGCTGGCGTTACAAATGATTTCTTCATCCGGGGCTCACCTGTGGGTGTTCCAGGTGACTTCAGCACCCCATGGGGAGGCTTTTGTTCAGGGTTGAAAGCCACCCGGGAGGCTCCTTCTGGGCTCACTAAGATACTTTTGTCTGTCTTTTTAAATTCTGTCAAATAAAAGTTAAAGGACAAAGTTATTAGAGATCCAGAAAGAGATTCAGGCAGTTCCACAGTTCCCTGATTGCTCTGGCACTCAAATGAGTACCAAGGAAATCTGCCATTAATGCACGAGATCCAGGCTGTTAGCAACAATCAAAAACCTAAGATTTGCAGGGATGGGGTATGGAAGAGGCCAGCATGAATCTCCAGCTCCTGATGGTGCCTTATCGCTCTCTCTTTCGGTTGTGCTACCACCTTCAGCTGTAACCCATGCACTGACTGGTGGTACCCAGAGAGAACTGGCTGGCCATGTGGTGTAGCTCTCCTTGTTACCAGATCCTCTATCGCATTAAAAGCCAGCTAAATACTTCTCTCCTATTCCTGCAGTTGCCAGTTATGCCACGATTGTAAGTGGGAGGCAAGGTGCCCACAAAACAATCTCTCTGTAAAGATGCAATTCAGACTGAGAGCCCTTGATCTAGGTTTCTTACTAAACTTTACATCTTCTCTTTGAAAGGAAGGAGGGGAACAAGCACTATTCATACTGTTTAAATCCCATGGTCCTAGCGGTTGATCACCATTGTTGGCAGTAGGGTTTAAGATGGTTTATGAGCACACACACTTACTGTTGTAAAATATACAGAGTCTGCTACTCCAGTGCTGAAATAATAAGATGTGGTCTACATCTTAGAGAGGAACAAAAAGGTAAGAAAATGGATACCTTGTCTTAGTACATTAGAAATCAATTTCAATTTTATACACATCAATATGTCCCCAAGAAAAGTATGAACATGTAAGAGTTCCTGTGTGTGGAGCACATGACTTATGAGGAGAGGCTGAGGGAACTGGGATTGTTTAGTCTGCAGAAGAGAAGAATGAGGGGGGATTTGATAGCTGCTTTCAACTACCTGAAAGGAGGTTCCAAAGAGGATGGATCTAGACTGTTCTCAGTGGTACCAGATGACAGAACAAGGAGTAATAGTCTCAAGTTGCAGTGGGGGAGGTTTAGGTTGGATATTAGGAAAAACTTTTTCACTAGTAGGGTGGTGAAGAACTGGAATGGGTTACCTAGGGAGGTAGTGGAATCTTCTTCCTTAGAGGTTTTTAAGGTCAGGCTTGACAAAGCCCTGGCTGGGATGATTTAGTTGGGAATTGGTCCTGCTTTGAGCAGGGGGTTGGACTAAATGACCTCCTGAGGTCCCTTCCAACCCTGAGATTCTATGATTCTATGATACTTATTTGTTAATATCATGGTCAGTAGAGGCAGCCAAAGTAAAACTGGAATTTTTCCGTAATAATGGCGATTCCCCTGCCATGGAGCATGGACCCTCAGCATTTCACAGATGTTTCTGCTGGGAGGCAGAACGAAGCAGTGGGGAATTTGAAGACAGGGAGCTTCACAGAATCACAGAAATGTCAGACTGGACAGAACTTCAATAGGTCAAATAGTCCAATCCTTCCACAGTGCAGGGGATTAAGTATTACCTAGACCAGGCCTGCACAACTCGTAAAGTGGCGAGGGCCATATTCCTCCAAAGAAAACAGCTGAGGGCCGAACACCCCTCTCAGCACCGCCAAAACCCGACCCCCTCCTCCCCCCGCAAAAAACACAACACACACACCCCCAGCGCCAGGGAGAGGAAAGGGGGGCAGTGTGAAAGGATTGGATGTGACTGTCCAACACACAAACACAGGGGCCACAGGGAGCCCAGGGGTGCAGTGTGACCGGGGAGGGGGAAGGTCTCAGGTGCAACACACACACCCACCCACCCTACCTCCCCCGGGGATTTCTTGGCTGCCCACAGACAGTTCAAACCCCGCCCCCCAGCCCCATCACTACGGAGGCTGCCCTGGGACCAATCAGTGCAGTAGCCACCCCACCCCCAAACAAGGGGGGAGTTGGGGGAGGGGGTCTTGGCGCAGCCCCCACCCCCCCACCCCCCAGCTGCGGCTCGAGCCCAGGCCAGGCACCCCTTCCCTCGCTTACCAGCTCTGCCTCATGCCCAGCGCTTCCCACCTCAGAAGTGATGCACCCATTGTACGCCAGGCGGGGGAAGCGGGAGATGGAGACACGTGTGGTTCTGTGTATTAGGGCGGCTGGAGTGCGGTGTGCATGGGGCTGTGAGGTGGGGCTCCCCACTGGGCAGGGGGCGAACCCAGGGCCCTAGGCGAAACTTCCACCTTGCGCCCCCCATCCCTCTGCACATCGGTTCATTGAGGGGCAAATCCCAACAAAGGTAATTGGTATATCTCCAATTATTACCTATCTCCTAGAACTGGAAGGGACCTTGAAAGGTCATCAAGTCCAGCCCCCTGCCTTCACTAGCAGGACCAATTTTTGCCCCAGATCCCTAAGTGGCCCCCTCAAGGATTGAACTTACAACCCTGGGTTTAGCAGGCCAATGCTCAAACCACTGAGCTATCCCTCCCTGCTAAGTCTTTATAGACCCCATGGGCCAGCCTGCCCAGGGCCCTAGGCGAAACTTCCACCTTGCGCCCCCCATCCCTCTGCACATCGGTTCATTGAGGGGCAAATCCCAACAAAGGTAATTGGTATATCTCCAATTATTACCTATCTCCTAGAACTGGAAGGGACCTCGAAAGGTCATCAAGTCCAGCCCCCTGCCTTCACTAGCAGGACCAATTTTTGCCCCAGATCCCTAAGTGGCCCCCTCAAGGATTGAACTTACAACCCTGGGTTTAGCAGGCCAATGCTCAAACCACTGAGCTATCCCTCCCTGCTAAGTCTTTATAGACCCCATGGGCCAGCCTGCCCAGGGGCTGCTCCCCAGACCAGGTTCCCCCCTCCCCGCCCCCTGAACTCTCTTGGAGGGTGCACAGCCCCCCTGCAAGCCCTCCCCACCCCACTCCATCGGCCCCCACCCCGAGTCCACTCACTGGCTTTGCCGGGATCGGGCCGCTGCAGCAGCTTGGCAGGGAAGAGCTGCCTTCCGAAGGCACCGGAGAGCCAGAGCGTCCCGCTCGCGGCCGCGGTGAGCCCCAGCCATGGAGGAGCTGGCGTGGTGCAGGGGGGCAGCAGCCCTGCAAAGGTGGTGGTGCGGCTAGCGGGGAGCAGCCACACCCCCCAGCCCCTCCTGCACAGGCTGCAGCCCGGCGCCCCCCTCGGGGGCTCCTGCAAGCTGCAGCGGATGCATGTGGGCGCCGGCCCCCCATGCACCCCCCGGCTGCCCCCTCGCCGTGCTCGGGCTCTGCAGCTCTCAGGAGTCTGAGCCACCACTGCCGCTGCCCCTTCCGGAGCAGGCTCAGGGCCCCACGCCCTGGTGGCTCACATGCCCGGGAGCCGCAAAGCCCAAGCGTGGTGAGGGGGAGCCGGAGGGCCCACAGGGGCTGCCAACCGCATGCATCTGCTGCAGCCTGCAGAAGCCCCCCCCAGGGGTGGGGGGAGGGGTGCACCAGGCCACAGCCTGGGCAGGAGGGGCGGGGAGCGCGGCTGCTCCCCGCTAGCAGTGCCGCCGCCTTTGCAGGACTGCTGCCCCCCGTGCCGCGCCGGCTCCTCCATGGCTGGGGCACGCCGTCCCTGCAAGCCGACGCTTTGGCTCTCCGGTCGCCTGGGGTGGCAGGATTTGGTGGGGTGGCATTTTGCCACCCTTGGCGGAAATTCAGCGGTGGGGGGGGGCCCTTCCGCTCTGGGTCTTCAGCGGAAATTCGGCAGCGGGTCCTTCACTCGCTCCGGGACCCGCCGCCGAAATGCCCCAAAGATGTGGAGTGGAAGGATCCCTGCCGCCGAATGCTCAGAGAAGGAGCGCTGCTGCCTAGGGCAGCAAAAACCCTGGTGCCGCTCCTCTCGACAGCCCCATTGCGCTGCTTGCCCGCGGGCTGCACAGTGAGCCCATGGGGGCCACATGTTGTGCGGGCCTGACCTAGACCATCCCTGACAGGTGTTCGTCATTGCAGGTTTTTGAGAACAGGTTTGACAGAGATTTCACAACCTCCCTAGGTAATTTGTTCCAGTGCTTAACTACCCTTACTGTTCGGAAACTGTTCCTAATGTTTAACCTAAATTTCCCCTGCTGCAATGTAAGCCCGTTACATCTTGTCCTGACCTCAGTGGAACAGGAGAACAATTTATCACCCTTCTCTTTAAAACTGCCTTTTATGAACTTGAACACTGTTGTTATAACCCCATCAGTCTTCTCTACTCCAAACTAAACAAACACAATTTTTTCAATCTTTCCTCATAGCTCATGTTTTCTAGAACCTTGAATCATTTTTGTTGCTCTTCTATGGACTTTCTCCAATTTGTCCACACTTTCCTGAAGCGTGGAGTCCAAAACTGGACACAGTACTCCAGTTGAGGTCTTCTCAGGGCTGAGTAGAGTGGAAGAATTACTTGTCATGTCTTGCTTACAACACTCCTGCTAATATATCCCATAATCATTGATTTTTCTGCAACAATGTTACAGTGACAACTCATATTTAGTTTGTGATCCAATATAACCCCCAGATCCCTTTCTGCAGAACTCTCTCCTAAGCAATTTCCCATTTTGTATTTGGAAAACTGATTACTCCTCCCTAAGTGGAGTACTCCGCATTTGATCCTTATTGAATTCCATCCTTTTTCTCCAGTTTATCAATTTGAATTCTAACCCTGCTCTACAAAGCACTTGCAACTGCTCCTAGCTTGGTATTGTCTGCAAGCTTTATAAGTGTGCTCTCTATGCTATTATCCAAATAATTTAATAAGGATATTGAATAGAACTGGACACAGGACAGATCCATGGGGGACCCTACTTGATATGCCCCGTCCAGCTTGACTGTGAACCATTGATAACTAATCTTTAAGAATGGTTTTCCAGCCAGTTGTCCACCCACCTTATAGTAGGTTCATGTAGGATATACTTCCTTAATTTAGGAGATCATATGCAGCATCAAATGCCTTACTAAAGTCAACATATGTCACATCTACTGCTTCCCCATTACTGAAGGGGTAACAAGCCTAGTGAAAGAAGGCTATTAGGTTGGTTTCACAAGATTTGTACTTGACAAATCCATGCTGACTGTTATTGACCACTTTATTATCTTCTAGGTGCTTACAAATGGATTGTTTGATTATTTTCTCCATTATTCTTCCGGGTTACCAAAATTAAGCTGACTGGTCTATAATTCCCTGGATTATCCTTAGACCACTTTTTATAGACAGGTACTATATTTTCCCTTTTCCAGTGCTCTGGGATCTCTTCCTTCCTCCACAATTAAAGGTAACAGCTTATGGCTCAGAGATCTCTTCAGCCAGTGCTAAAATGTGTTTCATCAGCCCTTGCAGACCTGAAGACATCTAACTTGTCTAAGTAATTCTTAACTTAGTCTTTCCCTATTTTGTCAGATCCTACCGCATTTACATTGATGTTCACTATGTTAGTGATCTGATCACTGGTCAACTTTTTGGTGAAAACATGAGACTCTTACAAAGCAGTAGACGGAATGACACGGATTTGAAACCACTCTACTATGGCATTACTGAATCCAGTGGATTCCATCCATTAGGGAATCAATGCAACTTCATGGAGTCAAGACAACTCCTTTGTCTCTGAACCAGGTTATAGATTTCAGTCTGTTTCCTGGAACATGACTTGGGTTCATAAACAATACCAAGATTGTGACAAAAAGACAAACTCCAGAAGCAGCATCCGAGACGTTCCGCATCCACTTCTACATACTGTCTGTGTAGTTCTCACCTCCCTCCCCTTTCATCCTTGCCCCCCTGCACCCCAAAAGACACATGGTGAAGGTATGCAGACACCTTAAACTCACCTGCAGTCATGTTCTTATTCAATCCAAAGGTGACTTTTTTGGAGCTGGAACACTGCAGCTTGTTTAACTACAGAATAAAATGAAGATGGCAAATAAAGATTGATTTGAGGCAACATTACGTCTGTTTCCCTGCTGGAACTCTGAGGAGTCCCAGTTTCTTCCCTTGTTGTAGATACCCTTCCCACCTTAAAGGCCTAGGCATAGCAGCCTTTGCTTAGCAGCCACCATCGTCATGGACAAGAAGGAAGGATATTTCTTAAAGTTGACTAGATAGCTCGCCAACAACCAAGACGACGGTCTTTCCTCCCAGATGTTAAGTACGCTGGCCTCACAGCACTCTTAGCCCACCGAGCTACGAGGGTCTTACAAAGCATAATTTTAATAGTGCTTAGAAAGATTGAGAGAAAGTTTAAGAGGCTTATATGGAAACAAGTTGGCAGTTTCAGAAGACCTCTTCTGTTATAAGCTTCCATGAACAGAAAGAACTGCAAAACTCAGAGCCCATCTGTAAGAGCAATAATTATTTGTTCCTTTAGTATTCTCAAAATAATGTAAACCCTCAAAACTACACTTTAGACAAGAGGGATTTCTTTTAAACAATGAAAGATGTCACCATCCCAATTCGTCAGCCTTAGGAAATATGCCTGAATCAGCTTACACTACTCAAAGTGGTTTGTTTGGTTATTTTATTTTTTAAAATTATTTTAAAACTGCCTATTTTACAGGTGTCAAGAAGATTAGTGCAGTTTATTGGGGGTGAAGGGGGCAGGGGAGACTAAAGTGGTGGCAGAGTTTGGTTAGACGTAGTCAGAGGCTTCACTTTCCACCTTACTCCCTGAAGAGGAAGACAACCACCAGCAAGAGCAAGCCAGACAGACGACGTTGCAAATGTGGGGATGATCATTCTGATCAACTCAGATGGCAGATAATCCAGACACATACAAGCAACAAGTTACAGAATATTACTTTTGAAGAGTTTAAACTGCTCACATTGACAGCTTTGCTTTTGTGTGTGTGGGGGGGGGGGGGAGGGAGGAAATATATGTATATAGATTAATTCTTGAATGGACTTAAAAACCCCATGGCAATCACAACTCTATCTGCTGAGGCGCTCCAGGCCAGTTTTCACTGAGGTTAGGGTTCCCAAACTTTTATCAAGTATGAACAGTGCTGAGAATTTGTCAGGAGCCTCAGGGCCACATCTAGTTTGCACAGGATGGAGCAGACAACAGCTGCTCTTCCACAGTCATAGATGCTGCCCATGGAGACTATAGATCCCAGCCAAACTAGACTGAGACACTGGTGTGATCCAGATGGAGTATCACAGGTTGAGACCCACATCAGGGCAAGCTGCCCTCGGTTTTCAGATGTGGGTGGCCATGAGCCAAGTCTCGGAGTTCCGTGAGCCATACTTAAGGCAACCCCCCAATTTTGGGGGACCAAATCAGGGTCACTTTACCTGCATGGAGGCTCTGGTTGAAGAGAGGCTGCCTTTGGCTTTCCTGAAGAACACTGGCTTTGGTAAAGTTGTTTTTTCAAATTTCACAAAGTCATTCCCTGTCTTTGCCTTCTTTTTCTTTAACGGCATGAGAGTGCCACCAACCTCCTACGAGGGGAAAAATAAAACACAAGTTTACTCAGCGTGAGAAAGAGCAGCAGCTAACTGAGAAATAGAGGGTGCTAGCTAGGGTTAGTGCTAGCCATTTGCCAGTGGTGGCCATAGTTAAACAATGGTCACTCGTCATGAATGAATCCTAGTTTGTGGTCACTTGTTAGTCCCCTGGTTAACATTTACCGCCATTACAAAAATGCCTCACAAGTTTGCATGATTGGAAGTCTCTGTTCAAGAAAGGTCAGCGCTGGAACCGCAAGACTGTTGAAGAGGAGGTGCATTGATGGAGTTCTGGAAGGTGAAGGGAACTTGTAAGATCCCTGTCAGGGTCCAGATAATGGCATCATTTTCAGGAGTACAAGGTTCCCCTACTCCTTCTATGTCCATCTGGGAGCTCTGAAGCTTTCCCCATTTCTTCTGCCCCAGTAGGGTCAAGGATTACATGGGATTGCTTTTGGGTCCGTATAACTCTACTCCTTTAGCTGGATGGACAGAGGAGTGGACAGGATGCTACTGAAAAATACAAAGCATGCTTTCCTCTGTAGGGACTGAATATGCTAACAATACATTTTAGCCTGGGGAACAAGAAAGCTACCAGGAACGAAACCAAAGTCTCTTGTAGAGCACTGGCCACTGAGTGGCTGCCCTCTCCTCATAGACAAACTGAGTAATGTTAGTTTAGATTATTTAAAAAATTTACAAATAAATAAAAGGAGAGGGAGATCAGAATCCGAATCTCATGGCCACTGGGACCAGAACTAATAAAATTAAGCTCCACTTCAAACAACGCAGAAGTTTTAGCTTCCCAATTTTAGCAGGTAAACTGTGAAGCAATTCTGAACATTTCTGGTTTTGCCCTTTCCTGTTCTTTTATGATGTATAGAGTTAGCTTCTTCCAATTCTCAAAATTTTTCATGCTTGGGAAACCAAGACTCAAAACATCTCCAACTCCTCTCTGCTGGAAGCGGGGAAATTTGCAAGTCAGGATTCAGCTTTGTGGGACATTCCTGAGTTCTAACCTCCTCCATCAAAGACAGAGAAGTGAGAACCTGATATTACACAATTTAAAACAAGATTTTAAAAAAGGGGAATCCATCTTTGTACATCATAAAGGAGTGAAGCACTATTTAAATCTGTGCCAGAGACAGGTTTAAAGATCCAATATTTTGCAAACTCTCCAATGGCAGAAATGTGAGATTTGCAATTTGGAAATGCCAATTTCCAATACTATCACGAAGCACTCTTTCTCTGAACATATAGCCCTTTAAAAAAAAAATGATCACAGTATTACGTATAAAGCGCTCTGGAAACTTTCTAACAGTATCATATGTATGAGTTACTAGTCCTCCAAGGACTATACCATTAGTCCTTGTCTATACACAAATTTGCACAGGTTTAATTAAAGATGTGTATTAAAACTTGTTTAAATCGGTATGTAACCAAGGCATACACAGGACTTAAGCAGCCTGGTTTTTAAGGCAGAGGAACAAAGAATGTTCATAAATGTTTGCAGAATCGTTTCCTCTGAACCATGGCAAAGACAAAATGAATGGTGTGAGGGGCAAAACTTGGACTGAAATGTTTGAAATACATCAGTAAACGAAATGAAAATATATAACTTTTAAATATTCAATAATTTTCATTAAGGAAAAAACTCAGAATATTTCAAGGAAAAACTGCCAGGATTCCTGCAGTGTTGTCTAAGTCATAACCTGCAAAGTATTTTTGGACCCTAAATGCTTTCTAAATCCAGACTGCCTCCACTTACACCCTCCCTTGTGGGTAGGGGACAAAAACCAAAATAACCATAAATTGTTGCAAAGAACTATTATTGCTGCATCAGAGATGGCCTCCTGGCCAAGAACAAGTTGAGCACAGCAATGCCCTCCTTCCAAGAATTTGGCCCATTCACACAAGTAGTCATGGAAGCACTACCAGCAATGAAAGTCCCCACCTTAGATTCAGATCCATGACACTGTTGGGTGGTGAAATATACCCATGGGACCCTCCCACTCCCTTAATTCCCAATTGATATTGTTATCCCGTGACAAGGTGAATTTAACACGTGTAAAAAAACATCCCATAGACCACTCAGCTCAAACTGAATTCAAACAAGCCTCACAGGCAAAAGAGAATTAGAGCCCTCTGCTTACACTCTTTTTGCTTTTCTTGCATGCAGCCTCAAGAACTCCCTTCACTTCAACAGAGTTTATCACCTCCTTGATCTTCCTCTTCTTTTTCAGGGATGGTGGTTTCTGGTTTGAGACCCTGAGCCCATCTAAACTGCCCAACTTAGGTTTTTTCTTCAATTTGACTTTTTGGGGCAGTGTGGATTCAGAGTCCCCTTCTCCTGTAAGGCTATTCTGCAAGCTTTCCTGTTCTGACTGCAGAGCAGCCTGTTCAGATAAGCCATTGAGTAAGACAGTCCTCATTTTCTGTTTCTTTTTCACCATCTTGGTAGTAGTTACAGTGGCACAGTCACTGCCATCCCACAGGGCATTGGCATTAGCTGGTCCATTTTGAGATACAGGTTTTACATGAACCTTCTGCAGTTTTGTATTCTTTTTCTTGAGTTGTCTCCTTTTAGTCTGCATTACATCAGTTCGAGCATCCTGTGCACAGTTATCACCATCTCCTCCACTGCCAGTTACACCAATTTCAGTCTCGGTTGCCTCTTTGTCTAGAGATTTGTTTTTTCTTTTTCTTTTACTAGTTTCTGGTGCTCTGCCCTTGTTGGGTTCTTTGGGTCCAACTGCATCAGGTTCCCCCTCTTCACTTCTCCCATCAGCTGTGCTGGAGTCTGCAATTTGAGAGACCCTCTTCTTCCACCTCTTCCTCTTCTTCTGGAGTCCTGATGCATCATCTTCCTCTGTACTTGATGCCTCTATTCCATCCTTCTCTGCAAGGAGGCAAAAATCAGAAGCAGCAACATTTAACCCAAATATAAAATGAAAAGACAACTGCAATAGAGGAGTTGCTTTACTTACATCCCTAAAGCTTTACTGCACATACGGCCACTGAGAGTCCATATCATTTTTTCCAGGCCTATTAATGCTTTTCTTGCCTTTCTTCATGTTACTGCCGGGTTGCCAGCAGTTCCCCATGAGTAGTTCTAAAGTAGTAATATCTCCACCCCATCAAGGTGCTCTCTCGGAGGCCTTCCTGCTGGTAAACCCATTAAAAGGCAGTTCATGTGTCAGCTGACTCTGGTACATTTTCCTGAAGAACATTAAGCTTGTAGCAATGTAAATGCAAACCCTGATGGTAGAAACAGCTGTAAAGCCTCCTAGATAGCTTATTTCCATTCCTCTCTTCCAGCCATTCCCCCTAATTCCTAATGTTCTAATGGCATTCCTCTTTCAAGGGGACAGATATGTTCTTGCTTTCACAGTAAATATCAATAGTGCTTCTTGACTGGGTAAAGGCAAAGCACAGCTTCTTCTCAATCTGCCGCATATTGGGTGAAATCCTAGCTCCACTGACGTCAATGGCAAAATTCCCGTTGACTTCAATGAGGTCAGGATTTCAACCTTTATCCTTCATTGCAATGAGACTCAGAAACCGGTGAATCCCAAGCAAGCAACTGATTACTAACTTAAAACAATCTCATCCTGTTATGTTGCCAAGCCACACTAGGTATGTCTGTTCTGCAGCTGGGAGCAAGCCTCCCAGCTTGGGTAGACAGACTTGTATTAGCAGGGCTTGAGCTAGCATGCTAAAAAGAGAAGTGTGAGCACTGCAACTCAGTCTCTCAAGCCCACCGGACCCCCTAGGCTTGAGAACCAGTCTCAGTGTACCACACATGTATTTTTAGCCTGAGCCCTGCTAGCCTGAGTCCATCTACGCAGACTAGGAGACTCACTCATTGCTGCAGTGTAGACATACCTACAGACTGGTGAGAGTGGTCTCACTTTCCTAGCTTTGCCTCCTACCTTTATCTTTTTCCAGCTTGGCTTTCTCCACGGATTTGACAACTTTTTTCTTTCGCCTGCCCCTGCTGAATGTATCGTCATCTTCATCTGTAGAAACATCTTCAGGGAAATCATCTTGTGGGAAGATTCCTGTTGAGCAAAAAGTCTAATGAGACGTCTGAAAATACCCCCTTCCCCACAAGTAGTTTCTGTGTTCACATACAGCACAAGGGGCACAAACACTGACTCCCCACTCCACTTGTCTATCAGCACGTTTAAAGCACTGAAAAGAAATGTGCACAGAAGTGTGCAGTTTCTTCATTATTCTGAATCAAACTGATCATGTTTCTCACTTAAGAAGCAAAAGAATTTGAATAAAAAGGCAAGACCTCGGCTTATAAAATTACAGTGCTGCCCCAAGTTGTGAAGCAATAGATATGGGGACCTGACCTCCTTTGTGAATCTGAGCAAGTTATACTTACTAATGAGAAAACCACATCACAGCAATAACCTCTGAAACTAATATCCTTCAAACAGCACATGAAGACAACATTAATTGCAAATCTACACCAAGAACAGGATGAATCATTTAGCAGAATGAAAGTGCTTCTTTTTTGATGCTCAATTCTCACCTTCTGCTAGGTCCTGGAACCTGAAAAAGTTAAAAAAAAAAAAAGTCTTACTGTTACAATATTTGACTGAGATGTCATCAAGTTACTACATTTATGATGCACACTTCCCACTTTTGAGGAAAGCATAATACATCGGAGGGCTACAAAACGCTAGCTCTCCAAGAGATCTGCCTCAGAACTCCAGCAACTCAAAGCCAAACTACTGAAGAAGTCTTGGCAAGAGTGCGATTTAACACTGCCGCTCTCCTCCCCTGCAGTTTGAGCACAGTGCTATTCAAATACTGTGTGATTTAAGCGAGGGTGGAGTAATCTCCGAAGTGAAGGCGTGGACACCTGATCACTTGAAATACTTAGAACTATACAAGACAAAGTGCTTGACAATGCAACGCAGGGAACAATCCTAAACTGGTATGAAGTACAGACAAGACAACTCAAGTCTCTTCCAACTCTAGTTTCTAGGAATCTGTGAAAAACACAAAAGCAAAACCAAAATCTGTCTCAGACCCATACATATATCCATGTCTGACAGAGATTTTGTACTCATATTACCACATACTGTAAGCAATGTCCTCTTTCTAAGATATCTGGGCCAAGTAGGAATGTACTGGACAGTAAATTCACTGCAGAAACACCTTTAATGAAAGGATGCAAATCTCTTGATGTGGACACTAGCAGTAGAGGGGTTTGGGGAAACAGGATGTCAAGTCTATTTAGACAAATCATCATACAGAGCTTTGTTTCAAGAGAACTCACTTTTTGACCAATTTGTACAGACGTTTTCGGTTAAAGGCGGGTGTATTTTTTCTGCTGGCCAATTCAAAGAGTCTGTCAGCAACAGCTTTGTAGTTAAACTGCCAAAAGAAAGCACAATACAGTATCTTTGTAGGCTATCATACTGAACCGCCAAGTATAGCTGATATTATAAATACTTCAAGCAGCATATGCTTTTTACTACTTCCAATTCCTTCCACTACACTTGATCTCTGCCAAGATTCAACCCCCGAATGCACACGCTAGCTTTATGAATGGGTTTTGTCTGACTACATAACAATGGGAGAAACCAGGTGGGTGAGGTAATATCTTATTGGACCCACTTCTGTTGGTCGAAGAGACAACCTAAGAGCTCTGTGTAGCTTGAACACTTATGTCTTCCACCAAGAGAAGTTGGTCCCATAAAAGATACTCCCTACCTTATCCACTTGGTCTCTCTCATACCCTGGGATAAACATGGCTACAAAAACACTACATTACAACGAACCATTCAAATAATATTTTTTCAGAACACTTCTAACCTGGACTCTCATTCAGAAGGAAAAAGCAAACAAATTAACTTGTTTTTTAAAAACCTCTCAGTTCAATGCCAAGATTTAAATGTGCAACATTCTAGTCCCTACTTAAGAGCCACAGCCCAACACAGGAACACGAGGCATCTCTGTTGTAGCATAATCCTGGATCCCCGCAGTTTGTTCCAACGAGTTCATAAGGTCTGTCACGCGTTTAGTGCCCAGCCCCATCTCCTGTGTACCCTCCCACCCTCTCACTTGTGCTGTCAACATGAGTAAGGGATATGCTGACTCCTGGGACAGACAGAACACAGTTATGTTTTTAGCAACTTTTTTGGTACCTCTTGAGGTGGAAGGGGGAAAAAAAGGGGGGCAGGGAGAGAGAAGAAAAAGAATTTGGCACATGTACTTCTCTTTCGTCATTTGTTTTGTAACCTACTCACAAGAAATATGTTATTAATAGGACACTCAGCTGAAGACATGTAGGGTCTGTCTACACTGCAATTAAAAACCCATGGCTGGCCCGTGCCAGCTGACAGGGGCTTGCGGGGCTGTTTAACCGTGGTGCGGATGTTCCAGCTCGGGCTGCACCCTGAGCTCTGGGACCTTCCCACCGTGCAGGTCCTAGCGCCCAGGCTCCAGCCCAAGCCCACACTGCAACTAAACAGCCCTGCAGCCTGACTCAGCTGGCATGGGCCAGCCACGAGCTTTTACTTGCAGTGTAGACATACCCTGAGAGATGTGCACCTTATTATTCGACTGGTGATGTCTCCACTATCCGCTGAGTGACAAATAAAAAAAGCCTAGGGTTATTCATGGGGACATCATGTTAACATGAAGGAAGCAAGGCACAAACCTGGAGAACAGGACCAATGTTTTCATCAGCATTTTCAGAAAGGGCCTCTTGCTCTTCAATGCCCAGTGCAGATTTTTTCGATAAACCTTTGTCTGTTATTACACAAAAAGGATTTTAAAGATCAGTCGGAAAGAATGGGGAAAACTCTGTCCAGTACGGTAGAATAAGAGCAGTACCTGAGCCATGAAACTCTCTCCGCAGGCAGGGAGATGGAATGCAGGTATCATTTAGCATATGAGCATAGGGCTGAGAGTCAGGAGACCTTGATATTTTTCCTTCCTCTAGCACAGACATTCTGTGTTACCTTCAGAAACTAATGCAGATGCTCTACACCTCCGTTACCTGCTCTTTATATTGGGGATGATACATCCCCATTTATATCCAAGCATTTTAGCTCCAAGGATGAAAAAGCAATTCAGAACAGCAGTATTATTTCTGGGTCTTGGAAATAACCATCCCCATAGTAGAAGAAATAGCTTGGAGCAATTCCCTCCTAGAGCATTGCCCCAAAATTCTAGTTTTTGGACAGTCCTGGGTTATCTACAGCTGTTGCTGTAAGTAAACTGAAATGTGGAACCGTATGGCCTGGAATATAAAGGGAGCATTAAGATATTTGTAATTGACTAGTCTATGGTTACTTTGTCTACTAGATCACCTGAAGAGAACAGAAGCAAGATTTGCGGTTCTTGTATCCACCTGCATGCCTTAAGTTGGCTGAGAGTAGGAATGGTATTTTTAGGAGGTGGGATACATATTTGGATCTTGTCAGTAGTTACCGTATTTCTTTAAAGTCTGGGCTAAATTTTCATCACTTCTTCCTCACCTTTGGTCACTAGTGGCTCCTTGTTTTCAGCTTCATCTTCCTCAGACAGCTCAACATCACCATCGCAGCTTGTTTTCAATTCTTTCATTAGGTCTTCAATGGCAAAAGGGGACTGATCCACAATGGCTTCAAAGATACCCCGGGCTACTGCCTGCATCAGGTGACGACTATTATATAAAAAAGGATGAGAGTGAGAGGGAACACACACAAAGGGTTAAAAGCCCCTTTTCCTTCCCATTTACATTTAAAACACTTTGAAGACGGCGTGAGAGAGAGAGAGCGATGCATCTAACTTTGGGGGAAAAAAGTCACCAATTACTTAAACAAGTTACTTAACTCCAAACAGATTTTCCAGTTTTGTATTTGGTTCTTCCAATGTTATAGCTTGGAGATTTTGCTTGGTTTATTAGTTAATATTTTATATTCCAATAGTACCAGATCAGAGTCAAGGCTCTGTTGTGTTAGGTACTCTATAAACACAGGTATAGGTGGTTCCCATATTTACACACCCACTTCACTTATGGTTTTGAGGAACATAAAGGTGAGTTAAGCTAGCCACAAAGGCCTGCCCAAGTGGTAGTTTCTCCATGACCTGAACTTCATTACGTTCTTTGCTTTGCTTCAGTCCATTTGTTTATTATCTTTTGAAATGGCATTTCAAGAACTTCCTAGATCTTAGACTAAATAAATAAATAAAATGGAAAATCCAATATTCATCCATCAAACTTACTCTTTAGATTTGGCAGCAATTTTGCAGAATGGTTCAATAAACTTGAGATTCTGGTCTGCTGTGAGCTGAGAGATTAGGAGACAAAAAGACTCAGTACAGTAGAGCAGGCAGGTCGAGTAACTCATTGTAGATTGTGAGGTAGGAGATCTTTCTAAGAGGCTACATGCCAGCACTTTTCATCATTTTTTCCCCCACTAAAATTGACAAGAGTAACACTTCAGCACCACCACTGAGATATTTGATGGACGCACTATAGAAACAGAGTGCTTTGCACACATCGATTTATTAAACCGTACAATATGCCCTTGATCCTCAATTCACAGATGGCAAAATGAGACCGAGGAAAAAGTTAAGTGAGTCAGCCCAAGGTCACAAAGGAAGTCTGCAGCACACTAAATCCTGGGTGTCCTCTGATTTGCAGACCTTAACCTAAAGACCACCAAACAAAATAGTAATGAACAGTAAGCGTCTAGGGGATTTACACGCATCTTTCATTACAATTAATCTAAATCCCTTAGACCATTTTGAAAGTCTTAGTCATAGGCCTTACGAACTCTATGCAATTTTGGGGCTGGAGGAACTGTTGCTGAATTAGAGCCCTGATTGTAGACACTGTCTCCTGCTACAGAAACTTCCCCCCCACACACACATACACTGCCTACACCTGCCAACAGAATTGCCTGCTGGGCCACCCTTTGCATTCTGCTGTCTCTTCTTTAGAAAGCACTATTACAAAACTGCTAATAGGCACATCTTGTCTGTTAAAGAGAGAGAGAAAATAGTTACCAGGAGGGCATCTGCCAGCAGCACCACATATGGACTAGCAAAGCGAAGGCTACGAATTAGTATATGGGGGCTGCAGAGATTCCTCCCTAGCAGGCTAAGAAGAACATCATTGTGGGGAGGGATTTCAAGTAGCAATAAAATGGTCAGCAGAATTCAGATGCCTGCAGCAGAATTCCACAGTAGCTGCTGTAGAATCAGACTTTAGACTGCTGCAAAATTCTGCTGCTTTGCAATAGCCAATAAGACTTAAATAAGAGAGAGGAAGGTCTCTACTGAAAGAGATAATAGGCAAACTAAATTAAAGATATTGCTGGTACCTGGCAAATTGTGTAACTTGTTCTTTATGGGGCAGTCTATCAAAATGCACATGTCTGAATTCAGTAGTGCCCAAGTCATTGAAGACAGTTTTAAAATTAGATTTCTGAATCTCTACAACGTGTGGTTAAAGGATCAGGTCAAGTATGGGCTCAAAATGAATGTTTATAAAAGAAAAGAGTGATGAAAATTTTAAAAATCCCAAAAGAAACAACAATAGGGTTTTCTTCCCTCCCTTCCCCCCCAAAAAAAGAGAGAGTCAAAATCAAAACGATTCCCTCATTATATTTACAATCTAAAATTGGAGCATTTGTAGCAGAGCGTGAGAATTGGAGAGTGACCAATCTATGTTCCTTTTCCAAGAACAGCATAGTGTTCAGTGTTAATGAGTTATATTTAAAACAATATAAATAAACTAGGATTTAAAAACACCGATAAAAGATGGTTGTATAATACAGCAATATTAATCACAAAGAGAATTAGGTGTTTTCTACCTCCTTGGCTCCAGCTTTAGCCAGTTCTTCCAGATAGATGTCAATAAAATGGAATTTTATCCCATTGGGAGCATTACTTTCTGGGTGTATGACTTCCTTCATTAGCAGATGCAGAAATGGCTCAGTCAAACTGGGGAAGAAAAGAAAAAAAAAAAAAAGGCAAGCAGGATACATAAATTTAAAAGTCTGGGTTTAGTTTGCTTTTCCACCAACTACTAAAAGGTGGCTTTTTGACACTTGTCAGAAATAAAGAAAATATTCAGAGAAGTCCAGTCATAACTTTTACTGCTTAAAAAAAATGTTATTGTCAGAGTTTCCTGAGGTCAGAATATTGTTTGCCTGCAGTAAGGAAATCCACTCAACACAAGTGATTATAGTGGAGTGGCAACTCTATTATAGTTAAGGTTTAGTGTCTTTTATTGTTTAAAAGACTATTCTAAGTGCTCGAGAATCCATATGCTGACTCAGAATGCCTTGAAATTTACTGTGTAGCATGGTGGTGAGGTAGTCCAGATTTGGAGTCATTTGAGCCAGGGGTTCCCATGATACAACTCCCCCTAGAAACCCCCCAGCATTTTACAAAATAACCTAGCTCTTCTAATTTTCTGTGTGTGCACACCTGGGACTCAGGCTATCGCTCTAGTCCTCTTCAAAAACTGATCTCAGCTGCTCAGAATTTATCTTACCTAGTGTCTGGCTCCCATTGCCCCTTTGGGTGTGTTATATTGAAGCTATTTAGGATTAGTTTGGGAACTTGGGGTTGGATCGTCAGTAGCTTGAGGCAAAGAGAAATACATACACCCTGCAAAACTAGGGCCCCTTAAAAGCAAAAGGGTTTCCAGTCAGCCTGCTGTCAGGATAATTGAGTGGCTCAAGGAGATATGCTGTGATCATTGAATCTCAGCAATACCAAGGCACTGGGTGTTTATGCCTTGTCCCTGGCAACTATCAAAGCACGTACGTTGTCTTTGCTCTAAGCCTAGGCTTTTCTTGGAAGTTTCTTCCCCTCTGAGACCAAAATTTCTGGTTTGAGAGAGAGATTTTGAAGTGCTCTGAAATCCACATACAGACTGATTTTATTTTATAAGTACTGTGGCAAGATGGACGATATTAGTATGGTGAGTCCTGTGCTTTTCTTGGCGGGGGAGGGCTTGCCCCTGCTCTTGGGCGCCGAGGTCCCAGCTAGTGGCCCAGGAAGATGGTAGAGGAGGGAAGCGGGAGAGGGGTCTGGGTTTGCTCCTCATTCTAAGCCCCAGCCCCTCTCAACCCTTTGGGTTCATACCCTTTTCCCCCTTGGGTGGGGTACCTTCGGTCCTTAGACACTGGGGAAGGGAGTCTCCTTCCCTTGCTGGGACAGGGTCTCCCTTACTTTGGTTCTCTGGTCTTTCAACTCTCACAGCACACCTCCAAGCTCCAGTCCCGCCCCCCCCCTTCTTCTTCCTCCTCCTCCTCCCTGACTGCCTGAAGAAGGGGGTTTTATTAGGTTCCTGACAGGGCCTTAATAGACTACAGGTGCTTCAATTAACCTGTAGCAACCCTCCCTAGTCTATAGGGAACCACACCTTAATTAGCCTAGTGCTTGCCCATGTCCTGGTGCTCAATAGGACCACTGCTCCCTGGCTCTCCTGTATCACAGTACCGTCAAAGAAATGAGCATTAATCAAAAGGAAGAAGACAGACTCTAGGAAGTGACTGGGATACTGTAAACATCACGAACAATGGTATTGAGTATGAGCAAAGGAAAGCAAGTCCCTGAGTCATTTAATCCCTCAGACACAGCACCCCTAACGTGAACAGCTCATAACATTTTCAGTTTGACGCCGTGGTAAGGGCTAAAGGGAGAGGCACCGTAGCAGTGAGGAAGGTGCCAGAGCAGTGCAGGGATCGTGGGGGTTGGGGAGGGGGCAGGGTAAAGGCTCTGCCCCTTTCGCTGTGCCAGGGCACAGCCCACAGGCGAATAACAACCCCTGTCAGGGCAAGGGATCATTCCAACACTATGTTTCTGAAAACCCAGTTTGATGACTGGAAGTTGACAAAAAGTACTGGCTTTCCAAAAAAGTACTTTAACCACAAGAGAGGGAAGAGGGGAAGTTGGGCACCTTCCCTCTAGTGACATGCCAGGGAGGGGAGGGAAAGACAAGCGGAGTCATCTCTGCCTTCCCCCACAAATATCTCCCATTGCCCACCATTCCTCCCTCTGGCAGCTCCACTGGCCCAAAGGGGGACCCCCAGGGCTCCCCTCCACTACTCCCCGACTGGAGAAAGAATCCAGAAATCCCCAGCTTCCCCCAGCAGTGGGGAAGGGGTTCCAGGCTCACTCTTCCCTCTGCTCCAACAGAAGAAGAGGAGGTCAGAACAGAAGAGTTTGGGGGAGAGAGCTGTACACTGGGGATGTACAAGGGACTTCGCTCTGCCCCGCAACACCTGCCCACATCCATACTCACCTGTCCCTCCCTTTAAAAAAACCCACAACATCCCCACTGATTCCATGCTAGCCCCTGAACTGTTTCTGCATCCTCTCCCTGGCTCCTCAACCTGCAGGTCTCATGCCAACACCTGGCTCTACACGGGGAGGCGGGTGCGTGGGGCTGTGCTGGGCAGGAAAAGAGGCGAGATGGGAAAACGATACAGGAGCGGAGAAGGGACTAACATGGCCAGTGGATTTTGTTGTTAGGTTAATCATTGCCAAGAAGGCAGTGGAGGGGGAAGAGCCGCGTTGTGGTTCATAGGGGTACTGAAATGTAAACCTCCCCCCATCCCCCATGGAAACTGAGTGCCCAGACACTTCTGTTGAAATGGAGTTAAAGTTACCTCATGCTCTTCCAGAATGTCAAGTGCACTTATACTTATTTCTCTGGAAACCATGAAATACGAAGTTACAGTACACAACATACCCACAACGCAACCTTAACTCTGTGCCCTGGAGCTAGCAATATTACTGTGAAGGATTCAGTAGCATGGTGCCGCAATAAATAGATAAGGAGAACTAAAAGAGCGCAGCATTGTTGGTGCTGTGCTCCACAGATTTGCACATCCAGCATTTATCTGCATGCACTCCAGTTGTGTTGCCTGTGTTAGGTGTAGCTGTACCAAATAGTGGAGGGATTACTTGGGAGCATCTTGGCAAAGCTGTGATTGTGATATGAGAAAAGGTGCACATGTCCCTTGAAGGATCAAACATTTCTCAATTCAGCACTCAGTTCTGAGGATTGTATCAGCAGAAGTGCAGAAAGATCAGGATGATCAGCAATCTGGTGCCCTGTGTGGCAGTCACCAGGGCAGAGTGAGGGGTAAGTGAAGGCAATGTCTTTGAAGGAATACTTGAGCAAGGGTAAAAATATTGTAACATTTAGTAAGTCTGAGATGGTTTGTGTAGAATAAAATCAGTGTAGGTAGCTCCTGTTTACTACACCCGACCTAAATCCAAGTTTTGCTTTAGCAAAGAGAAGATGTAAGCTTTTATCTTACAGCGCTCGTGTACTCTGCAGCAGCTGTAAGATCAGTATGTCAGTGTGCGTGTGTGTTACTGGCATGTCTGGATATTGCTCAAAGAAAACAGAGTTAAGGGTACATGGTAGGGATGGCGTGTATCTTTTGTATTTCCTGTTTTCAGAACCTTAAGTTTCCATTACCTTAACTCTCCATTTCCTGGTTTTCAGAGAAATAAATAAAAGTGCACTTGACATTGTGGAAGGGCATGAGGCACCACTAGGCAACCTTTCCTCTTCTTTAATTAATAATGAGAAGTACTAGTTTTGAAAGTCATCACCACTTTAAGAGAAGGCCAATCCAGGAGACTGAAGTCAGAGGTTTAGACACAGCATGGAAGTTAGACATTAGAACCACCATCTTGTTTAACAGCTTGTTGAAAATATACAAGACTGTGCATACGAAACAGGACAGACTGGACAGAGAAGTCAGTCTACAATGAAAGACTGCTATAAGCTGCTTTTATCAAGAAATTGTCACCCAGGACAAGGAAAACAGAATTCCTAAAACATGGATAACAAGATTCCCTTTTCCAGATTTTCTGTGCTAGTACTTCATTATTATTATGCATACTTCTAAAATTTCACTGCCGATCCTCCTGGCTGCAACGCCAAAAAGACCGTGCATACTGGTGTTTCCAGAGACCACTGAATGCAAGACCTGTTATGCCATCATGCTAAAACCCCTATATACACCTATACAGCTTTTTCACAAAAGCCATACTGTGGAATGCACGTTTAGACTAATTGCCTAGGCAAACTTGAGTGTTATCAATTACAACAAATGTTTAACTTAATACAAAATGTAGACTTTAATCTATGTATTAGATAGCACAAGTGATGTGATACATAAAAGGCTTAAACAGAACAAAGAAAGCCAATGACTAAAAAGAGCCATCTAGAGAGGAAGAAGGCACATTAAATTAAAATATTTTTGATACCGTGTAACTTCTTTATTATACAATTACATCTAGCAGTTTATTTACCTTTCATCCCATCCATTTCTTTTCAGTACCTCGAAGGACTGCCTCAAAACCATGCGGATTAGCTATAAAGCAGAAGATTTGTTATATGACACTACAGTTTTCTAACTATTTGAGTCAATAAAATAAGACAGTCACATAGGCAGACTCTTTAGTTGAGCTTTTGATGGCCTACAAAGTTTGCTGGAAAGGTTCTTTCATGAATACATGAGAAGTCTCGCCACTACTGGGAGATGGGGTACAGGCAGCATGTGATCTGAAGTTCCAACAGCATCACTATTTGCTGTCATTACACCGCAAGCCAAACAAAATACAGTGACCATGGTACATCCCCCCCGCACCGTTCTAAGCTGCTCTCCACCCTCAAAATCCTTCAAAGCAGTTAAGGTGCATTTCCCCACTTCCCCATTTACAGAAATTCCAATTTAATAAATTCAAACCAATTAAAAATGTTAACAACTTCATACTAACATTAGTTTGTCCTGTTGTATATACATTAATTAAGAGACAGGAACACTACACATGTAACAGCCATAATAAATTAACCTCTAGGAACCTTACATTTTTGACGTTCTCAATTTGGAGTAGTTACCTTCTCAACCATAACACTACAATAATGCAAGTTTTTGAATTTAGCTTCCTTTTTTTAAGGAAATAAAAATAAAAATTGGAAGACAAAATACTAATCTGATTTTACTGTGTATTTCAATTAATAGATATTTTATGCGTAGACTATGCTTTTAAAAATTAATTTACCTCACTTCAATACTTAAATCTAATACAATATTTCCTATACTTAGGAATCTAGTACACTGTGGTAAGTTTAACTACTATAGATGGTAACTTTTTTTGTTTTTAAATGGCACCTCCAGAAAAATCTCAAAGTAGCCTTACTTTTATTTAAATATTAATTTTGATGAGGTATCCACTAACATGCCCTCTGGATATCATTGCAAACACTTATACATGTGCTTAACTTTATCCGCAGGAGTTGTCATACTGAAGTTAATGAGAAACACCCATGTGGTGTGAAGCTAAGCAAATGTATAAGCATGTGCAGGATCAGACACTTAAATAAAAATAATGTCATGACTTCTAGACCTGCCAGGGCACCAATTAAAGGCCTATAAACAAATATGCTTTGCATTGTGCATCCTGAAACTAGCAAAATCCTTTTGCTATAACATATGCAAAGACATACGAAGAGATGGCAACTCTCCAGTACTGCATCATCATGCTTTATCCGTTCAAAATATATATACCAAAAAGAAAAGAAAAGAAAAAACAACAACAACAACCCCACCACCTGAAAAAAGTTAATATTACCATGTAATATTTATCAAGGCGCAGTCTGTCTATCCCATTCCATTCACGGTTCATAGTTTGCCAAAAGGTCTGAATGAACAGGTGCTCTGCAACAGAACAAAAATACTGAATGTGCATGTTCAACACCAATACTATTTTATGTTACTGAAAGCAGCCTAGAGAGAGAGAGGGAGAGAGAGACACTACTTTTCCACTTAATTTTTTTTCACGCTTCTCTACATACTGGTTCAGCAGTTTCAGCACCAGCCTAGAAATATACTCAAGGTTGTTGTGAGGATAGATACAATACAGACTGTAAGGTGCTCAGATACTACAGTAATAGGGAGCAAACAAGTACTTTACATAGATAGGTATGGCAAACAGTTACAGTGAGTGATCTTTGTAAAATATTAAATGCAAAATGCACATCTATGCAAGGGAGAAGAAAGCGTTGATTTTGCACTAAGTTGTACCTATACCCGTTTAGGCCCTGATTCAGCAAAGCAGTTACGCACATTTTTAATACTGAATTAAGGGCTTACAGTTCAAAACCAAGACATAAAAACAAATCAGCAGCTGAACAAGAGTGAAGTAGAAAGGCAATTTTAGGGTTTTGTGTTGCTACCCATGACTGTAATATGAGCACTTTTTATGTCAGACTGGTAATAAGCACACATTACCATACTGCAAACAAACTTTATCAAGACAAGTCTAGATACAAATAAGAACTGATTGGATTCTGAACATGTGATAGAGACCTGCCTCATACATTGCAATCACAAACAAATCTTGGATGACAGCTGGACAAGAACAATGACAACAAAATAAACAACCATCCTACCTGCCTCTGTTCTGGACTCTGTGACAACTGGCTAAAAGTCCCAAAGTATAAAAGGCACTTTGGAGAAAAATTAGAGAAAACAAAATGAAATAGTAAACTTACGAGCCTCTATATTCTGAACGACATGGATAAGTTGGGAGATAGTACTTGCTAGTTCCTCCTTAAAAATATAAAATAAAATAAAGTTAGCACCTTGTTTCAGGGTTTAGCCTCCTTCCGATCTGCGGCAAAACAACACTGGCTAATCTAAACTTTTAAATTAACTTTATACTAAAAAAATGTTGAGTTAGCAGATATCTGAGTCCATGTTTCCACACACAGAATCTCACATAGTTGTGGATATGACAAAGCACCGCCGATCTTGAAAATGTTTTTTTAACCTACATTGTCGTGCTGTGGCTGCACTTCTGTTAGTATGGATTACACATAAGAGAAGACTCAAGCATACCAAGGATCTGCTCATCTTGAGAAGTCTACAAAAGAACTGCTTTCCAGCAGCAGACAAAACTAGATTATCAGGAGAATAAATGTACACCTTTGAGTTTACACATCTGTATAAAACCTTATGAGCACTGATAATATGTAGTCCTCAATTATATGCAGCACACACTGTATTCTTTACAAAATGAATACTGGCTATACAAATAGAGATTTAAACTGTTGCTGGGAATGAAGTTATTAGGATTAGGAGTGATTTTAAGGTCAGGAATCAACATCTTCCTCTAGGCTTGCATAGTGCCGAGCACAAAGCAGCACTCAAGTTTCAAAGAATCTGCAGACAATGTCAGGGAAGAAAGCTGGCACTGGATGGAGTACCACACTGCTTAGAACTGAAGGTAAAACAGAAAGTTATCCAAACTTCCTGGCCAAAGTTGTTGCACTAAAAAGTCAGATTTGGACAATCAGGACTCCATGAGGAATCAGTTTCAGAGACTTATGAGAGGACAATGAAAGAATATATCACCAAACATCAGTTACCTCAATAGAATTATTAACCTTTAGTTTCCTCTCCATCCCCAACTACCTTAAATTAAAAAAAAAAAAAAAAAAGGATGAGGAGCTATGCTAGAGTCTTCCAAAATTCCAAATGTGGATGACAAACTGTAAAGTTCCCTGCTCCCCCAGGATAGAAACTGTACCAATACAGACTGAAGTTGCAGAAAATCATCATTGAAGCTAAATGGCAAGTGAAAGAAAGACTGGCTGAATCCCTCGTGACAAAGAAAAGAGATCTCTTCTGTAGCCTGACATGAAAAAAAAACGGCAAGCAAAACTTTCTAACTGGGTTAAATCAGAGGTCAGGATATGCTGTAGTTAAAGGATTTCTACTTTGTTTACAAAGGCAACTGTAGTAGGGCATACACAAACCAATACAATTCCATGGGGTACATTCACAAAATAAAATTAAATGAAGGAAAAGGTTTCACATTTCCCTGGAACAGGCTGCTGAAAATTTCAAGCCCAATTACACTCCCATTAAAGTAAATCTACAGGTGCCTCCTTTTAGTGGACTGCCAATTGCAATTAACTCTCCCACATGCGCTTAATTCCAACTTATCTTTATGAACGAAATGTGGCAAGAGTGTTAAATTGGGTCAGTGTTGCTACCCAAAATGAAAGGGGACTACATCTTCATGGTGCATTTCAGGAGGATATCCATTATATATACAAAAAAAATCACTGAATGACACACCTGTAACAGAGGTTTATCCTGCATCCACATACAATAAAATAGTCCTTTCCATATTTTTAATAATTCTTCTTGGCTGAAGCCACCTAGAGTGCAAAAAAAAATAATAATTATGCATTTGAAAAAAAAGACACTTCCACCAAATGCTTACAAGCAGATTTCTCATTTTCCCCTCACCCTCTTCCACGCCTTTAAATTCCTTTTGGGCAAATTTTTTTCTCCTATTTTGAATGGAACTGAAGCTAATATGACGGTTTTGCATATGGAAAAATGTGGGTAATGCAGTGATACAGTGCCTTTAAGCCTCCAACTTGTCTCATATAAAGTATATAGTACATTAACAAGGGCTTTAAAGAAGTCAGATGGGAAAAACCTGTTAGGTCATTCTGCTCCATCCCCCTGCCAGCACAGCATTGCACTAAAAGAAAACATACTATAGGGAACAAAGTCCCAGTGTTATTTTTAAGTGAGGGCATCATATTTAATTTTGCATGGAAAGGATGAGAGGGGAAGAGAAAGGCTAAGTACAAACCAGGGAGAGTAAGTGACTTTCACTGCACTAAAAAACACGAACGCCCAATCTATACATTCAGAATGGGTCTGTATTTTGGAATCGTATTTTAATGTGGTTCAAACATTGAACTGATTTCTCAGTGGTCAGCAGTCTTGGATGGGATAAATGTTAGAATGCAGATCACTGAATCACATTTAACATTTTTGAGCATCACTCAGTCCTACACATAGATAAGAAGGAGTCCTTGTGGCACCTTAGAGACTAACAAATTTATTTGGGCGTAAGCTTTCGTGGGCTAAAACCCACTAGGAGACTAAATAAATTTGTTAGTCTCTAAGGTGCCACAAGGACTCATTATTTTTGCTGATATAGACTACCACAGCTACCACTCTGAAACCTAAACATAGATAGTAATTAAGTTATTTTGATTGTACTGAGAGTTGAACTCTTACCAATAGAAACCCCAAGCACCGCATTGCAAAAGTTATGTTAATATTAGAACAAAGTGTTTCTTTTCCTGAGCTTGCACAGCTCCTTTTTTTCTGGTTTAAAACACACTCTCCACTGTGTTTTCCTTTTAATTTGATACACTGAAGTAGCATTCCCTTCCTGTTTAGTAATCTCCTACATCAACACGGACTGTTCACTTTCTCCTTCCCACTGTATCTTACCACTTCTATGTCCACATATTGCTAAATTTCCCTTGACTGTGTTTTTAATAAAAGTTTCACTTTACATGTAGCACAGGTTAAGAGATACCTCTTAAAGGGCACCTATAGGTGAGCCTCTAGTTATCAGCAAAATATGGCATATTCCCTTTTGTATGAAATCAAGCTGCACAGACAAATACAATGAAAACATTTTAGTCACAAATTAAACTTGAGGTACATTACTACTCTTTATTTTAATTGTTCAGAGTCTTTCTGATAGTACTAAAAATTCAAGAGTCTCTAATTTTGACTAGAATTTGTGCAGTGGTCTTACACTCAATTCCAAGATACGGCATGTGAACTTCTAAGAAAAGTAACTAGTATCAGTAGAGCCAGTTGAACACCTAAATATTTTAGGTTCTCTATTATTAGTGATGCCAAAAATAGTGCTCAGAGCCTTTTAATTATAGCAAAGTGATACTAAGGTTTAAGATAGGATTTATCACCACAAGACTTTGAGTGCTAGTTGAGAGTCCCTATCACTACTGTACCATATCAAACACACATTTCAGCTTGATGCACCAACATTTCCAAATACAGGAAATAGAAGTGGGTGAGGGACACATGCAAAGTGCTACATGTGAACCTTGAAAAACCATCAGGCTCAGATCGTAAGTTGTAATCAAAGGAGACTATACTTCAGCCATCCAAGCAAATGTTCAGAAAAGATAGTGTTTTGTGACAATAAGATTGCCTTTTAGCTACATGAGCAAGTTATGGGAATCTCTCAGCAGGATCTGCTCCTCCAAAATTTGGACAAAATTAAACAGCTCCCTAGCAACTGTAAATGAGATGTGACTATCAAGCCAATGTATCTTCAGTACAATTCAAGGTAGACCAACCTTCTGAAGATATAAAATGGCCATATATAAATTAAGAATTGTTATTTGGAGTTTTACATTAGATATCCTGTTATAGGTTGTGTGTGGATTACAGAATAATAGTTTCGGGGTTTTGGCAGCTTCTCTGAAACAGGCTTTGCTGCTTGAAAGATGTTTTTTCATATGGATACTGAACCTGGGTCTGCTCTGCTTTACACCATTTTAAGTACACTATAGTCAACAATTTATAACAGCGTAACAGAAAGAAGGTCTGAGTGGATGTTCAACCTTAATTATAGAGTCATGACTGCTGCCTCCATAATAAGGCCTGTCACAGATTATGTCAGTTGTTATATTTTGAAAAGGTCAAGGGGAACTTTTCCATGGGTAAGGAGACAGGCTTTTAAAACATTTTTATTTCACAAGGGTAACATTTAGAATGCAACACTATCAATTCCTCATGCTCTTTTCCCACAGGTGGATTATTAAAATATCATCACTTCATGTGTATGTTAAAACTGAACCCCCTATATTAGTTATCATAGTGTGCATAAGATGAGGCCTGCATTAAGTTATAGGTATCTTGTTGTGAAGGGGCACTGTTTCAGTTAGTGTGGGTACAAACAGATTATTAGCTACAGCTCAGAAATGGCCCTTCTACAGTGTGGGGGGATGTTGCCCTGAGGTATCTGCAAACCTGCAGTGTAGACAGAATACACCTGTGCAACCTGCCTTCAGAAAGTCACCAATGTAAGTCACATTGGTGAAGCATCTCCGAGCTAGGGGCTTGTGCTGGTACAACAGCACTACAGTTACACTGGTGCAAGCTTTCCTAATCTAAATAGGCTCTAACAGATTGTGGATCACAGAAGGCTCCTTCCATTCCCTTTTAAGCCCTTCAGTCACCCAATTACTGAGTGGTAAGGTTTAAAAAGAAAGTGTGAAAAAACCCTGAAGAATCCAAATTAAGAAACAAGGTGCTGATATTTATATAAGTATTTTGTAATTATATTAGCAAGAGCCCTGGTACTCTGCACACACTAAATTTCCATGCGTACAATGGATTCAGTGTCTTGCATTTCAGGTTTCTGCAGAATTTAAGATTTAATTTAAAACAATAAAAAGGGTTTTAGCTCTTCCAGTTGCAATGAAATCCTTTCAAATGTGACCCAATGGAGTGTTAAATGCTCATCTGCATAGCCACCTTGTTAGGGGACATACCATGGTTGTCACCCCATATAGTGTTTAATCTTGATGTGTATGCAGGCCCATAACCCTCTCCTTGGATTGTGGCGAAGTCCTGGACATAGTAAAAACATGCTTAGTCTCCACTAAGGGTATGTCTTCGATCCCCACTGGATCGATCAGCGGGTAGCGATTTATTGTGTCTAGTCTAGACGTGATAAATCGACCCCCAAGCGCTCTCCCGTAGATTCCTGTACTCCAGCACTGCGAGAGTCGCAAGCAGAGTCGACGGGGGAGTGGCAGCAGTCGACTCACAGCGGTGAAGACACCACAGTAAGTCAATCTAAGTACGTCGACTTCAGCTACATTATTCACGTAATATGGCCTGGTATTGCTAACACTGATGGGACTGAATTCTGTCCACACTAGCTATACCAAGACATTTTCTAACAAGTTTGGTACAGTCATATTGTAAATGGGTGCTCCCATGTACAATTGAAGTGTAGACCCTATTGAATTGTCAGGCAGAAAACATGTAACAGCTATGAATTACACCCATGCATCTCAGGGTAGGTCTATACTGCAATGGTACAGCTATGGAGCTGCACCTGTGCTGCTGTAGTGCCATAACGTAGATGCTTCTGACACTGATGGAAGGAGTTTTTCTGTTGATGGAGTTAATCCATCTCTCCGCAAGGAAGTAGCCAAGTAGACAGAGGAATTATTTTGCTCACCTACCCGCATTTACACTGGGGATTAGGTCAGCATACCTACAGCACTCAGGACACAAAGTTTTTCAGAGCTGACATAGCTAGGTCGATCTAATTTTTAAGAGTAGATTAGGCCTCAATCTGTTGTCAACTCTAAAGCGCGTTGTCACTTAATGTTTCCTCAGTCATCCAAATAGGGTGCTTCATTTGCGAGCTCAAATGCTTGTATCCATCTGGCAACCATAACTGGGTTACATGCAGTTTCAAAACAAATTCAATGAGCAAGCTTAAAAAATTCATTCTGATTCTAGGGATATTCTGTGTTCAAAATGGGGAGTCTCTCTGAAACCTGTAATATTTCTAAAGCCACAAGAAATGTAAGTGCACCCACTGTACATATGGTCCATTGAGGAAATTTAATTGTCCATGTTATAGTACTTGAAGTCTCTGTGCTCTTAAGAGCTGCTAATCATCCCCTCCATATCTGTAGAACTATATTTCAGGAAAAATGCTTCCTGTGGTAAAAGTCAATTAAAATAATATAAAATAAGGACATTGGACACACTAATCCTCCTTAGAAAAGATGGGAGAGTACAAGACATCCCACTCCCGTCTGAGCTGCAGCATAGCTTACTCTCTACTAATTTGGCCCTGCTGTACCACACACCACGTGCCAACCCCACATCTCCATTCTCAGAGGCTCCCAACAACTCCACGTGCCTCTCACACATTCTGTGACTCCACTTCCTTTTCCTAACCCCACTGGCCCTCAGCAGTCTGCTGCCAATCCCATATGCCTGCCCTACTACCCTCGTTCACTAATGTCAATGCCTCCCATCGCACCATGTGCTTGCCTCAGCCGCTCCGACCCTTACCCCAGTCATGTGCGTCTCCAACGTTCACCGCGTCTCCGCAAAGTTGCCACTGCCCCCACTACTACTCGTCTCCCCTACCCACCCTGGGGCTGCCTGCCCCAGCACCACGTGCCTGTCCCACCGCCGCCGCCGCCCAGCACCACGCGCCTCTCCCAGTCTTTACCCGCCGGGCTCTGGGTCCTGAGGCTGATGTAGCCGCGCAGCTTCTTCACCGCCCGGTCCCGGCTCCGCTTCTCGTTGGCGGCCAATCTCTGCGCGAACTGGATCTCGGGCGGCTGCGCGGCGGCAGCAGCAGCGGCAGGCGCCATGGTCCCTGCTCCACCATCCCCCCTCGCTCCCCCTCCCTCTGCTGGGTAGAAGGCGTCCCTCCCGCCAGGCCGCTGGAACCGGCTGACGCGTTCCATCGAACGCCCGCTGATTGCGTCACAATCGCTCGCTGTCGCAAAAGTTCTAGGTCTCTCCGGGGAGGGTTCTGCTCTTAAAGGGCTAGTAGTCACTTGGAAAGGTGCTTCCTCCTGCGGGGAAAATGTGCCGGTTGCAGTTTGTGCCACTACACAATACGTACATTTTAACGATCCCCTCCAAATGGCTTCCGTAGAAGCGGTGCCCAAAGTCCCCTCGCACTTTTGCTGGACACAGATGCTTTTCAGAATATAAAGCACTAGCTCGTCCCCGCGGCCACTGGGCACTGTGTTGCTTGAAACTCTAGATTAGTAGATAGGGTGACCAGATGTCCCGATTTTATAGGGACAGTCCTGATTTTTGGGTCTTTTTCTTATATAGGCTCCTATTACCCCTATCCCCGTCCTGATTTTTCAAATTTGCTGTCTGGTCACCCTATTAGGAGAAACAGCTTCAGGGATTAGTAAACATGGACTGAAAAATCCAGGCAAACAAATCCCACATGTGAAAAGTGAATGAGTTTAAGTTTTTGACAGAAATCTGAAAGCCCCTCTTTAACAAAAAGCATTCCCCTACAATACTAATGTTTATTTTAAACATACTAGTCATCTCTTTGCTTTGTATCAACAGCTTTGACCAGCACTGTCAACTCCCATTAAGGTACACAAGTATTATTATTTCCATTTTACAAATGGGAATGTGAGGCAGCAAGCAACGTAGGTCATTGCTACAAATGGATCTATACAGGTGATTCATGCCTTCCTGTCTCCAACTATTGGAGCGGGCATCACCCACACAGAATAATTTTCAAGGTCAGGAGGGCCTTGAATTACACAAAGTCAAGTAAGAAGTCTGTGGTAGGAACTCAAGCTGAATTTAGATCCCCTGAACATCAGTGCAGTACCTTAACCACAAGACCGTGCTTTCTACTTTGCAACTACATGGTGTTTTTTAACTTCAAAATGTTATATGGAAAACAGAGTCTGTATATGCAGTTACAATGCCAAATCAAGGAGAGACTGCCTGGATCTGTTCTTCTATTCTCATAAAATACTGCAATATATTATCAGCCCACAGAATCCAAAACGCCCAGCCCCAATGGGAGTTGGGCACCTAAATACCTCTGAGGATCTGGACCAGAGTTCATAATTTGTTACAATGGAGACTTTTGCCTGCAAAAACAGAGACGGGACACTTGACATGCTAATTTTTCTACATTCTTTCAACAGCACATACCTCTGATTTTTTCTTTCAGACTACTTATTTTTCTAATCTTCCAGATATCATGCCATACACCTTATGCAAGTAAAATGTCTGCAAAATGCTTTGAATATTTACCTTAAGTAGTTAATTTGTTTGGGGGGAGCTAGATCAGTTCTGGAAGTTACTCTGCTAAAAAATGACTCTTGCCACGTGAAAGCCAATAATGAGTTTTTTATTTATTCATTCAGGGACTTCATCCTGCAATAAATTCTGTGTGGCTAGACCTAGCTACAGGATTGGGGCCCAGCTAAAGTTGTAGCCCTAAATGTTTGTAACAAAAGAATGAATTCTGACTTTTACCCAGAGCTTGTGACTACCTTCTGCTTTAAGGCACACAATCAATTTTAAATTCACACTTCTGTTTGAAAATGTTTATATATACACTATAGTTACAAGTAATATCTAAGATTACTAGAAATGACAGAGGAATAAACATTTTTTTTCCAGCTTGCTTACTTTGTGCATTTGACAACACTTAAGGCTCCATCCTACAAGCTGTTCCACGGGGTCAGATCCCTGTGCCCATGTGGTTCCCATAGAGACTAGTGGAACTCCATGCAGACACAAGAGCCCAGCTATGTAAAATGCAAAGAGGATGAGAGCCTTGTTTCCCTGTTGTCTGTGTAAATTTTTCACAAACAACAGGAAAGAGAAAAGTGTTGTAATTATATTTTTAAAAGGTGTAATGGTGATCTGGGAAATTACAGACCAGTAAGACTTACATCTATACCTGGAAAATTATTTGAAACAATGATTAAAAAACAAACAAAACACCTGGAAGGTCATGGTATGATGATAGGGTCTAACCAGCATGGTTTCTACACAGGAAAGTAATGTCTCACTAATCTCTTACAGGTCTTTGAACACGTCAGTAAAGCAGTGGATAAAAGAGAACCAGATGACAATTTATTTAGATGTCCAAACAGGTCTTTGACAAAGTCACACACAAAAGACTATAAGAAGCTAATCAGTCACGGGATAAGAGGCAAAGCATTGTAATGGATCAAAAATTGGCTAGGAGAAAGTAAGCAAAGAGTAGGATTAGTTGGTTTTCCTTAGCATAAAAAGTTAACAGGGTGCCTCAAAATTCCAGAGTAGGCCCTTTAGTATTAAACAATGGTCTGGAAATAGTGGTGAGAAGTGAGATGTAAAAGTTGCAATGACAAAGTTATTTGGGTTAGTCAGGAACAGAGAGGACTGTGATGAACTTCAGAGAGACATCAACAAGCTAGGCAAATAGGCAACAAAATGGTGAATAAAATTCAGTATTGATAAACGCAAGCAATATATACTGAAGGGAAAATTTATTTTATACATTGTATAGAGTCTAGATTAACTCTCTCAACCCAGGACAAGGACCTGGGAATCACTACGAATAGTGTGATGAAGCCCTTGGCTCAACGTGCTGCAACATTTAAAAAAAACCCAAAATGTTAGACTGCATAAGGAATGGGATAGTGACTAACAGATTATAATGCCTTCATATCAATCAAAGTAGTGAGATCTCATCTAGAGTATTGTATGCAGTATTAGTTACCCCATCTCAGAAAGGATATTGTAGAACTAGAGGGGTGTTCAGAAAATGATGAGGAGAATAGCTGGAGACATGGAAAAATTCTCATGTGAAGAGAGATTTAAAAGATTGGGATTTTTTATTTTAAAAAAAGGAGACAAGAGAGAACATAATAAAAGTATATAAAATAGAGAAGCTAAACAAGGCCCAAGACAACAAGGAGTTCGGTGGCACCGTCAAGACTAACAGATTTATTTGGGCATAAACTTTCATGGGTAAAAAACCCACTTCTTTGTTGCATCTGAAGAAGTGGGTGTTTTACCCACAAAAGCTGATGCCCAAATAAATCTGTCAGTCTTTAAGATGCCACTGAACACCTTGTTCTTAAGTACAAAGGAACATCCAATTAAGTTTAGAAGTGGGAAATTCAAAAAAACTATAAAGGGAAATACTTTCCCACAGAGTATATAATTAGGCTCTGGATCTCATTGCTACAGGGTCTTTGAGGCCAAGAACTTAGTAAAATTTAAAAAGAGAGATTGATGGACAATTATTTCAAGAATATGGTAAACATTTTGAAAATAATATTAAAGTTGATGTTTCAAGGCTTAAACCAATTTTTTAGCTACTAGAGACTAGGATGAGCACTAATGTGGGACAGGGCAGATTATCCCACATCTGCCTACTGCAAGCGCTCTTACATTTTGCTCTGAAGCATCTTGTGCTGTCCAGTGTCAGAGACAATACTGGACTAGTAGGCCCAGAGACCTGATTCAGTATGGCACTGGCACTCCGTTACCACTACAAAACTGATTTTTCCTCCGTTGGTATTCTACTGTTGAGAATAGCCCACTTCCACTTAATTGAATGGTCTTGTTAGTGCTGGCCCCTCACTTGGTAAGGCAACTCCTATCTTTTCATGCAGATGGGGGGAGAGAGAGAGAGTGTGTGTGTGCTGTATTTTCCTCTCCATGCATCTGATGAAGTGGGTTTTAGCCCACGAAAGCTTATGCCCAAATAAATTTGTTAGTCTCTAAGGTGCCCCAAGGACTCCTCGTTGTTTTTACTGATACAGAATAACACAGCTACCACTCTGAAACTGGACATCAAACAGCTGCACTTTGCAGAAAATCCAAGTTGCCTGATTCCATTCCTCTTCCCATTGACTTTACTTATTGTTAATAGCTAAACTCCCACTCGCCTGTTTGTTCCTTTGGTGCTGAAACCTCCATAGGCATCAGTAGCCACCTAAAAACCATAAAACAGCCCCCAGCACCAGTCATCCCTATCCACGCCGTGGCAGTGCCCTTGCCCAGCCCAAGCACAACGGGCACTAGCATTAGCGATAGGGCAGGTCCTTATACCAACCCCCCGCAAACGCTCCCCCTTGATTGGCCAGCGTTGCCCACCGTCTGCTCCCCAAACACGCGCTCGCCCCCCGCTACCGAGCTCGCCCAGGCACGACTGGGGGCGCCCACGCGCAGCGCAGCGCAGCTCCGGGGTGCCCCGCCCCTCAACAGCAAAGAGGCTGCCCCCTCCCCCAGCGGGCCCGGCGCCCACGCGGCCGCGGCCCGCGCTTCCAACCAAGCCCGGAACCCGCTAGGCTCCGCCCATCGCCTACGTCAGACCGGGAGGGCGGGGCGTTCAGGGGAGTCACGTGGCTGGTGGCGGCGCTGCCCAGTTCCTCGCGCCGCGCGGCAGAGAGCGAGGCCGGCGCTATGAAGCGGAGCGCGCGCCCCGCAGGGGATGGGCAGGTAGAGCGGGCGGCGCCACCCGCCGCGCAAACCCCGGGGAGGGGGCAGCGCGGGGCCGGCCTCGGCCTCCCGCCCACATCGGGGGGGGGCAGCAGCGCCCTGACCCAGGCGGTGCGGTGCGGGGAGGGCCAGGGGCGCTGAGAGAAACGCCGGGTAAACAGTCTGCCCCGGGGAGCGGTGGCCTTACTGCCTAGGGGTGGAGGTGGCTTTAAAGTGGGGCAAGAAATGTTGCAGGGTGGTTCTTGCACATGGGATTTGATCTTACCCAGAGCTGAAGAAGCGCTGTAAGCTCCAAAGTCTCTCTCTTGCCAAAAGAAGTTGGTCCATTAAAAGATATTACCTCGCCCTCCTTGTGTCTCTAGTTACTTATGAAGCAGCCATTGCCACATAGCATCTAGGCACCACTCGGTACCTTCGTGCGTTAGAGCAATAATTAACCACGTTTTACAGATGGGGAACTGAGACACACAGTTAAATGATCTGCCCACTATCGCACGGGGAAGTTTGTGGCAGTGTCAGGAATTGATCCCAACAGGTCTTCTGCGTCTAGTGTGGGGCCTTAATCACAACACCATCCTTCTTTCCTTGGCAAAATAGTCTGTATCTAGTTACTTTCTTTTAAAAAAAATATTCCAACATGTGGGAGGTTTGAAAATACTGAGTGGAGGGAAGAAAATTAAACTTGGCTGTTGTAACTGTCATGTTGTATGAGATGAACTATATTTACTGAGAGAACCGTAAATTAGAATTTTCTCAATTTAACATCTCAATCCAAATGTTCCGATAACAGGCTTTTTTTAATTTAGTGTTCAATATGAATATATCCATCTTTGATGCCAATTCCAAATTGCTTTCTATTTTTCTTAAAACTACTGATTTGCTGTTTCATCCTTTGATCACTTATCTACCCAGTCCATTGGTTGGTCACACTGTTCATCTAAAGTCTTGCTGCCCCATTTATCTTCCCAACCCTCTGAGTCCCTTGAGATTTAATTCATTTTAATATTATTTATTATTTGTAATATGGTAGCACTTAGAGACCCCAATGTTGTTGCAGGGCACTGTACAAACATATGATAAAGAGATGCTCTCTGCCCTGAAAAGCTTACAGTCTATTGTTACATAGTAACTTTCACACTATGTAAAGAATATTACTTTAATATTTTTTATTTTCACTCTCTTGCCTGAACCAGAACAACTGGGATTTTGTTAAATGCAAGATAGCACAGGTGTGTTTTTGAAGTGGGGGTGGTGGTCGGGGGGAACTGCAAAAGAAACAAAATGAGAAGTAAAAATGAAGGGAAGCATAGAAAAAGAGAGAAGAGAAAGAGGAGGAAGCAAGCAACCAAGAAGGGAGAGGAAATAATAGAAAAAGGTGTGGGAGAAATACAAATACCATAGGTGTTGTCCTGATAGTTTAGTGGCAATGCATACTTGGAATGACCCTCATCCAGCTGGCAGTGGGAATGTTGCAGAGGCAGCTTAGCACTATAGGGAAAAGGCTGCATGTATAGTTCTTTAGCAACCCCTTGTGGCTGACTGAAGGAAGTTTGTATGCAGTGTTGTAGTCATGCTGGTCCCAGGATATTAGAGGCAAGGTGGGTGAGGTAATATCTTTTATTGCACCAACTTCTGTTGGTGAGAGAGAAACGTTTTTGAGCTTAAACAGAGCTCTTCCTCAGAAGGAAGTTTGACAGGTTTGAGGGGGAACTGTTTTCATTAGAGGTTTCTTGCCAGCATGGTAGTTGCTGGTTTATTTTAAACATTAACTGACCAGTGTGGGCACGCAGCTGTTAGGGCAGGTGGATTTGCAAGGCATGAGGTGATAATCAGTTGCCTATCTATTTGCAAATTTTTCAGGGTTACTATCTGAACATCTCTGACTAGTTTTGGAGGGGTTTTAATAGTGTACACATCAAATAAAGATTGGGGGATTTCAACATATTTCTAGTTTTGTGTCCTTTTTGGTAGGTGAGGTAGTCCCCATAATGCAAGGTTCTTGGAGAGGGAGAAGGGGGGAAATTAAGGTTCCTGGAAGGATGTTCCCTCCTGTCCCCCCTAAAAGGAGCAGAATTTAAATAAAAAGGGGAAATAAGAGGGGAGAGAGAAACAACAAGAGAGACTTGTGGAAATGGACAGGATTGTAAGTAAAAAATTAGACACATATAATACAAAGTGATCAGAGTAGAAGAGAGTAAGAAATATGTTGCTTCATTTTAGGGAGAAAAAAATTGTGGGTTTTTTAAGCACCCAGTCTAGTTGTTGGATGTAACATAAATATTATAATTGGATTGGTGGTTGAAATAGCAAAATATCACTCAGAAATTTTGCAATCCTGCCTTTCGAAAGGATGTTGGAGAACAGATATTCCAAACAAAGAAAACTGAATCTCTTAGTGATAACTCTTGAATGTACAGCAGAGGTTTCAAGACAGTGCAATGTGCACCTTCACCTCTGAGATTAGAGTTGAGTCCGCAGTTTATTTTGGAATTGAGATTTTTTTAAATCACAGGTTTTTTTTAAACCAGAGCTAATTTTCTCAGGCTGCAGAGTAGAAATGGATGCTATAGTAATAGTTAGGTACAAGAAGAGGAATTACATGACTCTTACTGGTCGTAACTCAGAATTTAATTTCTTCTGTGTGTTTTTGGTTCATCGTGAATGTTAATTTAAGTTTTTTTTAATATTTAATTGATCTTTTCTGGTGAATAGAAATATTTCCAGTAGAAGAACTATTATAGCAACATGGCTGGGGGGTTGTTCAGAAAACTTTTGAGTTCATTTAAAACTATGAAAGGTGCAGCATAAGCCTTAGGACATTCTAAAGACAGTAGTTCAGCATGTGTATGACACTTACTATTTTCAAAGTCCCATGCTTTAAAAGACCACTAGATAACATTTCCTTTCAAAATAAAATTCTATACTTCTGATCTGAACAGATATTGAATGCAGGGAGATGCATTTGTGGGAGTGAAGGATGTGTAACTAGAATACAAATGAGAGAATATTGCGGAGTAACAAAGATATCTGTGGTCTGTTCCATGTTTCAGAAGGCTGAGACCAAAGAGGAATTTGTTAAAGTCAGAAAGAGAGATTTGGAGAGACTCACAACTGAAGTGATGCAGTTACGAGACTTCCTACCTAGAATACTGAATGGAGATGTCTTGGAGAGCTTCCAGAAATTGGATGTTATTGAAACAAGTGAGTTGTACCACATTAGCAGCAATCATAAATACTTCAAACACTGTTTAGAACAAACAGCCCAGTTTGTACAAATGGCTATAGATTTTTGTTGACACATTCTGCTTAAATATTTTGTTAAAGGATAACCCTGGTGTTTTTCACAATTTCAGAATTAACTAGACATATGTCAATCAATTACATTTTTTTTTTAATTTAAATTAGTTAACTGAAGACAAAACCTTTATTGACTCACGCACGCTACCATTTTCCTATCAAAAGACAAAGGAAGAGAGATTGGGACAGGAAGAAACTCATTCTGCACTGAAAACCATGAGAGAAGTGCAACAGCAGATGAGGCTCCAAAGAAATTCGACCTTTTTGAACTTAAGGCATATCTATCTGCTTCCCTTCAACTTTATATCACAAACTCGTCGTCTTTTTTTTCTGCAACCCCTTTCCTATCCAAGCTCCAACAGCTGTGGAGAAGAACTGAGGGAGACCATCAAAGAGGGCCAAATAGTAGTAAAGATGGTGCTGTCAGTGGCTGTTGATGCATCGTACATGGTTGCCAGATCCATGGTCATGGCCAGTACACCTTGTAGTGGGGTGGTTACCCCGCTCCTGCCCTGAAGGGCTTAAAGCAGCCTGGCAGAGGGCTGTGGCAGAGCAATCAGGGCCCAGCTGGCCCTTCTAAGAGGGCAGTGGTCCAGAAGCAGGGGGGAGTCTCTCTCTGTCTCTAGAGAAGGATGAGCCTGGCTGCTTAGGAGCTCACAGGGTACCTAGAGTAGAGCAGGGCTGGGGGAAGGCCAGAGGAGTGGGGGAGCTCTGGCCTGGAAACCCCCCAGGCTGCAGGCCTTATTAAAGGCCCAGAAAGGTACTGGGGTTGCAGAGGGCAGCCCAAGGACAGGCAGAGGCAGCAGGTCTAACCCCCCCCTTGCCTGTGATGAGTGGCTTTTACACTGCAGTCTGCCCCAGTGAGCGGGGGCTAGATGGTGACTGGCAGTAGCCCACGACTGAGGCAAGGTGGGTTTAGAGTGTTGGGGGGTCCCCCTGGGTGGGGAGACCCTGAGACTGCGGGGGTATTGCCAGGGGGCAGCACCCCAAACACAAGGGGCACCGGGTCCTGGGAGGGACACGAGGGCCAGTGGCAGTGGGACACCAGCCTGCTGAGGGCGCTCCAAGGCTGGGAGAGCTAATTCCCTGGACAACCATCAGGAGGCGCTGCAGGGGTGAGTCACGTATCGTTACAAACCTACATGCCTCTTGGTTGCAGACATCCGGTATTCCAAAAGAAGTACAAACTTCTATAAAAGACTTGTCCTTCAAGGAGACTTCAGTAACCAGATGGATGAAGTGCTCCATTCCTTCAAAGATTCAAGAGCTCTGCTGAGGTCAGTAGTAAACTGTTCTCCAGTACCATACTATAAGCTGTTCCAATACCAGCCCCTACACGACAAAGAATGCTATTCTACCTCCATAACTGCCAAGCAGAATAACCATCTAGGAAACAGCTTATTATTCCAGAAGAGACCCGTCATCTTCCATTGTGCACCCAAATCCCTTTCAGAGGCAGCAGGCTTGATGTGAGTGTTGGGAGCCTCATCAAGAGCAATCCAGAGTTGATCATCAGAAGATGCTTTACTCCCTTCCTGGGGGTGTGGCCAGAGATCACTGCTGACAAATGGGTGTTAAACATCATTGCCCACTGCTACCCCATCCTCTTTCATTTTTTGCACCTTACCTACCACCTTCTACTGTCCCTCTTCAGGGACCCTTCTTGCGAGTGCCTGTTACAGAAAGAAGTGGCCTCTCAGAAGCCACAGAGAAGGTGCTGCAAGAGTACAGGGGTAGAGGCATGTGCTTTTAATTCTTCCTTATTATGAAAATGAAAATGGGGTCTTCGTCCTATCCTACACCCGAGGAGACCAAACAAATACGTTCACTGCCTCAGATTCAGGATTTTTCATCTCTTCAGGTTCAAGATCGGTTTGTGGCTCTCAACTCACAGGACAGACTTCCACATAGCCACCATCTACCTGGCCCACAGGAAGTACCTGAGATTTACAGTGGGGCCTACTCACTAACAGTACAAAGTATTGTTATTCCGGCTCTTCACATCATCAAGAGACTTCACAAATGCCTAACTGTGGTAATGGCAGCAGTGCACCTGAGAAAGAGGGTCATCCATATCTATCCATGGCCAGATGATGAGTTAATTGGAGGCAGCTCACAACAAGAGACATTGACAAGTTTCAGTTATAGCCTCTGTCCATTTTCCCAGCTGTACTTCCGGGAAATGTCCCTGTGGCCCACCACCTCCCGCAGCTCCCATTGGCCGGGAACGGCAAACCACAGCCATTGGGAACTGTGGTGGTCCGTGCCTGCAGACAGTCAACGTCAGCAAAATGTCTCACAGTCCGCAATCAGATTACCCTGATGGGCCGCATATGGCCTGCGGGCCGCAGATTGCCCACCTACTAGCCAGAGAATTTATGTCAGTGTGGGACCTCAGTGTTATTCTCTTAAAACTTATGGGGCGCACCCCCGGCTTTTGAGCCTGTCTCCTACTGTACTCCATCCACCATCTCTCAAAACAATCTTTTTTGGTGGCCATCAGCCAGCAGAGTGAGTGAGCTTCAGGCACACATGACTGAACCCCCATACACATTGTTTCACACAGACAATGTGATACTGGGACCTTATGAAGATTCATACCCAAAATGGTTTCTGAGTTCCAGTGTAGTCAATCCATTAACTTACCTGTGTTCTTCCCAAAACAACACTCAAGACAAAGGGAGAAGAAACTACACAGTCTGGATGTATCCAGAGCCCTTTGAAATTATATTGACAGGAATACATTTTTCAAAATGTCTTCTGATCAGTTTTGGCTACAGCTGGTTGTTTTATCAAAAAGTTTGTCAAACTGGATAACACAAAGTATCTTGACATGTTACCATTTGGCTGGTGTACCTCCCCCACCAAATATTAAGGCTCACTCCATCAGAACTCAAACAACATCTTCTGCAATTGCCTTATATTTGTCAAGCATTATTCCAAATTTGGGAGAGCAGTACTCCAATTTTGATTTGACTGACACAGCTGTTACTCCTCATTCATACCATCTGGAGAAGATACTGTTTGCGAGTCACGTACAGTAGGATCCACGCTGGCACATACTTGAAGAAGAAAGAATAGATATTTACCCTACAGTAACTGTGGTTTCTTGCGATGATGCCATGACCTGCCTCCTTCCCTGCTTGTCAGAGTCCTCAGCAGCACAGGCTTTGAGTTGCGAGGGAAGATTGCACACCGTCTGCCCTTTATGTCTTTGTGCAGGAGCATAAGGAGGCACAAGGTGCATGTGTAGCCCTGACAGTCACTGCTGTTCAGAAAACATTCTGACCTTGTGCGCAGGAGGGGCATGTGCACTTACAATAGGATCCACACTGACTGCAGCATTTCAAAGAATCACAGTTACTGTAGGGTAAGTAAATAATTCTTTCTTTGTGTGGCAGTAAATAGAGCCACTTTAAGAACATAAGAACGGCCATACTGGTCAGACCGAAGGTCCATCTAGCCTAGTATCCTGTCTTTCGACAGTGGCCCAGAGGGAATGAACAGAACAGATAATCATCAAGTGATCCATCCCTTGTCACCTATTCCCAGCTTCTGGCAAACAGAGGCTAGGGACACCTTCCCTGCCCATCCTGGCTAATAGCCATTGATGGACCTATCCTCCATGAATTTATCTAGTTCTTTTTTGAATCCTGTTATAGTCTTGGCCTTCACAACATCCTCTGGCAAAGAGTTCCACAGGTTGACTGTGTGTTGTGTGAAAAAATACTTCCTTTTGTTTGTTTTAAACCTGCTGTCTATTAATTTCATTTGGTGGCACCTAGTTCTTGTGTTATGAGAAGGAGTAAATAACACTTCCTTATTTACTTTCTCCACACCAGTCATGATTTTATAGGCCTCTACTATATCCCCCCTTAGTCCTCTCTTTTCCAAGCTGAAAAGTCCCAGTCTTATTAATCTCTCCTCATACGGCAGCCATTTCGTACCACAGTCATTTTTGTTGACCTTTTCTGAATCTTTTCCAATCCCAATATATATTTTTTGAGATGAAGCGACCACATCCTTACGTAGTATTCAAGATGTGGGCGAACCATGAATTTATATAGAGGCAGTATGATATTTTCTGGCTTATTACCTATCCCTTTCTTAATTATTCCCAACATTCTGTTTGTTTTTTTGACTGCCGCTGCATATTGAGTGGATATTTTCAGAGAATTATCCACAATGACTCCAAAATCTCTTTCTTGAGTGGTAACAGCTAATTTAGACCCCATCATTTTATATGTATAGTTGGGATTATGTTTTCCAATGTGTATTACTTTGCATTTATCAACATCGAATTTCATCTGCCATTTTGTTGCCCAGTCACCCAGTTTTAAGAGATCCTTTTGTAGCTCTTTGCAGTCTGTGTGGGACTTCACTATCTTGAATAGTTTTGTATCATCTGCAAATTTTGCCACCTCACTGTTTACCCCCTTTTCCAGATCATTTATGAATATGTTAAATAGGACTGGGCTCAGTATAGATCCCTGGGGGACACCATTATTTACCTCTCTCCATTCTGAAAATGGACCATTTATTCCTACCTTTTGTTTCCTATCTTTTAACCAGTTACCAATCCATGAGATGACTTTCCCTCTTATCCCGTGACAGCTTATTTTGCTTAAGAGCCTTTGGTGAGGGACCTTGTCAAAGGCTTTCTGGAAATCTAAGTATACTAGATCCATTGGATCCCCCCTTGTCCACATGCTTGTTGACCCCCTCAAAGAATTCTAGTAGATTGGTGAGGCATGATTTCCCTTTACTAAAACCATGTTGACTATTCCCCAACAAATTTATGTTCATCTATGTGTCTGACAGTTTTGTTCTTTACTATAGTTTCAACCAGTTTGCCGGCCTGTAATTGCTAGGGTCGTCTCTGGAGCCACTTTGTTCTTTCCCAGTGAATTGTGGACACATGGAGGGAATTGTAAGACGGCACTGGAGAAAGTTTTTAAAATTATTTTTTTCCCTTCAGAATTTCACAGTTCGTTATACAAATATAAGAGAAATTAATATTTAAAGTGATTATTCAGTTGACTAAGTGGTACTCTATGTTCAGAGAGGAGACCTGGTCCTGGTCTCTCATTCTGCAGATTGCAGTGAGTGAGATTGTCTTATGAAGACAGCCCACCTAGTGATGCAGGCTAGTTTGAAGTGGCATGGGGCTAATCTCTTGATTTGTTAGCATTATAATTGTGATGGGTTGGATCACAGAAACCCCCTTGGGGCTGCCAATTGATGTGCCAAGACTACTTCTGCCCCTGCTTTCCCTGCCTGCTTCAGACTCCAGCATCCTGTCTTTTTGAGCCAGACACGCCAGTTTGCTCCAACACAGACCCAGGGTCTGAACCACATGCCCCAAAGCTGCAGACTTAACTGAGAGCAATTTAAGAAGTGTTCCTGTCTTTAACACTCAGATGTCCAACTCCCAATGGGGTCCAAACCCCAAATAAATCTGTTTTACCCTGTATAAAGTTTATACAGGGTAAACTCATAAATTGTTCGCCCTCTATAACACTGATAGAGCGATATGCACAGCTGTCCCCCCCTCCAGGTATTAATACATACTCTGGGTTAATTAATCAGTAAAAAGTGATTTTATTAAATACAGAAAGTAGGATTTAAGTGGTTCCAAGTAATAGCAGACAGAACAAAGTGAATTACTAAGCAAAATAAAATAGAACACGTAAATCTATGTCTAATACAGTAAGAAAACTGAACACGTAAATCTATGTCTAATACAGTAAGAAAACCTCACCCTCAGAGGAATTCCAGTAAGCTTCCTTTTACAGAATAGTCTCCTTCCAGCAATCACTCATGCCCCCTGTAGTTACTGTCCTTTGTTCCAGTTTCTTTCAGTTATCCTTGGGGGTGGAGAGGCTATCTCTTTAGCCAACTGAAGACCAAATGGAGGGGTCTCCCAGGGGTTTAAATAGACTTTCTCTTGTGGGTGGAGACCCCCTCCTCTCTCCTATGCAAAGTCCAGCTCCAAGATGGAGTTTTGGAGTCACATGGGCAAGTCACATGTCCATACATGACTCAGTTTTTACAGGCAGCCGCCAGTGTTTACATGCTACCCTGAACGTCCTCAAGTAGACTTCTTATGTGGATTGGAGGCTTCCAAGATTCATTGTCCTTTAAGTGTTTCTTGATTGGGCACTTAATTTGCACATTCCTTTCTCAAGAAGCTGACCAAAAGCTTTACTAAGGCCACTTAGAAATCAAGCAAGTACACAGCAAATATTCATAACTTCGAACACAACAATGACACATGCATACTAATAGGATGAATATATTCAGTAGAGCATAACCTTTACATAGATATGTTACATAGCATATGTAGCCCAAAACATATTCCAGTTATATCATATATACATTCATAAGCATATTTCCATGAAGCCTTATGGGGTGCAACATCACAATAATAATTTGCACTTGAGTTCTATTTATTACAGCAAAGCACTTTAAATAAAATCATATTTCCAATAAATCTGGAGATCAGTTTCTCTTATTTAACTGTTTTTCTTTTTTCTTTAAAGCAGTCATGGATCAGTTTTAGCCAGCACTATAAAGATATGCTTAGCATTTATCTAGTGTTCCACAAACATTAATACATTTGGAGCGCTTGTACTACATTTTTAAATTGTTCACATACTTCATACCCTGTAGATTAAATCAACATTTACTTCTAGTTGGTGTTGGTATTTTCCTCATCTTTGCCACTAACATTGAGGGCAAAGACTCTAGATAATTTATGAAAACTAATAAAAAAATAGAAAATGAACAATATTAAATATAAAGTTACTGTTCTGGGCAAAAGGGAGCTGAATTTCAGCATAGCTTACTGTACCCTTTTGTGGTCAGGTAAGAGATTTGATCCTTCACCGTGAATTCTCATGTATTTCCTGGTTTAAATAAAAAACTTCATGTTAATTTAATAGGTTTTTTTGTAATAATTGTTTAATAATGTGACACATGGTTATAGTCCCAGTTGGCCACAAGGAGGAGGCCTGACACAACCAAATATTAAAGCAGACTTTTCATATTGCATTTGGCAGAATCTTCATAGGTAACTGCTTGTAACTTCTTGTTTAATTTTTTCAAATTGTATTTTGCAGACATGGAGAAAAGAGAGCAAGAACTAGAGCAGGTAAGAATGGATTGTGAACACTTCAAAGCCCGTCTGGAAACAGCCCAAGCAGATTGCATGGGGGAGAAAAAGGTACATTTGTTCACAAAAAAGTAAGCTATGATCTGTATGCTTGAGTTTTAGTAAGAAGTGCAGGGAAATACCAGTCCAGCACTTGAACCTTGCAAGATATCTCTTCAAGTATATGGCTTCTGGACAACCTGGAAAACTGTTGGGCATTGAGTTCATATAGCCAAATAATATGTAAATTGTGCACCTAAAAGTTCTAGCGTTAATACTTTTTGTATGAAAGATTGTTCTAGACTAGAAAGAGCCATATTATAAGAGTAGTAAAATGAAACACAGCTGCAGTACTAATAATTATTTGAAGCTGAAATCTTAATGGGAAACAAATTGACACTTCTGTCTGGATTTCTTTACTTCTTGTTATAAATGTCTCTAAAATAACTAATTACGTATTATTCCCATAAATGGAGTTGGGGGAAAACTAAAAATGTTTGATAATTGTGTTCAGAGATCTCTCCTTTTTTTCAAACATAAAATTACACCTGAATTGGTATAATAAAGGGATTGTCTCTCGGTTATATATGTATATATTGCATAGTCTACATGAGGTTCAAAATAATTTGATTTTTTTATATTGTATGTGCCACAATTGTTATATGTCACAGAATGAATTTAGGACAGTTTTGTCCTTAAATATGAATTTCCTTAATTTTTTTTTTAAATTGACTCTTTTTGAATCTGGTTCAACACACAGCACTGCAAATCTACATAAATGTGCTCTTTGTACCAAGATTGAGAAACACACTGCTTGGGTGTTCTCAAAGCTTGTTGCAAGATCTTTTCAGCTAGTTGACATAAAGAGCTGTTTGGAGGAATTAGTCCCTTGAATTTAATATAACATTTCTATAATATGTCTGTTTCAAAAGGGAAAATACATAGAATATAACACAGGCATTGCTATGCACAAAATATTGAACAAAACCGGCCCCAGGACCGACCCTGGGGGCACACCGCTTGATACCGGCTACCAACTAGACATAGAGCCATTGATCACTAGCCGTTGAGCCCGACGATCTAGCCAGCTTTCTATCCATTTTATAGTCCATTCATCCAGCCCATACTTCTTTAACTTGCCAGCAAGAATACTGTGGGAGACCATATCAAAATTTTTGCTAAAATCAAGGAATAACACGTCCACTGCTTTCCCCTCATCCACAGAGCCAGTTATCTCATCATAGAAGGCAGTCAGGTTAGTCAGGCATGACTTGCCCTTGGTGAATCCATGCTGACTGTACCTGATCATTTTCCTCTCCTCTAAGTGCTTCAAAATTGATTCCTTGAGGACCTGTTCCATGATTTTTCCAGGGACTGAGGTGAGGCTGACTGGCCTGTAGTTCCCCGGATCCTCCTCCTTCCCTTTTTTAAAGATGGGCACTACAGTAGCCTTTTTCCAGTCATCCGGGACCTCCCCCAATTGCCATGAGTTTTCAAAGATAATGGCCAATGGCTCCGCAATCACATCCGCCAACTCCTTTAGCACCCTCGGATGCAGCGCATCTGGCCCCATGGACTTGTGCTCGTCCAGATTTTCTAAATAGTCCTGAACCACTTCTTTCTCCACAGAGGGCTGGTCATCTCCTCCCCATGCTGTGCTGCCCAGTGCAGTAGTCTGGGAGCTGACCTTGGTCGTGAAGACAGGGGCAAAAAAAGCATTGAGTACATTAGCTTTTCCACATCCTGTGTCACTAGGTTGCCTCCCTCATTCAGTAAGGAGCCCACACTTTCCTTGACCTTCTTCTTGCTGCTAACATACCTGAAGAAACCCTTCTTGTTACTCTTAATATCTCTTGCTAGCTCAGAGGTGAGCAAACTATGGCCCGCGGGCCACATCTGGCCCATGGGACCCTCCTGCCCGGCCCCTGAGCTCCTGGCCTGGGAGGCTAGCCCCTGGCCCCTCTCTACTGTTCCCCCGAAGCCTCAGCTCGCCCCGCCGCCAGCACAGTGCTCTGGCCAGCAGGGCTTGAGAGCTCCTGGGGCAGCTCAGCTGCAGAGACGGGCCTGATCCGGTGCTGCGCGGTGGTGTGGCTGGCTCCAGCCGGGTGGCGCGGCTGTAGTGCTGCCAGCCACTGATACTCCAGGCAGCGCAGTAAGGGGGCAGGGAACAGGAGGGGTTGGATAGAGGGCAGGAGAGTTCGGGGTGCTGGTCAGGAGGCGGGGGTGTGGATAGGGGTCGGGGCAGTCAGAGGGCGAGGAACAGGGGTTGAATGGGGGTAGGGATCCCGGGGGGGCAGTCAAGAAGGAGGAGGTGGGCTGGATGGGGCGGCGGGGGGCAGTCAGGGGCAGGGGACAGAGAAGGGGTGGTTGGATGGGGGAGGGGTCCCGGGGGGGCATTCAGGAATGAGAGGAGGGGTTGGATGGGGCAGCGGGGGGAGGCAATCAGGGACAGGGGTTCTGGGGGCTGTCAGGGGACAGGGAGCGGGAGGGCAGGGGTCCTAGGGGGGCTGTCAGGGAACCGGGGTTGGATGGAGCAGGAGTCGGGGGGGGCATAAGGGGGCAAGAAGTGGGGTGGGGGCACGGATAGGGTGTGGGGTCAGGCCACGCCTGTCTGTTAGGGGAGGCTGTGCCTCCCCAAACCAGCCCTCCATACAATTCCAAAACCCGATGCCTGCCCCTGTTCTAGCTGCAACTCCAAGTGTGATTTGGCCTTCCTGATTTCACTCCTGCATGCCTGAGCAATATTTTTATACTCCTGGTCATTTGTCCAATCTTCCACTTCTTGTAAGCTTCTTTTTTGCGTTTAAGATCTGCAAGGATTTCACTGTTAAGCCAAGCTGGTCATCTGCCATATTTACTATTCTTTCTACACATTGGGATGGTTTGTTCCTGCATCCTCAACAAGGATTCTTTAAAATACAGATCTCCTGGACTCCTTTCCCCCTCATGTTATTCTCCCAGGGGATCCTGCCCATCAGTTCCCTGAGGGAGTCAAAGTCTGCTTTTCTGAAGTCCAGGGTCCGTATTCTGCTGCTCTCCTTTCTTCCTTGTGTCAGGATCCTGAACTCGACCATCTCATGGTCACTACCTCCCAGGTTCCCATCTACTTTTGCTTCCCCTACTAATTCTTCCCTGTTTGTGAGCAGCAGGTCAAGAAGAGCTCTGCACCTAGTTATGCATTATCTTTAGAGCTTGGTCCTCCTGAAGTTCCAGGAGTTCCCTTTCTACAGCAGATGTTTCTGTGACCACGGTTTTGGGAATCAGACAGCCATTGTTGATCACATCAACCATGAAAGGGTTTACAAGAAAGGCGAAGCAGGATCTCAGCTTCTGCAAGTCTTCAAACCTGACCTGAAAGTATCAAGCAGTCCTTGTCAATTACCTCTGTATTCCTCAAGTTTGTGATCTTCTTCAATTTCAGGGAATGTTTTTACCCTACTCTTGAGTTGGGGAAAGTGGTTGAAGTATCTTGACACTATGTTGCTGAAGCTTTAACCTGTTCTGGAAGCTGAATACTGCCTGAGTAAAGTCAGAAATAATCTTATCCTTCCCTTGGAGTGCCAAATTGAGAGTTTGCAGATGCTGCATAATATCCGCAAAAAATATGAGATTCTGCATCCATTGCTCATCTTTCAGTTGTGGATAGGAAATTTTTCTTCAAGGAAGGCATTGAAAGGCTCCAGCAGTTCCACAAACCTATTTAAGACATTGCTGGTTGATAACCATCTCACAATACAGTAGAAAGAGATGTCATTAGATTTGTCTTCAAGATCCAGCTCTTCAATTAAATTTTTGAACTGTTGATGAGTCTTCACATTCAAACAGATGAAATTGACAAATTCTAGGACCGTTTTTGTAATATTTTTGTACTTGAAATATGTGCCTGTGAGATGTTCTCAGTAGATGATAAAATGAACAGGGAGAAACTCTGGAAATTTGGGATTGCTTTTCAAGAGTCCGATAAGGCCTACTTTTCCCCCCTACCATGGCAGGTGCTCCATCCATTGCTACATTGACAAGTTTATCCAATGGTACATCGGCATTTGTCAATGCTTTGACAAGTGCATTCTTTATGTCAGCACCACGGGTTGTTTCTTCTAGCGCCACTGAGTCCCAACATTTCTTCTTTCACAATTACATCCACGGAAACATAGCGAACAAATATAGCTAGTTGTGGTCTATCTTGTATATCACGGATTCATTGACAGGTGGAATGCTAGAGAATTCTTTAGATCGTTTTGCATCTTGCATGCAATATCAGCACTGATCTGCCTCTCCGTAGGGTGGCGCGAAATTGGAATTTGCTTTATTGGTTGCTAAAGTTTTGTGTTACTTGGATCTAAAATTGCAACCACTTCTGCGGTATTCTTAACAAATTCTCCATCACAAAGTGGACATTTAGCACAAGTGATATTCCATGACATAACAAAACTAGCTTTGGTCATTGTGTCAGCTTCCTTACTGAACGCAGAAAGTAGTAGACTGTTTAGGCGTGAGTTTAATGCAGTTAGCTTGTTCCTCCTTAATTCTGATTCAGGAGGGTATTTAGACAGAAAGTTGTTATGATTAGTTTTGTAGTGAGGTTTCAAGGTGCTCACTTTGTAGTGAGTGAGCAATGCACTGCAGATAAGGCACTGGGGTTTCCCACCTCTAACGGTGGATGCAAATTCTTCCTCCCATTCTGGCTTAAAACTTCAGCTTTCTTCATACTTGTGTTCCTTACAATTTGAAGATGTCATTGGCATCCACGAAATTAATGGAGGGTTAACACTTACATCTAAAACTATTGAAATCTGACTTATGAACAGTAAACACCGCCTGTGTTGTGCAGAATGTGGGGAGATCCCAAGCAAGGAGGTCCACACAGTACTACGTGAAGCAATTTCCTGTTATAATGGGCATGTGCAGCTGAAATCCTGAGCCTGGGCACCTCCTGCAGGGCTGGACTCCCAAGCACCAGCTCTTCTCATGGCGCTACAAACCCATGTATCAGCTTTTCCCAGCGAGGCTGCAGCCCCAATGCACTGGCTCTTCCCAGCAGAACCGCAGACCCATGCACTGGCTCTTCCTGGTGGGGCTGCAGCCCTGAGCCTCAGCTCCTCGGGCGGGGCGACAGCCCTGAGCTCTGTGAGCCGCACTCAAACTCTTAAAGAGCTGCATTTTGGCCACGCCTCTTATAGTAATTTCATCTAGATCACATTTCCCTAGTTGGCTTATGAAAATGTCATGGGGGATTGTGTCAAAAGCCTTACTAAAATCAAGATATATCACATCTAGAGCTTCCCCCTATTCAGAGGACCAGTAACCCTGTCAAAGAAGGAAATTAGGTTGGTTTGGCATGATTTGTTCTTGACAAATCCATGTTGGCTGTTCCTTCTAATCCTGTTATCCTCCAGATGCGTATCAACTAATTGTTTAATAATTTCTTCCAGTATCTTCCCAAGTGTCAAATTAGGCTGATTGGTCTATAATTCCCCAGGTCCTCTTTTTTCTCCTTTTTAAAGAAAGGTACCATGGTTGCCTTTCTTGAGTCTTCTGTGACCTCAGCCTCCTCCAGGAGATCTCGAAAATAATTACTAGTGGTTCTGAGATTGCTTTAGCTAGTTCTATAAACACCCTAGGATGAATTTCATCAGGTCCCACTGACTTGAATACATCCAGCTTTTCTAAATATTCTTTAACCTGTTTTCCCCCTATATTGGCTTGCATTCCTTCCACCTTGTTGATAATGTTAATACTCTTTTCTTGGTCAAGAATGAATAATCATTTTGTATTCCACTGTTTCTTCACAAACCTAGATAACTGTGATGTCCCAGGTCTCGAACCCAGGCCCTAGGAATCCCCAGACAGCTGCAGCATCCTGACCTCCACCCAATGACTACGGAAACCTGGTGTGCTTGAGAAGCTACTAGGGCTGTAGCCTCAGCCAAGGCAACACCTATGGGAACTCTGATTGGAGGATCACCCACCTCCACCAGGAGGAGGACCAGGAAGTTTGTCTGAGTAACAAGGTGGTGTCCTGTTGTGGCTGCATTGGACCCTGCTTACTGCACCCAACCCTGTTCCTGCTCTGCTCCCGCCTTATCCCTGCCTTGGCTCCTGTACCCTCTTGTGCGCCTGCCCCATGCTTGATCCTTGCCTCTCCTCCTGCCTTTGCGCTTTACCTCCAATCCTCAGTGATCGGTCCTGGCTCTGACCCTTGGTTCTGCCTTTTGGCATCTGACCTCAGCTCAGAGCCTCAGCTTCGATTCCTGGTTCTGACTCTGGCTAGACCTCTGGCTCTGACAATTGGCAGTTGACTCTGGTGCTGACCCAAGGCTTTGTTCAACAAGCTGGATACCTGCTTTTTCCACTAGACCTGACTTTTGCTCTGACTACTAGGCCAAACTGCCTACGTCTCAGTCCCTAACAATAACTTCTTTAGGAAATTAAGACACTCTCTGAACCTGAGCAAAATTGGAAGCATAAATGTAATCTTTGATTCACTGTTGTCTTCATAACTAATCACTTTCTAGTTACGTAGTTTATCACTGTCGTAGTCATGAAGTTTGACCCTTCTTGGAAGATGTTGCACAGCACAATAACTAGTCAGTGGTGTGCACCAATAGTAGAATTGCTTCTTGGAGGGTTGTTAGTGTGTTTTCTTGCAGGTCTGTTTATTCTCCTGGTTTTGTAAATATTATTTCTGGTTTTCATTCATTTGCTATGATGTTGTTTATGAACGGTTTGATTTTTTTGCTGTGGCTTTGCATCCTGACAGGCTTATCCAGTTATGACATTACCAAAGTTATGTCTTATTAATCAACATCGCATTTCCTATCCTAAGTGCAAAATGCAAACACTGAATAAATGAAATACAGAAAAGAAGAGAGATAGGAAGAAAGTTCAGTGTATTTGAGTAGAAGACTTGCTGCAAGATGGTGTCAGAGAAGCTAATGGATCTGATGTTGAGTTTAGAGAAAAGAGAGTAAATTCAACAAACTCATTTTTAAGTTAACAAGATTTTAGTGGCTGGTTTTAATAACAGACTGCTTTTAGTACACACAGAAAAATTTCCCAAAACTGTTTATTTACCAGCAACAGAAGTCCCAGATTCTTTGGTATCATTAATTAGTGTAAGTCTATTGAGTAGACTACAGTAACAGAAGAATATATTGTGGATTGATGCTGAAAAATCTGCTCAATACATTTCATTTGCAAAACAGTGAATCTCATGTTGCATTTCCCACTGCCAGCAAATTTAATCAACACAAGGGTGGCTATAAGATGTGATGTAGGCAGCCAGATGTGGACATAAGAAAAGATTAGCAAAGAATATTTTTAGACCAATTATGTGACCTAAGACATCTAATTAAAGTCATCACTTCTAACAGTAACGTATGAATCTGCGAAGCATTGTGGATGGATGGGGGTACCATGTTATAGCATCTTATCTTTAGGTGACTTTAACTCTTTGGGTATTTTCAACCCCACAACTTCAAAAATTTAGACAATCCCCCAAAATTGAGATCCCTGGCTTTGAAATCCTGAGCGTGGTGTTTTTCGCTTGGTTTGGGGTTTTTTTAATCATATGTTTGGCTCTGTTTTTTTCCTCCATACTCAAACTTGTTAAGAAAACATACTCCCCCCGCTCCCCCTCCCTGCCCTTTATGTGTCAGGATGGGAAACAACAGGGCACCCACACAAATGGGATGCTTCCTTCTGACATGGACCGTACTTTCCCCATTTTTAACTCTTCAGTTGGCATCCTTTTCTTTCCTGGCCCCTACTCCCTCTGCTCAAGGCACCCTCCAGTAGCCTCCCCCCCGAGAGGTGTGGTACAGCCCCCCCCCCACCTCCATCTCCCTGTTTCCAGTTCTTGGCACCCCAGTCGTGATGTCACTCCCCCAGCCTATATAGCACTGCACACATTGGGATAGTCTGAATGGCCCAGAAGCCCATATCCGTCATTCCTCAGCAGACTCCAGCAGTGCCCCTCCAGTTCCCATCCTACACTCTAGCAGTGCCCCAGCTCCCTCCTCCCTTTTAGGCCTCAGCAAGTGCCCCCCATCCCAGCCTGCAGGAAAAGCTCCTATTCTGGGAGTAGAGACAGGGGGGCTGCCCTGCCGGGATCCCCCCTATCTAAATTAACTTTTCTACCCCAATGTAGTGGTAATGGGGGGCAGGAGTCTTGCTCCCTACTTCAGTGGAGAGGGCTTCTCTGGATATGTTTACAGTACAATTAAAAACCCCGCTGGCCCGAGCTAGCTGACTCTGGCTAAGGAGCTGTTTAAGTGTGGTGTAGATGTTAGGCTTGGGCAGCCTGAGCTCTGGGACCCTCCAATCTCACAGGGTCCTAGAACCTGGGCTCCATCTTGAGCCTGAACATCTATACTACAATTAAACAACCCCTTAGCCCAAGCCCGAGTCAACTGTATAATTGCAGTGTAGACATTCCCCTCAGTGTTGCATATGCTCTGTTCCCCATTGAGTGGCCAGGCGTGCTCAGGAATTGCCTGCAGCAGCTATGCTGCTGTTTGTACCACAGGCTGCCAAAGCAAAAGCTGCAGGCTGCAAGTATGAAATCTTGAGATGCATATGGCTGTTCATTTATTTATAAGCAGCTGCAAAAACTGCCCCTAAATCACAATGCTCAGAGTATCTTCACAAGTGTTAGTAGCTCTGCTCTCTCTTTCCTTGAACCATTGTTCATTATTTAGTGTGATGTTTGTTAGGTTTATATTTAGTCCCTTTTAGGCATCAATTTGGAAGGGTTTTTTAGGATATTGGTACCTCTTGGTTTTCTTTGTGGTCTGCTCCTGTCTTTCTTCTTTCTTGTCTGGTCAGGCTAGTCTGTCTGATTAGACAGTAAGGATTAATTTAAGACTGAATGAGACCTGGGAGTATCTTCATTTCATGTCCCTCTTTTTGGCAACATCCCATATGGCTGTGAGAAATATTTGCCGCTCCAAAATACTTCCAGGTCTTGTTGAATTTACCAGTCAAGTGCTGCGTTCTCTGTGTTGATCTGTGGCAGAGTGAGCCAAGCACAAAACCAGTTCACCCAATACTGAAGCAGACAGACCCGTGATGGGACTGCTGCTCCTACACCATGGATGACAGATCCTTGGAGCCCAGTGATCTGTGGTCCTAAATTTGGAGGTCATCCCAAACCTCGGGCCTAGAGCTTAGCGCTCCAGGGATCCCTTATTCTGCCACTGCACATCAGGGAAGTATAGCCTCTAGGTTCTCTTAGATAGGCCACTGTTTTTTTCTGGGGCATCTATTCTAGCTCACCAGCAACTTTATCTCACATGGCTGAGATACTTAGCACTTTTTCACAGGACTGCTACCCTAAGGCTCACCTGTCTTGCTAAAATCTCTTGTCTCTCAGTGAGAGATGCAATTCTTTGTGTAGTAGAAGCTGATTCTACTTTAACTTGAACCACTGAGGCTATTGTAGCTGTCATTGTTTAACTCTAGCACTGCTCCATAAGTTGCAGGTGGCAGACTCCTAGCTCCTGTTGACTTCCCCAGCACACAGCATGGCTACTCAGACTGCTCTGGAGAGAGAATTTAGCTCTGTGGAAGTATTGTGAATTGCCGCATTTTATATATATGGCCGTAATGTTGTCTCCCTTTCTCTGGCTTAGTGGTAGAAATGTAGTTGGGATGCTTTGAAACCAAATGAAATGCCCTTCAGTATTAATCTCCCAAAATTTCCTTAAATTAATTTCAGGAGAAACTAGCCCTTCGACAGCAGCTGAATGAGGCAAGACAACAACTACTGCAGCAGGCAGAATATTGTACAGAAATGGGAGCTGCAGTCTGTACTTTGTTATGGGGTGTCTCTAGCAATGAGGAAGCAGTTAAAAACATTCTAGGAGGGGTGAGTACTACAGATGTATACATTTTAGTGGGAATGCTTAGGTATTGTGGGTAGATAACGTGCTGTAGATAACATATCTTAACACATAGGTGTATTTCAGTAATTGAACATATAACAAAATAATTCTCTGAATTGTTTATTCTTTTTGGTCTATTCAGTTTTATAGTCTATAAACGGTTTAATGTAGAGCAAACAGGGAACAAACAGTCATTTAATATTTGATGTTAAAAGGCACAGATAAGAGAGACATTTTCTTCTCTCACCAACTATCATCAGTCTGAAAATGCAGATTACTGCCATCACAGAGTAAATAATTTTGCAAACCCACCACCAGGGGAAAAGAATCCCTCACATTACTTCATCAATTCCCTTGCCCACTTATTCGCCAACGTACGTACCTATCAACCAGTCCTCCGCACCGCAGTGCTCATCAGAAAATGCGCAGTCTACCTCTCATGCCATGAAACACAAGGAACTATGGGATGTTTCTTCTTCTGTTCTGGCCCACAAAATTAAAAGTGATAGTTTTAAACCCAATTTAAAATGGAGAAAAGTGATAGAGCACTGTGCCCGACCAAGAGTCTAACCAGTGTTGTTTTGATGAAGGAAGTGCATGTTTGGAACTGCTTTGCCATACTAGTACATTTCATTCAAATGATCAATTATGTCACTTCCTAAGAGGAATATTCCATGGATCATGATTTTTAAATATCTGCACTTCTTGCACATTGATAGTAATAGACACCTAGGATGTGTTGGTTAGTTTATGTGGAATATACAAATGTACTGTCAGTGCACAGCGTTAAAGTCATTATACTGAGGATGAATTGGCTACTTATTTCTCAATGCTCAGGAATCGTTTGTTTAAAAAAACCCCAAAAGGTTAAAATCGTGCCAAGTGTAAATGGATGCAACTGCTCTGGAATTCTCTGGGTGACAAATGGAAATACGGCATACTCCCAATTTCCCCAAACTCTGTTATCTGAACCTCTGCATTATCCAAATCCCTTCCTTGCTCCCTGGGATTTGGCTAATGGAAAGGTTCGGACAATAGAGCAGAAACCTTCAGCCATGGGAGAGGTAACCCTGATGGTGAATGGCTCCTGGGGCAGTGCAGGGAGCCCTTTACAGCCCTGCTGTCACAGGAGTGAGCGAGCAGGGCCATGACAGCACAGCTTCAGAGGGCTCCCTGCACTGTCCTAGCGCTGGTAACACCCATTCCCTGCAGATGCAAGGTGCAGGGAATGCTGCAGTCCTGGTGGGTCAGAGCAGATTCCTGGTCTGCTCTGCCCAACCACTACAGCCTCCTCCCCAGCACCTTGCAGAGGGCTCCTTGCAGTGTCACTCCTGTCCTCTTGATTATCCAAACTCCTGATTATCTGAACAAAATTCATGTCCACCATGCTATTCAGATAATTGGGAGCATACTGTATAAGATACATTTTAGGTATAAATTGACCTTCATTTGTCATTCAGTGGATGTGCAAAATGAGTATAACTTACACAGCTTTATCTTACACTCTGTTATCAGTTGCTTTTTCTGCAATGCTGCTTCTGTCCCTGCCATGTTTAAGTTGCTCATTTTACTATCACACTAAATGCCACTAAGATGAGCTCAAGTTGCACTACTTTACCATTTTTGCCAGTTTTCCGATCAGTTTACACTCTACATTTAACTTCTTCTACCATTTATGTAACTGCTGAATTTGGCAGCTGAGTTCTAGTCACTGGAGGATGTCTCTCATAAGGGAGGAATTCTGCAAGAGACAATAAACTATAGCATGTAAAGAAATATGACATGTACAGTGGGTAGAGGCAACACTTGTATCCTATCGTATGTTCCTTTCAGTATTACTGAGTGCAACCTGTGAAAGTGATTGTTTTCCCTCCGCACTTACAGAGCAAAGCAGTAAAGTTTTTCACAATCACGGGACAAACTATGGAGAGCTTTGTGAGGTCATTAGGTGAAGATTCCAAACACCAAGATCTGGATTCTGATGAAAATCAGTTTGTATTAGCTTTGGCAGGGATTGTGACAAGTAAGTCAGTTTTGTATGTCAGGACTATATTCCACATGTACTTTAAGGAGCATATATTGCAGTAAATGTATGATGAGGCATATATAGCTGTTTGACTAAATGATTGATATTTTTAAAATGTTGGTATTATTTAGGAATCACCATTCTCTTCAAGTTCTAGAAAGCTTCATTGTCTTCTAGTGGTGTTGGTTCTGCCATGCTAAGAAGAGTAAAACATGCTAAAACTTACTTTATTTAAGTTGGTAAATATGATTCTGAATTCATCCTGGGAGCAGATCTGTTGAAAAGAAAAAGCTGCTGTTTAGATTCTCTTTTGCTATAATCACAAGTTTAGACAAGGCTTTCACTGTTAATATAATATTAGTAGAAGACATAAGCTAATTATCTCACTTCCAGAAGGTGTATATTCCTCACAAATGGTTATTAAGGAAGCCTGATATCGTAGGGTGAGAAGTAAAAGATAGGAAGCCAAAGAACCCTTTGCTCTTAGCATAGAAAAATGTTGAAAGCTATGTGCCCCTATAATCAACATCGTGAAAGAGGGCCAAACTATTGAGATGGAAGCATTTGGTGAGACACAAAATTATATAGGTTAGTCAAAACTAGAGAGGATTGTGAAGAACTAAAGAAATTCCTAATAAAACTAGGAAAACTGGCCAAAATGATGGCAGATGAAATTCAACATTGGCAAGTACAAGATGTTCCAAATAAGAACAACATAAATTATTCATACACAGTAGTGGGTTCTGAATTTAATAACCTATTTTTGGAGTGGGATGGTGGTGATCTAGGTGTCACTGTGGCTAGTTCATTAAGATGTCTAGTAACTGTGAGTAAGATGAAAGACTGTATTAAGAATAATACAGAAAACATTATGCCTGTCCACAAATTAAAGGTGTGGTTTTATTCTGCCTCAGATCACTTCATTTATAAAAGCATAACAGAAATAAAGGTCCAGAGACTGACAATGACAATGTTTAGAGGTTTGTGGAATGAGGAAGGCTTCGGTGGGAGTTAAAAATAAAAATAATATTGCCAGTGACTTCAGTGCTGCTGAGATTTCACCTAGTATGTCTATTTAATTTGGAAAGGAGAATGTTTAAGGACAAATATGGTAAAGGATACACTGTAATGAATGATTGAACCTTAATCTTCGTTTTGCAACCTTAACATTTTTAAGGTAGGTTTTTTGGATATAATTTCTTAATTAAAAAAATTGAAAAAAAAACCAAAAAACAGAATTTCCATCATGTGTAACCAGATTGGTCTACAGTTTGGGTCTTTTAGATTAGATTAGATCTGCTCTAAATTGGGAGATTCTGGTCTCCTTGCCTCCCAACACAAGAACACGAGGGCATTTAATAAAATTGAAAGGTAGCAAATTAAAAACTGATTAAAGGATATACTTTTTAATTCAACATGTAATTAGACTGTGAAACTCATTGCCACTGGCTGCTGTTGAGACCAACAATTTAGTAAGATTGAAAGAGGGACTGGATATTTATATGGCTAAGAAGATTATCCAGATTTGTTATAGTTATGCAAAAAAAGAGTTGTTGAAGGGAGACAATATTTTATGCTTCAGGGTTTAAACCAGTTTTTATCTGTTGGGAATTAGAGTGAGAGCTTCATGAGGTGAAGATCATTCCATATTTGCCTGCTGTAGGGTTTCTTGCACCTTCCTCTGACTCTTCTGGTGCAGGCCATTGTTGGAGACAGGATACTGAACTAGATGTATGTAAGTCTGAGCTAGTATGGGAATTCCTATGTGTCTTTTAAGATAAATCTTTATGACATATGTTGTTACTTCTTCAACTGGTATTCTCTGTCTTTAATGGGTTCATTGGGTTCAGCATCGAAAGTGTATTCATGTGAGAGCGATATTTATTGTTACTGAAATGTCCAACATACCTTTGGGGCTAGCCGCCTGAAGACACAGAATGGTGAGCAGGACTTTGAACCCAACGAACTTACTAGCATTAGTACAGGTCCTGAATCTATTTAAAATGTTTTTGCCCTCTCATCATCTCCATCCCTTAAAATATTAGCACATACAGTGATACTCATACTTTCTGACATTTGTCATTTTTTTCATGTAGCACAGGGGTAGGCAACCTATGGCACGTGTGCCGAAGGCGGCACGCAAGCTGATTTTCAGTGGCACTCACGCCCAGGTCCTGCCCACTGGTCCAGGGGGCTCTGCATTTTAATTTAATTTTAAATGAAGCTTCTTAAACATTTTAAAAACCTTATTTACTTTACATACAACAATAGTTTAGTTATATATTATAGACTTATAGAAAGAGACCTTCTAAAAACGTTTAAATGTATTACTGGCACGCAAAACCTTAAATTAGAGTGAATAAATGAAGACTTGGCACACCACTTCTGAAAGGTTGCCGACCCCTGATGTAGCACTTCATCACCTGAATGTATAAAAATTTCAAGTGGGCATCTGTGATTTTTGTATCAAGTGTTTTCCCCAGATTTTAGATAAAAAATTGTCTCTTGAAATTGGTATAAAGTGGATCATGTAGTAAGTTTGTTAATTATTTTTAATGCTGCTTTCTCCTTTAGAACAAATGAAGAAAAAATCTTTTATGGTGATTTTTGTAAAAATAATTATTAAGCAGGAGAGAAAAAAGAAAACAAGACCAATGTGGAGTTTCAGAAACAGTAAACCAGTCCAGCAATGATTTACTCTTCCAAAAAACCTAAACCATCAGTTGACTGCAAAATCATTGTCACACTGTCTAGAGTAGCTCACAACTAACTGAGAGTGCCAATCTCAGGTCAGACTGTCAGAAAACAGGGCAGACCCCCCAAGCTGGTAGTATATTCTATAATTAGATTTCACCACACCAGTACTCTTACCATGGAGTCACAAACAGTCCCCTTAGGCTCTCCAGCACATCTTGCCACCCAGACAAACTAGACTTTGTGATGAAAGGTTATTAAAACCAAAAATCACCTCACATTGGTACTCCCAATTCCAAAGGATTGGTCACTTTTCCCTAGTCAATAGATATTCTCAATCTTACACCAAAAACAACACTGGCAGCCGATTTCTCAAGTAATCTAATTAAAGGTTTATTAGCTAAGAAAAGGAAATGAGTTATTGAGAAGTTAAAGCAGGTAAAACACATTAACAGGTGAGTCCAAGTTTGTACATCCAAATTGATAGCAGAGATGTAATAATCTGCTAGTTTTCCCTAAGTCTCTCAGGGTTTATCAAAATAATTCTGGGGATCTCTGTCTACTTTCTCAGTATTCAACCCTGTTAGAATCCAAACAGTTCAGAGATTCAGGATCATTCCCTGAATCCATTCTTGTAGCTATCTTCCTTAGAAAGCAATTTGGCAAATGTTTCCATTACAGAATAGGCTTTTCCTCGGTTGACTAAACGCAGACTGGGTCTGTGGATTTCCCATTGTCGAACACAATGACCCATGCTTTGAAGTTAGCATGCTTCTTCATTTATATTTCCAAGGCTCCAATCCCATTTGATGGGCAATCCAATTACAGAGATATACACAATGCATTTAGTTACAGCAATCCCAACAATCTTTCATTAGTTTTCATGAAGTTTACACATCAATTAAATTCTCACTAACATACACTTTTGATCTAGGATTAATTAAGTACAGGGTATACATAATGTAAGGCGAGAGTAAACCACAGATTATAGGTAAATGAAGACAATAACATTAAAATGTCTTTGATATTCAAACCACAAGTGAATTGGCCTCTGGCTTTGATTTGAGCTGGTCTCTTAGCATCAAGCTGAAGTGGTCTGTCAGTGTCACAGTCATTACTTAAAAGCACCCTGCAAATGTTAAAAAAACAGCAGTAAAAAGAGCAAATAGGAAAAAAAGATGCCTAACACCTCCTGCCAGATTTTCTTACAGTAAATCCATTCTAGACGAGGGTTGTAATTTCAAAAATGTCACGTTTTTGCACTTTTATTTCTCTTTCTTCCCTCCCTACTGTTGGTGAATATATATTCTCCCTTTTTTAACCATTTTGTGATTGATAATATAGCAAGACTACATGTATATATTCTCATAATTTTGTCATGTTAATGTGAGGATTACAATATATTTTCTCTTTAAGGGTTCAGTGTGTCAGAATACAATGCAATTGGGCCTGATCCTCATCTCACTTACTCCAGTTTTACACCTGCTATGACTCTGTAGGTTTCAGTCAAGTTATTCCTGATTTACATCTGTCTGAGGAGAGTCAGGCTCATTTTTTTTAAATGCAAGCTGTTTTAATGTTGTTTCATTCCTCACTGCTTAACATTTGAACTTGTTTTGCTTCCTACAGTACAAGAAGTTTATTCAAGAGAAAACTATCATAGAATCATAGAATATCAGGGTTTGGAAGGGACCTCAGGTGGTCATCTAGTCCAGTATCCTTAGCAGAGTAATAGTCTTTCTGCATTTTTTGCCTATTGTGTTGTCCACTGCATAAGGAAGCACTCCTACAAGAGCAGGGAAGATCTTGCAGATTGACCTCTGTTGCTGCTTTAGACGTGTACTCTAGCTGGGAACATAGGGGGAGTAAATATAAAACAGTCTACATCAGTAGTGGGCAACTCGCCGCCCCATGGGCTGCATGTGGCCCATCAGGGTAAGCTGATTGCAGGCCGCGAGACATTTTGCGGACATTGAGCGTCCACCAGTATGGCCACGCGCAGCTCCCATTGGCCGCGGTTCACTGTTCCTGGCCAATAGGAGCTGTGGGAAGCTGTGGGCCATAGGGGCATGCTGGCTGCCACTTCCCGCAGCTCCCATTGTCCGGGAACGGTGAACTGCGGCCACTGGGAACTGCAGGGGGCCGTGCCTGCAGACGTTGAGCGTCCGCAAAATGTCTCGCGGCCCGCAATCAGCTTACCCTGATGGGCCGCAGGTTGCCCACCACTGATCTACATCTTCCGTCCTTTAAAACTGAGTCCATTAGGATCAACTTTGCATTATTTCCACAGTAGTTCTAGATGCTGCCAGTTCAGAGCTTTTTTAATCATATCTGTTTCATAACTCATTGCATTACACATTTTGCTGCTGAGCCACCCTGAATACATCTTTTAGTGAACAATGTATAATTATAAACAGGTTTTTTGACTGCTAGGTATTGTTTGCTGCTTCAGTAGCATATTATACAGTTCCATATTGACTGTGTCGCTACATTTAGGGAAAGGTTTATAGATGTCATGGCTCAGTCTTCACAGTTCCTACGGGTAGTTAATATTTGATTGTATTAGATACGAACTCATTTTCCTGCTTTTTGGAATGTGATTTTTATTATTTTATTTTATGTTCTGTTGTAGATGTTGCTGCATTGGCATGTGGCCGTGAATTCCTGGTTAATTCAAGTCGGGTGTTGTTGGACACAATGATGCAGCTTCTGGGAGACATGAAGCCAGGACTCTGTACCAAACTGAAAGTGTATGAAGGCCAGATATTTTTAAAATGAAACATATTATCTTACAGTGTAGACCATTATTACTACAGCTCTTTATCTAATGATCCTGCTAAGGATCTGCCCCCATCAGAGCACCCACTTTGGATGCTACTTGGAAAGTAGCATTCATACAGATCCGGTCCTTTTAGCAGGAGCATTTGGTGACAGTCTAGCGGTGGAGGGCTCTCGGCCCTCGTTTTGGCTATATCTCCCCTTTTCCAGAGTAAAAGGTGAAACAATCCAAAGGCTACAAAAGGGAAAAATAAAAAGGAAAACCTGTAGGTCTCCAGCACAAGTTATCGGATACAGTCCCTTCCGCCTTTTGGCACAGGAGATCTGTGTTCCCTTTTTGTGAGGACAGAGATTCTGCTAGCTGTCCGGCTTCTTCCTGGGAGTTGGGAAACTTAACAGTCTGCTCCCCTTCAGGGCTGCCCACTACTGAATGGAGCTTACTTCTTTCAGACTCCTCCATTCCTGGCATGACTTGCAGGTGTGGTGTGATGAGGCTCCTCCAGCCCAAAGCAGTGCCTTAACCGCCTCCATACTGGGGTAGGGTTTACGTACCCTCCCTCTCAAGACAGGGGCAAGGGTGGCATCCCCTGTGCTGGAATTGCTGTCTTGTGAAAAAAAGTCAGCATTTTGATGTGCCTTATCAGGTCAGTTGAGTACCTGAAGCTATAGGGTTGTAGCGGATTATCCTTGGATTGGTGTCTTTCATGGTGTTCATACGCCTAAGTGGAGTGTGGTCTGTGATTTAAAAAAAAAAAAAAAAGGGTTTCCCAGCAGATAGTATCCACTGAATCCACAGCCCATTTCACTGACAGTGCCTCCTTCTTGATCACGGAGTATATTTTCTCTCTGGGGAACAACTTTTGGTTGTTGTACAATACCAGATGTCCTTCCCCCTCATTTTTTTTGCAAAAGGATCAACCTTAGTCCTATATGTGAGGCATTTATTTGCAGAATAAATCTTTTTGAAAAGTGTGGATTAAAAAGGACTGGCTCCTTACATAAACGCTCCTTTGGCGTCCTAAATGCCTTATCGCAGGCTTTTCAACCACTGGATCTTTTCTGGGCATCTGTCCTTTACGAGATCTGTGAGGAGGGCCACAGTAGTGGTGAATCCCAGCACAAAACCTTGATAACAGCCTGCAACTCACAAGTGGGTTTTTTTGTCGTGGGAACAGGACAATGTATCAAGGCTTGGACCTTGTTCAGTAGGGGTCGTAGTTGGCTTTCTCTCATGGTGTAGCCCAGGGGTCGGCAACCTTTCAGAAGTGCTGTGCCAAGTCTTCATTTATTCACTTTAATTTAAGGTTTCACGTGCCGGTAATACATTTTAATGTTTTTTAGAAGGTCTCTATATCATGTAACTAAACTACTGTTGTATGTAAAGTAAACAAGGTTTTCAAAATGTTTAAGAAGCTTCATTTAAAATTAAATTAAAATGCTGATTTTACACTGCCGGCCTGCTCAGCCTGCTCTCAGTCTGGGGTTCCATTCACCTAGGCCGGCAGCGGGCTGAGCAGGGCCTGCGGCCAGGACCCCAGCTGGCAAGGGGCCGGCAGCCAGAACCCCAGGCTGGCAGTGGGCTGAGCGGGGCCGGGGGCCGGGACCCCAGACCGGCGGCGGTCTGGGATTCCGTCCGCTGGCTCCTGCCAGCCAGGGTCCCAGCTGCCGGCCCCGCTCAGCCTGCTGCTGGTCTGGGGTCCCGGCCCTGCCCACATACATACAGTGGGTACCTACCTTCTCCCTGGTTCTGGCCCATTCTCTTCCTCTCTCTCTGCACTGAGCTGAGGGTGGGAGTGCACTGAACACAGGGCTGGGGGTGAAGGAGCAGGCTGGGGGTTGGGGTGCAGGGTCTGGCCCAGGAGCTAGAATGAGGGAGGGGGCTCAGGGATGTGGAGCGCTTACCTGGGCAGCTCCCATTTGGTGCGAGGGGTGCAGGTGGGAATGTGGGGTGGGTGTGGGTGCAAGAGCTCCCGTTTGGTGCGAGGGGTGGGGATGTGGGGGGGTGCAAGAGTCAGGGCAGGGGGTGTGGGGGGGGCTGGGTATGTGTGAGGGGTGCCAGAGTCAGGGCTGGGGTCGTGGGGGAGGGTGTAGGGGGCTGGGGAGTGAGGTGGGTGCAGGGGTCAGGGCAGAGGGGTGGGCTGGGATTGGGGTGGTGCTCCCAGCCCCCTGCCCTGAGCGGCTCACGGCAGGGGTCTGGAGGGATACGCCCTGATTCCACCCCCCTTCATCAAGGCCCCGGTCCTGCCTCTTCTCCGCCTCCTTCCCAGTCTGAGCAGTGAGGGCGCTGGGGCTCCTCTTCTCCCCTCTCTTGCAAGGGCCATCGGTGGTAGGAAGGGAGAGGAGGCGGGGCATGATGCAGCGCGCTGAGGGAAGAGGCTGGGGAGGGGGAAGCTTGGCTGCCGGCAGAGCCTGCCCTACAGCAGCAGTCGGCAGGACCAAGCTTGCTTCTGCCTTCGGCCCCCTGCCCCTGCCAGAGAGACCGGTAGGCGGGGGACAGAGAAGAGCGGGCTGGGCCAGGCAGGATTTTTAATGGCATGCTGCTGCCTGCCAGGGTCCCGGCCGTCGGCCCCGCTCAGCCCGCTGCTGGAGTTCGGCAGCGGGCTGAGTGGGGCCAGCAGCGGCCGCAGTGTGCCATTAAAAATCGGCTCGCGTGCCGTCTTTGGCACGCATGCAATAGGTTGCCGACCCCTGATGTAGCCTAAGTACATGACATTGCGGTTCCCTGCCTTACTGCATGTACGAGGAAATGGAACACTGCTGTGACCATTTTTAAGCGACTGTCCCAGTCCTGGCTGGAGAGAACTATATAATCAAAGTAGGCCGCTGCATGCTGCCTATGCAGCCACAAGATTCGGTCCGTTAGCTTCTGAAAAGTTTCTGCTGCCTCAGAGTGACCAAAACCATTTATTGGACTTGATATAGACTAGTGTTGGGCTGTAGTTTGCGCACCACTGATATATACCAAAGGATGTGGAAAAAGCTGTTTTTCCCCCAGGTTCTGGCAAAGGTATTTTCCAGTACCCTTTTGTGAGCTCTGAAGTGGATATATATCTGGCAGCTCTCAGCCATTGTAATAGCTCATCCACTGTTGGCTTTGGCTATGCATTAAATTTTGAAGCCACATTGACCTTTTAAAAATCAGTGCAAAAACATGTCATGCCATCAAGTTTTGGCACTAGCACAGTACTCCTCCATTCACGGAGTGATTCTTTTACTACTCTATGCCTCCTTTGGATGTACTTGGAAAGTAGCAGTCACACAAATCCAGTCCTTTTGGCAGGAATGTTCAGTGACAGTCTAGTGGAGGTGGGCTCTCAGCCCTCCTTCTGGCAATTTCTCCTCTTTTCAGAGTCACAGGTGAAACAAACAATCCAAAGGCAGCAAAAGAAGTTAAAGGCAATGTCTATACTGCCCGGATCGGTGGGCAGCGATCGATCCAGCGGGGGTCGATTTATCGCATCTAGTCTAGATGTGATAAATCGACCCCCGAGCACTTTCCTGTTGACTCCTGTACTCCACCGGCATGAGAGGCGCAGGCAGAGTCATTGCGGGAGCGGCAGCAGTCGACTCACTGCAGTGAAGACACCGCGGTGAGTAGATCTAAGTACGTTGAATTCAGCTACGTTATTCACATAGCTGAAGTTGCGTATCTTAGATCGATTCCCCCCCCCCACACCCAGTGTAGACCAAGCCAAAGAAAGGGGCCAAGAAAAAAAAACATATATGCAGTTCTGACCAGGATATTGACCTCTTTCTTCAGAGAGGCCCTGGATGGGCTGTAGTCCACCTTAGAGTCCTCTGGGACTCCAGCACAAGCTGTAGGATAAGTCTCTTCCTCCTTTTATCACAGGAGATCTGTGTTTCCTTTTTGTGAGGGTAGAGGTTGCACTAGACATCAGACCTTCCTGGGAGCTGGGAAGCATAGCACCCTGCATTCTTCCAGGGCTGTCCACTGTTGAGGGGAACTTCCTCCTTTGAGGCGCCTTGTCCATTCCTGGCATGACTTGCAGGTGTTGCAGGATGGGGCTACTCCAGCCCCAAGCAGCTCCCTAACTCCTTCCATGCTGGTGTGGAGTTTACACGCCACGTCACAGATTCATTCATTATTTACTTTACTGGAGAGGAAATAAGTCCATTGGAAATAATATTCACAGCATCCATTCCTCAGAAATATACTAGGTGTGGTTGCAAGGCTGGTGGCTGCATACTGATTCCCCTCAGCCAATGTTGCAGGCACATCAGTGTCTCTGCAAGGTCTATCAAGCACCAGAATAATAGGCAATGTGGAGATGTGCCCATCACTGCCTTGGTAAGAGGTAGAGTTGCTGGGATGAATGGTATTTAAGAGAGGCTCAGGTATTAAAGTAGGGAAAAGAACTGAGAGAAATGTAGGACTCACTCTGTATTGCTGTCCAAAATGAAAAATAATCGGTTAAAATACTATGCCTGGTTAGTTAAATAAGTAGCTTACATATGTACCAAATGTGCACTTGTGTTAGGCCAGCAAAGAGTAAATGTCCTCCTGCCACCTTATTACTCACAAGCTGCTGTCATCAACATTGGTAAAGGGGTGTCTGTAAAGAAGCCCTGTGAGATGAATGAATCTATGATGCTATGAAATATCGTAAAGAAAAGACTATGATACACAATCCAAAAAGGGGAAAAGTCAGACTTTCCAGTAAATGAAGAAATGAAACACATTAACATTCTTTGCCATTTTCTGAGCAATATTACTAATTAATCGAAGCAAGTTGTACCTGGCAGGTATGAAATTCAGCTTGTCTTAGACATATGTATATGGTGCTTGGATACAATAGGGATTGGGAGCCTTAATATGGTGATTGTGAATATTAAGATACCGAAAATTAATAAGATAAATATTATTGATGTGAATAATCTTTGATTCATGTGTGCAGTATTTTCTTTTAGTAGATATTTGAATGTTGATCTGTGAAAAAGCATAAATATTGAATGACCATGTTGTTAATGATTTGTTATTTATGTATATCATTACAGAGTGCCTTAGCATTACGTAATATCTATCATGGTGTTTCCCAAGCATAGGATTTGGAAGTCAACATTTAAAATAGGATAGCCAACTTTAATATTATTTGGTATTTTTCTGAATGCCCCAATTTCTGGAGTCATATGCTTATGTGAGAATCACAACTTTCATTTTTTTAAAATGCAAGTTTCTGGCGCTCATGATTTCAGAGAAAAGCTTGAAAATGTGACCTCTAAAGCAGTTGTTCTCAAACTTTTGTACTGGTGACAGAGCAAGCCTCTGAGTGTGACCCTCCCTTATAACGATATTAAAAAGTGTTTTTAATTTAACACCATTATAAATGCTGGGGGCAAAGCGGGGTTTGGGGTGAAGGCTGACAACTCACAACCCCCTGCATAATAACCTCATGACCCCCTGAGGGGTCACAACCCCTAGTTTGAGAACCCCAGCTCACAATCCATAAGGCAAATAAAAAGAGCCCAGACTTCTACAAATCTCTTGATTGTTAAGGCAATCTTATGAGTTTTGAGGGCTGGCTCTTGATTTTTGAACACTTGGCAATATTGTCATCTTCAGTGTTTGAAGGGCTTCCTTTCGTAAATGAGTTTAAAAAATAAGTTCTTTATTGTAAAGACAACTAAAGCTGATTGCCAAACAGTCTCTCATGGTGGTGTAATCTCCAGCTACCTTGCAACAGCCATTTGAAAACATGTGCAAGTCAATCCTACAGACAAACCAAAGACTCAACAGGGGACATCTAGTTTCTAAAATATCAGTATATAAAGTCCATCCAACTGGGTTAGCATATAACCTAGAAGAGGCACTGCACAAATTAATTTTACAGCAGTGCTACAATAAATTTTACAGTATCTTACATAATGCAGTGATAATCTTTGATCCTATATATATTCCTTGAAACCTGGCTCTTGGGTTAGAGAGACTAGGTTTGATAGTCAAACTTGTAAGGCCTGCATGGCTACCAGGTTGTCACACAATTTATTTTTAAGAAATCAGTACAAGTAAAAGCCGTAGAAACAAGTGTGAGTCCAGATTCCGAAATCAAATGACATCTTTTCTACTGACCAAAGGAAATGCTGATTTGAAACATTTTGCGGTTTTTTTTCAACTAATTACTTTATAAATAAGTGTAGCTACTTCAAAGATGTGATGACTGAGTTATGCATTTCCAATTTTTGTTACTTGGAGGGTTGGGGGAAATAACAAAAATAAGAGTGAGAGGAATAGACTGTATATACTCGTTCATTAGCCCTTTCATTTATAAGCTGACCCCCCCCCCAAGATGGATAAGGAAAAATAGCAAAAACTGTATGACTCTTTCATAAGCCGACCCTATATTTCAAGGGTTGGAAAACTTTGGCTCCCAGCCTGTCAGGGTAAGCCGCTGGAGGGTCGGGGCATTTTGTTTACCTGGAGCATCTGCAGGCATGGAGCCCCTCAGCTCCCTGTGGCCACAGTTCGCCGTTCCCAGCCAATGGGAACGGCGAACCGTGGCCATAGGGTGCTGAAGGGCTCCATGCCTGCAGATGCTCCAGGTAAACAAAATGACAGTGTATTAGATATTCAATTCAGTGATTCCATAGAGCAGAGATCAGCAACCTTTGGCATGCGGCTCGTCAGAGTAAGTACCCTGGCGGGCCGGGACAGTTTGTTTACCTGCCGCGTCCTCAGGTTCAGCCGATCGCAGCTCCCACCGGCCGTGGTTCGCTGCTCTAGGCCAATGGGGCTGTGGGAAGCGGCGCGAGCCGAGGGATGTGCTGGCAACTGCTTCCCGCAGCCCCCATTGGCCTGGGACAGCGAACCGCGGCCAGTGGGAGCCGCGATCAGCCGAATCTGCAGACGAGGCAGGTAAACAAACCCCACCAGAGTGCTTACCCTGATGAGCCGTGTGCCAAAGGTTGCCGATCCCTGCCATAGAGTTTTAAATCATCAAATTTTGGTGTAGACCTATTTATAAGCTGACCCCCACTCTTTGATGCGTCACTTTTTTACCAAAAATGTTCAGCTTATGAACAAGTATATATGGTAATAATATGGAGAAGGGCAAAGGAAAAACTGTGTTTATATAGAGAGAATATAAAGGAGCAGTAGAGCTGAAAGTGGCATAAAGAGCCAAGGAGTTTTTCCACATTATGGTGTTGTTAATAATATATTATTACTTTGGGCTTAGGTCTTCAGAGTGGCTAGCAAAATGGGTTTAAATCTCAGAACCTTTCTTCTTCTCCCCACAACATTCATTTTTAGCTCACCACAACCAGTCCCTCAGCTCCACACAAAACAAACAAGTGAAAGAAAAATACAAACTAGCAGTGTCCTTTTACATCATTTTTAATCTGTTTGACATTTCCATTGAGGAACAGATTGAAAGACCATGTCCAAAGATATTAACCTTTTCTGTTGTAAATGGTTATTTTATTTATTGTTTTTATTTTGGCTGATCATGCATAGTTAGAGGTATTCACATTTCATTACTAAAGGCTAAATTTTGCTGCCCAAATAAGGGCCGTGGAATCTCTATGAGGCGTGAGGTGCACATGGGTCATGAATGCTGCAGAGCACAGCTCCATAGCAGCATCCACAGCTTGCTATGGGCCATGACCACAATAGAGTCACTGGTCCAGGGGTAAAAATTTTAAAAGTGGCTAAGCAATTTAGGAGCCTAAGTCCCATTTTTAAAGTCATTCAGGGGTTTAGAAGCCTAAGTCTAATTGAAAGTGCATGAAAGTTAGGCTCCTAAGCACCTAAATCAGTTCTGAAAATGAGACATAGACTCCTAACAGTCCTAGGAACGTTACAGTTTTTTTACCCTAGCTCTCCGTGTAGAAGTTGCACAGTAAAATGCAAACTTACTGCAACCTGAGACTACAGTAGCAGCCATGAAGGGTCTGGTTGATGGCTCCATAGCCTGCCCCCCAGATTGGGGAAGAAGATTCTAATCCACTCCCTACTTCCTCAAAGCTCCCTTGCACACAAACCATGGACACAGGCTGTGGGCATGTACTGGGATTTGTCCCATGAGTGTAGGGCAAGTCCCTCAAAAGCAAGATTTTATTTGTTAGCTTTTCCATTATCATTTATTAAGACTTTAGCACCTTCCATGAAAGGATCTCTTGAAATGTAAAGTATCACTATTAATCACAGCATGTCATAAGATCCAGTAATTAACCTTTCTTCCCCATAGCATCCTCCAACATTCTCAATTCCTAGAGAAAAGAGAGAGTGAAAAGAAACTAAAAAGGGGAGAGAACTTAAAAAACAACTATCAGCATCAGAATACAACTATTTTTTCAATCACTTCAAAGCTTCCTGGCTAGGAGTTTGCAGTACACTAGTGGCCTAGTTTTTAGAGATGCTGAATGCTGTCTCTCATTGACTTCAGTGGTTTTGTGTGCGCTCAACACCTTTGCATATTTAGGTCATAAACCTGTTGGAAATGATTGAGAAACAAAAGTAAAGAGAAACAAAATCAGAATAAATTGACATTAAGCTATTCAGAGTATTGCTAGTTAAGAAAAAAAGTTCATAAAACTTTTCATCTTAGAATACATACAGAAATCTTTATCACGTGGCAAGTGTGGAAGGCAATGTAATAACAAACATCAGATATTTTATTTAGCTCAGCAAAGAGTGCAACAAACGTTTAGTGGCAATACAATCTCTACATCGAGTATTATCAGTAGTTTTTGACAACTTTGAAGAAATATGATCTTTCCTGTGCCCTGGTTCCCCAAAAGGTTCAGAACTACTTAAAATAACTTCCGTATTTGGTCTTATTTCTGAATAACTTGTATAATACGGGCATCACATTTCTATCCAGCATTAATTTTATTTTATCTTATAACATTGCATTAACAGTCTTACAGTTAAAGCTGAGATGGCACCTTTATACTAATCACTTTTTCAGTGGCTTTCAGCATTTTCAACTTACTGAAATTTACTGACATTTCTCCTGCTTATCTCTTCTGAAAGTGGACCTTTCTGGGAGAAATTCGGTGGCTTAGTCAGATACAGTAAGCATTCATATTATGTGAACATGGGTGGATCAGGGAATATGTTTTTCAACTCTGAGGAAAAGTTGAGAATTTTAGTTTGTTTTATGACTTAAATTGGTCATGGATGTATTTTTAAAAGATGACTAGGGACGTTGCTACGTTAGGAAGACAAATTATGAAATACAGGTTTTGAGGTTTTGAAAATATATGACTGAGCATAGCACTTACGGAGTGTTTGCGTTTTCATTCTGCTGCATAAACATTAAATGTAATTTGACTTTAAAAATGTGTGTGTGATGCCATGTCAGATTTTTTGATATATAAATAAAAGATGTTTTTTCTAACTGCTAGTCCCAGAGATGCAACCTGTGATCCGAAAGCTAAGCTGGGTTCTTTCCTTTTCAGACATCAACACCAAAAATAAAAAGGTCAACAGAAGCCTTCAGTTACATCCTATGAAAACCCACTGAAGGCTTGTGGGGTTGCACAGGTGTTAAGGTATTTGGAGGCAGTGAAGTTATGCAGGTATAACTGAGAGCATCATTTGGTTTGCATCATCTTTGTGACTGCTGGTGATGTGTGCAAAGGCAAGAGTGCGTTTTGACTCAGATGCAGATTGAATTTGCAGGGCTGGCAATTAAAAAAAAAATCTTTTTACCTGTAGACTGAGCAAATTTGATGTGGAATCCATGAGGCACAGTAGACCCATGATTAAATTTAAGAGTCAAAAATACGTTTTTCACAGTATAGCCACCGTTTAAGGACCAAATTGTCTGGCCCTGTGTGAATGCGAAGGTGTTTGGGGGAGCACATAGAGACATTGACAGGGACAGTACTATATGGCTGTTGGGTGCAAGGACTGGACTAGGCTGGCACTGTCAGGAACGATCCTCTCTGAACTGGTGAAGGACTCCTAAACACATTTCAGATGGTGGCAGAACAGTGGCTTCCTTCTCAGTTCCCCTGTACAGGAACGGATGAGTTCCCATCTGTCACATTATGGGAGTCGTGTTAAGTTGTACTTGCAGGGGCCCTGGGTAGATGCTTGAAGAAGGATGGTTTAAGTCGTTTCCATATGCCAGGGACAGATTCTGTGCTGTACTTTCCGGGAGGTGCAGCCCAGGGGGCAGTGGTGGCTTTACATCACCGTTGCATCCTCTGGCTTCTGGGCTGCTGCCAGGGCCATTTCAGCCCCTGGTATAAATTAGAGCAGCCCTGCAGCAGTCCAGAATCCCTTGGAGTACTCCGCACTGTGGGTATGTCCCCTCCCTCCATATCTGCCCTGGTGCAGGCCCTATGCTAGGGCTGATGAGGGAGGCTGCATAAGTCCTATGCTGCTCCTATTTTAGGGGACTTCTCCAACCTCTTGCAAGTCCTATATGTTGCCAGAACTGGGGCCAGAATCGTCCCCTTCACTCTTGACATTTGGACTGGCAGTCAGCTGAGAATACAGCACGCTCAAGGCTTGTTGCCTTTCTGTGGCTGCAACAGTTACTCTTACTGGCTTACATATGTTGGGCCTGAATTTTGCCTGGCTTCTTCATGCCTAAGCAAGGGTGAGCAGGGCAACAAGAAGTGTGTCTTCTCCCATAATACCCCCTTGCCTCCTGCACAGACGGCAGACACACGGTCCTTATGAGTCCCTTCAGCACAAAGACTACTAGAGTCCAGTGCCGTTGCTAGCACTAGACTTAGTGTGGGATGAAAGAAAGATGGATGTGGCCACAACCGCCAGTGGAGTTGGCTCTGTTTGGTGGCAGAGGATACCATTGTGCCTTCTTTAAGGGTGGCACTCCAGGAGGCATTGTGCCTGCTTGGGATAATTTCATGGTCCCACTGGCTATTAAGACACATTGTTTGGCAAAGAGTAAAAATTTTATTAAGATGATGTTTAAAAAAGTGAACAGTACAGAGTTTAAGTGTAGAAGTTTCAGGTTATCAGGGAATAACGTACAGATTATCAAGGGGTGTGAAGTTCAATTTAAGATCAGATGGCATAAGGAATACATCATCTGCAATATACTACAATGGAGTCTCACCTTTTCTCTCTCAATAACCTCTCTGTCGGATTTTATTTTAGAGTGTGCTTCACCTGTGGCCTGATCCTTTAAAGTGTTGCGTAACCTCAGCTCCCACTGAAGTCAGGGTGCTCAGTACCTCTTAGATTCGGGACATCTCCTTTATCAGGATGTCTTCCAGAGGACAGATTTAACCTAATAAGAAGAATGATTGACTGCTGCTTTAATTGGTATAGAATTAGCATGAACTTTGTTTGACAGGGACACGAGGGGCCAGTGTCAGATGATTAAGAGATGCATAGCTAGGTATTAAAGTTGTGAAATTCTAAGCTGCTGTCTTTTTTTTAAATACAGAAGTTGTCAAAGATCAAAAGAAGAATGAATGAAATGCAGCAAATTTCATTTAGTTCTTTTGATTCAGTATAGTAATTGTTATAAAATCTTTGCAGCCTTTTATATTTTTTTAAGTGGCCCTTTCATTTGTTGAGACAAGCAGCTTAATCAGGATGATAGGCTGCCTTCTGGGGAGTCCCAGTTAAGAGGATTTTGTTGCATATGGTGAGTGATCATGTAAGGCCAAATCCTGCTTGCCCTACTCATGTGACTAGTCCCATTCAGTTCAGAGGAATTTAAATGCTGTCAGATTGGCTGACTTTTACATGATTAATATATTTTGATTTATAAATTTAAATAAAATCTCTCACATTGTTGCATTCATGTAGCTGTATGTATATAACATGACATATGTACATATCTTTGTATCCTATATATTGAGTTTGAAATATGCATCAGGATCTAGCCATCTGTAGATGCTCATTGTAAGTATTGGATGCAGTTATTGTAATGATGCAGTTTAAGATACAATTTAATCACCTTTTAAATTTTATTTTAGGCTAATGCTGATGTCACTGTACAATGTGAGCATCAACTTGAAAGGCTTGAAGTATATTAGTGAAAGTCCAGGTTTTATTCCATTACTTTGGTGGCTATTGAACGGTAAGATTGTTACAACAGTTCAAATTATGGACTTTTTGATAATAGCTGTGGATAGATACAGATAATAGCTGAGTAGAAATTCAGATCTGTGACCTTGTTCTATTTAAATTTTATGAGCTAATAAAGGTCCAAAGAGAGGGAAATAACTGAAGGGATGAATATAAGTATTTCTATCAATGATACTAGTGTATAACATTCAATTCATGTAAGAGTTATTGATGGCAGTATCCCAATGGGGGGAGGGGAGAAATCTGATAAAGCAAATGGAAGACAGCCACCTGTACTTGCATCTATGCACTTTAAAATAATATCTCTGATCTATGAGACACTATAAAAATGTAACTGCTGAAAAGTATGTAGGGTAAGGTCAAGCTTAGTCTTTGATCTTGAAACAAATTAACCTTTGCAACTAAATGCATCCCTGGTGTGAGTCCAGCTCCCATTGATAAGATCTAGCATGGTCTAGTCAGTGGATGGAGCATTGGATTGAAAGTCAGGAGATTTAGGTTATATTCCCAGCTCTGCCACTTGTGTGACCTCATGTAAGTAAATTCTCCTCTGTGTTGGTTTCTCTTCTCACGTGTCTTTTCTGTTTAGACTAAGCTCTTCAGCACTTGGTTTGTCTCTGTGTTTGAACAGTGCCTAGTGCAGCAGGGCTATTGTAGTACAAATAATAGTAATAGAAGTTAATGGGAGTTGCACCTGCTGTTGCAAGGATCAGATTGACGCTTGGAGTTGTTTGATCTATGATATTTCAATTAACTTAGGGATTTCCTATATGCCACATGGCTCTTGCATATATTTTTATGTACAAATTATGTACTCAGGCTCATTATCAAATACCTTTTTCTTCAAAGGATCACAGTTAATTAAACCTCACAACACGCCTGTAAAATATCATACCCATTTTATAGATTTATACATAGCTGGGGGAGATGAATCACTCAGTGGAGGAACCTCAGTAAATGGTCTTTTGCCATACAGGGGGCTGGACTCAATGACCTTTCAAGGTCCCTTCCAGTTCTAGGAGATGGGTATATTTCCAATTATTATTAATTAGAAACCTTACACACATTGCTCCACTTTTTCTTCTTTATGACAAACTAATATGTAGGTCGTTATTCTAACAAAAATAAGGTGACTGAAGCTCCCAAATGCCCCATTCAAAAGACCTTGATGGAATAAGTTAAACTTGCTTGGAGCTAGATAGTTGATGTGATTTTATTTTTTAATTAAAGCGCGTACGGTCACATAAGCAGACAAAGATGATAGACAATTGATAGTATTTAATTTGCAATTGTTGATGGAAAAAGAGGGTGAGAGGCTGTTGTGCGTTCGAAAGGTGTCTCTCATCTGTGTGTGGAGTGAGGAAAAAAGACAGGCTTATATAATACCTTTACTTTCTGAAGCTGAAATTCTTAAATTCTGAGAAAGGACAAGGATTCCTAGGCAGTGTGCATCTGCCAGTTCAGATTCCTGAGTGCTGGGAAGGCCTGCTTCCAGTTGACAGAGATGGCGGAGTAGTTTGTGCAACTGGACCCACAGTACTGAACAGAGGATGAGCCCAGGATCTACCCTCACTCCCATCATCTTCCTGAGCGGGAGGTCCAGGCAGTTTTTTCTGCGCTCAGGGATTTCTTCACCTTTTCAAATTGCCTTAGCTGTTTTGTTATTTCATTTCTCTCTTTTCCCCGCTTCCTCCTTCCTTCCACTGCTTGCAGGGCCCAGCCTCCTCAACCCTTGTTGGCCAGGACCCATGACTGCAGAGACATCAAGCACCCCAGCCCTGCCTGCTTTCATTTTCCACACAGTTCTTAGCAAGTGTCTGGAGCACTAGTTTATATAGTCTCAGGGTACCCTGTTTGTGCTGCAGTAATGGAGGAGACTCCTGCAAAGAGCAGACTGGGTAAAGGTATAGTCCCTGTGATGCCTGGACTTTCCACAGCTCCTCAAGCTCTCTCTCAAGGCCTTCAGAGTTCCCCTCAGAGTCATCCTCGGACTCTTCTGCCACTGCCCTTACAGGCTCTTCTGATACTTTTCACCATCTCCACCCTGCAAGTGCCTATGACCTGGAATTTCAAAGTGTTCATGAATTTATATCTCTGCTTTCAGCTTTCTGTGACATGCCTAATTACACTCCTTACCAGCCCTCCCCGAGCTTGTCCATCCTGATCCAATCCCTTTAGGAGGAAGTCTAAACAAGAATATTCCTTCCACGGAAGAGGAGTGAGCAAAAATATTCAATTTAATTCAAAGAAGGCTTTTTTTTTTCTCCTGCCACTATTTTTTCACTTGAAGGAAGGAGAGATTTCTTCTTTCCTGTCTGACTCTAGGAGACTTTTTCAAGACAGCAAAACTGATGAACGGATTCCTATTGTCATTAAATCCTTGGATATTAAGAGGAAGAGATCCCGAATAGATGAAAAACCTTTAGGAAGGGCTGGGTCTCCCTATCCCAATGTCTTTAGAAAATGGAGATGATGCCAAATGGCCTTTCTCACAACAGAAAACAATTGTATTAGCTGTGTCTGTACTAGACTATATAAATTACAAGAGGAAAAAAGCTAACATTTGACACACCTGCTGAAGTTAATGCTTCTCCTTCTCAGCTTGTTTTTGTACAAAAGTAATCCCTGTGAAACAGTGCAATCCCAAAGGATCCAGTGGATAAGCAGTATTGACCATAATCTGAAAAAGGAACAAATCCTCAAGTATAGCTTTGAAAGCTTCTGTGGTCACATGGGCATCACTCACAAATCTCTAGGGGGTAGAAAGGGCAGCCCCAAGCCTAAATGAATTAAGAAACTCAAGTTTCTTTGTTTGTGTTGCAGGTAGGTTCTCTCCTCATGTTCTCCCATCTCAGGGAGAACAGTTTGTCTACAGTCATGGGAGGCTGACACCCTCTTGAGGACCTGTGTGATATAAGCGATTTTCAAGGGCCAGTGTCTCCGTGGTGTTGTCCTGGATAATGCTATTATATTATCTGCAGATATAAAGAAGCTCCATCTTTCTCAGCAACATACATTTCCTTTCTGATACAAAGCCTTTTGAGACTCTTCTGATTTCTTAGTGCTTCATTCCTCTGAATACAACAGGTACGTCTCATCTTCTCTCTTACAAAGTGCTAGACCAAGAATACCTTCCTCTGTTAATCGCCACATTAAGCATCAAGGAGAAGCAGTTGGCCCAAGCGTCACTGATTGGGAGTAGACTCAGATTTGCCACTTCTCCTGGGCTAAAACAATTACAAGAAAAGGAGCATACAGGGAATTCATTGGGCTATTCTCTGTGTGACGGGGCATGACTCACCACTGCGGCACCTCCTGCTGACTGTCCAAGGAATTAGCTGGTGGTTGCCAGTGCACCCTCCTCAGGTGGTGTCTTGCACATCATCATTCCTGTTTCCTCCCCAGGACTCGCATCCTCTTCTGGACACAGCCCTCCGGCTGTCCTCACTCAGTTCTTTCCCCCCTTTTGGGGACCAACAGTCCTCAGTCCAACCACTTGCCTCAGTGGCAATCTACAGTTCAGGTTCTAGCCACTCATCTCGGTGGCAGACTGTAGTCTGTGCATGGGCCACTTTCCTCAGTGGCCAGTAGGGGCAAAAGGGAGGGGAGTCTGGGCCAGTTCCCTCCTCCAGGCCCCAACTCAGGTAACCTATAGCCAACAGCCATGTACTGCCCCTCCTCCAACTCCACTGTCTCCTTCCATGGGCCACTTCCCCACAGCCCTAGCACCTCCTCTGCCCTTGTATTAGGGCCTTAATTTGGCAGCCATCAGCCTGGAGTTTTCTCATACTCTACTGACCCAACCCAGCACTGGTCTGTCCATGGTCCTTCTCCCTCACCCTTCAGCAAGTGACTGTCACCTCCTCTGCTCAGCCCCTTCTTATATGGGTCAGCCTTGCCCTGATTGGCTCCTCCAATAAACCTTCCCCTAATTGGCTGGCACTACAAGCCTTTTCCTTATTGGCTGCCTCCCGCACAGCCTCCCCAAGGTTGCTTTAAAACCCCTTACATACCAGTGAGGGGTAACTTCTCCATCACACTCTGATATTCCCCTTCATTCTTATCTCTTTCTTTATGACTGCTTTTCTTTTTTTGAACACAGCCAAAAGATTGGTGCTGTTGAATTTGGACTCAGAGGTGTTACAGAATTTGGAGGGATTATTGCTGCGCCATATTCCCCTCAGCTCTAAGGAAATTACTCAGGTATTTCATAAAACAAAAGAGGGCAGGAAGCTCTTGAGTGTTCTTAGAGCTCTCTTCTCTCAATTTTCTCCTGAAGCTATCACGGTTCCATTTGAAAACTCTTATTGTTGATCCAAGAAGTGTCTGCAAATGACTATCTCTATAAATGTCAGCTAAACATACCTTCATGTTCCTAATACTCCCTGCCATCTTCAGTATTTGCTTTTCATGACTTGATCCTAAACATTTCCAGTATATAGATTTTCTGTTTGGATTGTCTGTGTGTCTCAGAATTTTTTGAAGATCCAGGTCCTTTTCATGGTAACACCTCTTTTAGAAGTCATCTTGGTTTTCTATTAGCTCTTATTAATCAAATCCTCTAATTCTTAGATTCTCTAATTCTCACAGTAGCCAACTCTCAAACAGTTCAAATTCTTCAGACTTTGAAATGAGTTTTCAGAAGAGTGCCCTTATCCACTTCAGGACTGCATTCATCTCAGCACTCTTTTAATGACTAAGTCTTCATCCTCATGCCTAAAAACAAATTCCTCCAAATAAAGTCTCTCATGAGTAGCACAGTGAATTTATATTTGTCTTTATTTATAAGAAATCTTAAAGGGTTCTAAACTTAATCTGATAAATATATTTTAGTGTTTCAGTCGACCATCAGTATAAGAAATAATTTGCCTTTTCTTCATTGTTCTGTTAGTTGTATTGTGATAGTGCTCAGAGTTCCCGGCCGTGATCGAAGTCTCAGTGTGTGCTAGGTACTGTACTTAAGATTTTACTTAAACAGCTGCCCAGCAGAGGTACACGTACAGTGCATCACTTTTCCATGTGAAAGACCTCTGGACTCTCACTTCCATGTCCAGTGAATAATCAGGCATGTTGTGGAGGAGATGGGCCAAATTCTCAGCTCTGATGTGAATCTAAAGTAGCACTATTAGCTTTATTGGATTTAGAGGTGGAAACTAGTTTTGGCCCTAACAGATGGGGTTGCTGACTGGCTGATCTCCTCAGATAGCAATGAGAACAGTCCCCTGACAAAAGGGCAGATTGAACTGACATGAGTTATACAGGAACTGGAGTTAAAAAAAGAGAATATAAAAGGGTATGTTACACAGAAAAAGCAGACTTTCAATATTAGGACTTGTTGCAGCATAGCTCATTCTTTGTGAATGCTTTCTGTGTTAGCATTTTCCCCACTGCAGATACTTTGTTTATTAAGTCTCCTCTTATCTCTTTGGCCCTGTCAACAGTAGGGTCATTTTTCAAAATCTCTCTGCTACTGCCGACACTGGTTCAGGTCTGGTCTACAGGCGTTAGGAATATAAGGAGCCTTTGTACGGGTGGGCCATCAGCTTGCCTCACCATTAGTTAGACTTAGTGTGATCATGGGTAGTGAGATAGTGCTTAAAATGGGGGCAGCAGCTGGTGGCCCCTCCACACAAGATCTCCCAGGATTGCTAACTCTGGTGGTGCTGAAGTAGTGTTAGCCAAGATGTGAAACTTTTGAAATATTGTCCTGGCATAGGCAGAGCCTAAAACTCTATTGCAAATCATTTGCGAACAATAAATACTGCATCCAGGTTGGCCAGGAAATGTTACAGGCACATGTACATTGGATTCACACCACCCACAGAGCCAGTTGTAGATAGGCTGTTTCTCATTGATGTAATGCAGTTACTTAAACTCTGCTGTAGGGAATAGTTCATCCGAGAGCACACTCCTAATGACAGATGTGACTGTAAAATCTGCCTGCTTTATCAGCTGTTTTTATCAGTGACTGAGTGCCAGTGACATCAGACAGTACTTCGTTAGCAGTTAACAAAACGTCAGCACAGTTCCTTGCTAAAATTGCATCAGTATGTTATAACTGTGCTAGGCTTATATTGCACATGCTGTTCAAGACCAAGACAAACAGCAACATTTTTTTCTCCTTAATGATTAGACTTGAACATGTTAGCTAAGAAATGTGTGTGCCAGTTGTTGGGAGGATGTGATGAAGTGATATGATTACAGCTAAGACTTTTGGCTTTATGTAAATAAAATTACTCAACTAGTATAGAAATGACTAATTCTGGAAGCAATTGAAATAAAGATAATGCTGAGTAATGAAGATTCCTGCCATACTTACTTTCCTTTTGCCTGTTCTCTACTAGAATTTATTTTCTTTTAAAAGAAAAATCCTTAATTAAACTGGGGAGACCAAAAAAACGGCTGTTTGAGAATATTTTAAAATCCAAGTAGAAAATTACAAAAATATAATTATCCCTAACAAGCAGATTTACAAAACAATATACAGTCATAAGGTGTATATGTGTGTGTTTTAACATGTATCCATTTATGTAACTCTAAGTGTCTTGGAATACATGTAGAACAATAGAAATCAGAGATGAGAGATACTGAGGGCAGGTCTACACTACGGGGGAAAATCGATATAAGATACGCAACTTCAGCTACGTGAATAACGTAGCTGAAGTCAAAGTATCTTATATCGATTTACCTACCGTCCTCACGGCGCGGGATCGATGTCCGCGGCTCCCCATGTCGACTCCGCTACCGCCGTTCGGGTTGGTGGAGTTACGGAGTCGACAGGAGTGCATTCGGGGATCGATATATCGTGTCTAGATGATCCCCGAGAAATCGATATATCGATCCCCCGAGAAATCGATTGCTACCCACCGATACGGCGGGTAGTGAAGACGTACCCTAAGTTCATCTTATCTACACCTCTTCTGATGCAGCATTATATTCACCAAATGCCTAATATATTCTTCATTCAAGTGATTCAGCCAATAGGGATTCTGTGACTGCCATTGGAGACTCTTCCCAGAATCCAGTAGATCTCAATGGAAAATTTTCCTATTGTGCAACTAGATATAATTGTCCTTACCTTTGTTGCATAGTGTTATACCCCCTTAGGCAATTCCTCTCTTCCTTAGTATGTACACACTTCTAATGTTTGCAGATTATACTAATGTAAATGCATGCAGTATTTGCTAACATAGCACCTTTCATCAAAGGATTTTAAAGCAACTTATATATACTAAGCCTCACAACTCGTCTGTGAGGTACTAAAAGTAGTAGACTTGTTTTATAGATGGACAGACACAAGAGGGATGTGACTAATTATAATCCAGTTCATTTCAATAAGCTTCTTTTCCGCCTCACTGGACCATATTTTACTATCCTTATTCTCAGTACACAGCACCTTTCTCCATGACAGCCCCATTGCAAGTAATATAATGTTCAACCCAAGTAAAGGTAGCAGAACTTGGCCCTGTGTTAGAGAGAACAGTTTGGCTTTGTCATATTCTTTTTGAAAAGTATGTGGTTGGAGTTCAGTCTCAATTTTGCCAGAAATAAACAATAAAGTCTTAGAAGCCTAAAGACAAAAATTGAAGACACATTTACAATCTTTTTCTCTTATTGTGGATAGATCTACAATCAGAAAAATAAAAACTTCTGATAATGTTGGATTGTAGCCCATACTTTTAAGAGTATCCACTAAGTATGGGTACCCTACTTTCAGAGGTGCAGAATAGCTGCAGTTCTCTGTGACTCCAGCAGGAGTTGTGTGTGCTCAGCATTCTGAAAATCAGGCCTCTAGTTGTTTTCAAGTTGATCACCCAAAATTAAGGGACAGTTTTGGAAATTTTGCCATAAATGACTCACTTAAGGTGACACAATATTTGGTAGCAAGCTGAAAATATGATGAGATGAGGGCTCCATTATGCTAATCACTGTATAAACCAGTGGTTCTCAACCTTTGCAGACTACTGTACCCCTTTCAGGAGTCTGATTTGTTTTGGGTACCCCAAGTTTCATCTCACTTAAAAACTCGGATTCAACTTCAGCCTCATGCAGTGGGGCTCAGGCTTCAGCTTCACCCTCCACGTGATGGGGCTTGGGCTTCAGCTTTCTGCCCTAGGACCCAGGGACTCTGACGCTGTCCCTTGTGACCCCCTTAAAGTGAAACTCACAGCCCACTTTGGGGTCGCGATCCATTGTTTGAGAACCACTGAAAATATAGAACTATATAAACAAGTCATTGGTGGAATGAAATTTTAGTTCGTATTGACATCACTAGTGTTTTTTATGCAGCCTGTTGTAAAACTAGGCAAATTTCTGGATGAGTTGATGTACCCCCTGGAAGACTTTTGCATGCCCCAGAGGTACATGTACCCCCGGTTGAGAACCACTGGTATGGACACATAGGTCTAGTCTACACTACAAAGTTCTGCTGACATAGCTATGTCAGCTAGGGGTGTGAAAAATTTAGCCTCCCAGGCGATATAGTTATGCCGGCATAACTCCCAGTATAGATGCAGTTAAGCCAATGAAAAAGTGATTCTGTTGGAATAGCTAATATGGTTCTGGGAGGTGGTGTTACTGTGCTGGCAGAAGAACTCCTTCTGTGAGAATACACAGTGTCTGCATTAGGGGCCTAGGCTGGCATAGCTATGCCAGCATAGGCTCTGTAGGGTAGACATGATCGTAGTAAGAGACTGTCACTGCCCTCGTGAGCTTACGATCTAAACAGAGGAGGCAAAGGGTAGGAGAAAGGAAATATGTTACCCCATTGTACAGCTGGGGATCTAAGGCACAGAAAGATTGTGACCTGTCCTCATCACACTGGAAGTCTGGCAGAGTCAAGTTTAACTAACATAGTGTTAAAATTGCAAGAAACCACCAGTGCTTAATGCCTGTTCTGCTGAACTGTTGGAAGTGCCAGTGGGAATTTCATAAAATTCCCCATCTAGACAAAGCTTTTGTCATTTCTTGACTATATTTCTCACCTCTCTAGGTCCTGTTCTGTTTCCCTATCCTGTTTGGTGTTTTCAACACCTCCCAATTGAATGTATGTGATGCATTAGTTTAATGCATTCTGCTTACCCTGATTTCAGATCATTAATAAAGGTGTTAAGTAAGCTGACTAATAAGAGAACCTTGCTCTAGCCCAATTGACACCTCCTTCTAGCTCAGGGCATTGTGATTTATCACTGCACTTGATTTGTGGTCCTACTGCAAGACTTCAGTCCCCATGGCAATGCTGGTATGCAAATTAATTTCAATTAATTTTTCTCAACATTTTCGTACAACACTCTGTCAAAGGCTTTCCTGAAATCTAGGTATGACAGTGACAGACATAGTAGAAATGCACAGCACGTGATACAAATAAATAGATATTTTAGCTACAAAATACATTAGAAATACAAGTTTGGAATATGCAAAATAGAGAACATAAAAATAAAAGGAGTCACCTGGGTGCGTCTAGCAAAGACACAAACAGACCCCCTACAGACTGTTGTGTATAATTAAAATAGAATCACTCCTAATATTTCAGTAGTAATAAATGCATCCTGCTCCTTTAACAATGGAAATCAGAATTAATTGTACATCTTCCTAGGCATGTTTTTCTGACATGTTCCTAAGCAGTTAAACCAGATTTGTCCCACTACCATACAATCAAATGTACCCAACGCTTCAGTTTGTGTCAACTGAATTTTTAGCATTTGGAGGACTGGCATATTACCAAGTGTATTTGATTAAAGTTGAGGTTTTATTGAACTTAAATGGAATCTGAACCTTATATAGATAAAGAAAAGCCTTATAAGAATTGCAGAATGAGTGTTTTAAAACAGACTAAATAGTAATGGGACATAGTTTATCCTGCTCCAAGTGAAACTGCAGCAAACTGTAAATCTTGGTTACTGACAAAGTTGTTGATAAACCCACATATCTGTGGGATTTGCTACATTTGGAGTAAAGAAGAAGGGAACAAAATATTCCTGATTACCAGTTCCTCCCAACCAGTGCTTCACACAGGGAACTGAGGAGAAGTGCAGTGGTGGTTTTAAGCCACTTTTATATCTTCTCATATTCGGGGGCCAGGCAGCCCCAAAGGGCCATTTCAGCAGCTGAGAATAGCAGAACTTCAGCCACTCTCTCTTTACCCAGGGTCCATGGGGGATGGTGATGTAGAGCTATAATGTTAGTCCTGCATTGTAACAAGTAGCTGGAATCTTTTCTTCCTCACTTCTAGACCCAGATACAGAAGTGTGTCTGCATGTTCTACGGCTTCTCCAGTCTGTGATTCTAGAACCAGAAGTTTTAGCAAAGTCAGCACCTGAGATGCGTGACACCTTGCCATTTCAACGTATCATAGCGCTGTCAAAGAGCCGCAACGCAGAGCTGCAAACACTGGCGCAAGAACTGCTTGAAGACCTCAAAATCCTAGAGTGTGAAGTGTAGAGACATAGTCGCTGGAGTATTACGACATCAACTGTTTATATTTTCCCCTTATTTTTATGCTGCAAGGGTATGCAAAATATTATAGCAGATTAAAAATATACATATTGAGTAATTAGTAGAGGTGGACTTGGATTGAATCATTTCAATCTATCTAGTTACCTGTATCAGAATCCCTGCCGCTAGCCAGATAATCCAATCCAAATAATACTTGGGAAAAAAACATATGTTGTTTGTTAGGTGCCTGAACATAATCCTCGAAGAGCTCCCAGAAGAATGACAGGTTTAATTTATTTCACAGGGTTTTGTTGATAACGTGTTTCAAAAGTGATCCTAACCATATGACCTGCTGGTGATACATAGGGAATAAAATAATCATCTGAACTATAGGTAGCACATTCTTTATTTTCAAGGATAGCCAACCTTTTTGGTCCAATTCAGTCCATCTCTAATAATTAGTGTGCTAAAAGTCAACTTTGATGCTTTTTATAACTCTAGTGTTTCAGAAGACATAAGAAATTTCATTTTTATTGTTACTGTTCCTTTTCTCTATCCTTTCTAATCAAAGACAATTGGAATTGTGTGGAGTGTATTAGATTCTGCTTTAGAATTTTTCATTCAAATTCAGTAGAGCTGCTGGAGAACTGAGTTTGCAGCTGCCATGAATAATAGCAACTGAGGTTCCCATAGGCCCTGCAGAAGGGAAAAGATTGCTGTGGTCTCCCTATACCTAGTTCCGTAGCCAAAGAGGCTAAAATTAATTACTGCTCTGTCATGAACACTGTTGTATTTATTTAAAATTCTCATTATTTATTAGGGCTAAGCTTGCTTACCTCAATTAAAAAAACCCCAAACCAACGATATTATATACTTTGCAATGCTATGATTTATGTCTATCAATAACACTGTCATTTCCTGTTTTCTTGTGTTTGTAACATAGCTTGCAATGTGACAATGTTGGAAACAGTGATAGATAAGATATACTTTTACAGAAACAGCAACTTCCTCTTACCCACTGGTGTTATGGTTCTTCACCGATGAAGCCAACACATTAAGAAAAATGAAGATCCCAACATATTAACAAAAATGCAGCATTGGTGTCTTCTACATCATCTGTGCAGAAGACTCAGAACACAATCTACTGAAATCAATTTTAGACAATTTTGTTGATGTCTTGCATCTGCATCACGCTACAGCATTTTTTTTATTCTTCAAGTACTAGCACAAGACAAAAAACAATGTAAAGCTTAAAAGTTCCATCCCTGTTCAGCAAAGCAGTTAACACAGGCTTAACTTTGATTTGGGATTTAACCACAGGTTTACAGTTAAGCACACATTTAAGTGATTTGCTAAAGTGATTTGCTAAAGCCACTGAACTCATTGATGACACAATGTAGCATAATTGGTTACATTAAATCAAGTGCAAGTCAAGTCAGATACATAAAAAGAATCCTGTAGCTACTTCTTTGTAATATATATACAAACTTGTTTTGTTTAGGGTGGAGTCCTTAGAATAAATGCATTTTGTCCCTTAATTAGCCGTTATGGCTAATGGGTCATTTTATAGCTGAGGAACTATAAAATGCATTAGATAAAGACATAGTTGCACAATGTTACAAATATTCAATGTTAGAAAATTTAGTAGAAATGGATGTAAAGCTCCTTGTTGCAGTAATTTGCCAACATACTAAAAAATTCAGTGGATCCTAATTAGCACTGAATGAACAAAATACAATATATAAACTTCCCAGAATGCATGCCATAAATCAAAGGGTTATCACAAAATATGAGACTGATATCACAAATGAGGTTAGATGGGGTGAGTAAAAGAAAGAGATGCCAAGAGCACTTAGCGGGAGTCATACTATTTCTGATCCAAGAATATACAATACTCACTATGTGTAGATGTTGATCAGAGTAAAATCTCACACGTTATTAAAATACATTTTCTTTGGATTTGTTTTCTTACCTTGACCAGACACCATCCCATGATGAAATCAAAATGGTGATAGTCCAGGAAATTAGAGACTATCGACTCAAGAAAATGTTTAATTTTAAAGTATAGTAAAAGGCAAAAAACAAAGTCTAATCACATACTTTTCAGCTAAGGGGTGTTCTCCCATTAATATTTTTAATCAAACCATTGGAAGCCAGTAAGCAACAGAAAAAAAAGTGTGAGCGTGTGTGTGTATGTAGGTACACTCAGCACTTCCATCCACATTGGAGGCTTTGGTAAAAACCTTACAACTTTATCTTATCTTTATCTTACACATTTATCGTACCTGGTGTTACTGAAGCTGGGGGCTCACCATTTGAAGCACTGTGTCAGTTACACCTGCTCTGAATTGAATGTTTTTGTAGTGAATAATCTTCATTTAGTGCCTTGATTTATCTCCATGTGACCACAACTGGAAATTAATCAGTTAATCTGATGGCGTCAGTACATCTCTCAGCTCCTTTTCTCCAAGATTTAACTTGCTGGGGCTATTGTCCCCCATAGATGTAATGCTATGGATCCACCAACTTTGAGGAAATGCCTATTCAGTTTTAAAAGTTTAATTATGCTATTTTAATAAATAAGTAAAAGTATAGCTGGCTCTGAAAAACTCACTGCATCTTCTGAAACACTTGAATTATGAAAAACTCCAGAAACAAACAGGAATAAAACAGATAATGTTTTAAGATCACAATTACATTTTTAAACAAGTTGGTTTTATTGACGTGTTCAACCTGTTTATTACAGTTCTTAGTGAAATTGTTATTCATTACTTAGTTTAAGGCAAAAGAAAAGGTATTTTGTTTGGGTTTTATTGGTGCAAAGGAAATGATAGTTCAATATATTGCTTTTTTCAGTTCACACAAAAAAGTTTGAGAGTCACAAAGGCTGAACTGTTTTGAAGTCAGAGGAACCTGTTTTAAATTTGTTTTTCAAGAAAGCCTTCCCTCTGTAAATATTGTGGTGGAATAAATAGTGCCTTACTAGCTGTAGTACTTATCAATAGCTTCAATATCGTGTTGCCGTGTTTTTCTTCCTGTATCCCAGATTCAGTAGGCTCAGGAGTCAACCTCCTTCTCCAGATTGCTGAGATCTGGAAGCAATCTGTTACTGGTTACATTTAATAGAACCCTTTGTAGTGGGAGTAAAGTCTAATGGCTTCCAAACACAGATCATCTGGCATACCCTAGTTCTCGTTGTTTTCGGTTTTGATGTCCGTTTCACTAGTAATAAAACAGGGCAAACAGTTTATCTTATCAAGTGTTAATAAAGCTGGGAGTTACCATTTGAAGCACTGTCAGTTACACCTGCTCTGAGTTGAATGTTTTTGTAGTGAATAGTCTTCATTTAGTGCCTTGATTTATCTCCATGTGACCACTACTGGAAATTAAGTAGTTAGAGTATTGTGCCTCTCCCTCCCCCCAAAAATATACATTTTGTGGAGTTTATAAAGAGGGGAAAGAAGCTGGCTTTATTGAAATAAACGTGTTACTCAAAGGACTTCGAAGTGTGTGCCATTTTTTTCTTAAAAAGAGGAACATAGATAATATATAATACATATGTTATAGTAGCAACATCTTTTAGCGCTACTGTAATTAAAGATCTGTCAACTTATGCATTATAAATCTTTGGTTTTATTTTGTTGTAAATGTTCCCTCTATTCTGAAACTTCAGGCTGTTAGACATTTTAGTTGTCTAAAAAGAACTAAATGTTTTGGAAATTTATGTTGTGCTTTGTGCAACAGTTTGAAAAGTTTGGGTTTTTTTCATATGGCAGGTGATTAAACACTTTACCTTTTCTCCTCCAAAACATTAATTTACATAGGGCCAAAGTCTGCTTTCACCAACACTCATGTAAATCCAGAATAACACCATTGAAGCCACTTCTCTTGTTGCATACTGTCAACTCCCATCAGTGTTAATCAGAGTTGTCATCAAGAGGAAAACTAGAGTTTGGTATTTGCATTGAGGACAGTGATGGAATGACTCTGGATTTACACCAGTGTAAATGAAAGCAGAATTTGGTCCTTACGCTTAACATGAGCCAAAAGATCAAAAATCTGTTGTAAAAATTCCCATAGTAAAATCCCTATTTGCCTCACAGATCATAGTGTGCAATTAAAATTGAACTTTGCGTCCTTGAAGAGGTGTGTACCATGCATGTGGCAACTGAGTCATGCCAACTTTTGGAGAGTTCTGTGGGATCTGCTGGGATGCGAAGCGATGCATCACGGGGCATTGGGACAGGACCCAGGATGCCCCGCACCCCCCATTCCGCCTTCCCACAAGCCACAGCACCAGAATGGGAAGAGGTGCTCTGTGGAATAGCTGCCCAAAATGCACCGCTCCCAATGCTGCTGCAAGTGCCACAAATGTGGCCATGCCACTGCGCTTGCAGCTGACAGTGTGAATACACAGCAGCGCTTTCCGGGCTGTGGTCTCCGAGGGCTGGTTTAACTCCTGGCGCGCGACATTTGCAAGTGTAGCCAATGCACTTAGAGTCAAGTTTTAAATGAGCTGGGAATGCAGATACAAACATAGTTAGAACTTGGTTTGTGGCAACACACAACATAGGCCTGAATAATTCTGTTACAATCATGTTCTAACCCTTCTGGGGACCTGGGGCACCAACATCCATGTTCTATAGCCTTGTCTGCACCAGATAGTTTGCAATGGTATATTTTTGGTTTTTTTTCCAGCAGAAACTACCTTGACTTCACCAACATTTTGTCTCTTTTTGGTTTGTCTCATAATTTTTATCAGAATAATTACACCTCTTTGGAAGTAACTTAGCTCTGTTTCAGTAGGACTTCTATAGGTAAAAGGTTCATGTGACTGTATCTCTGTGTTGGCATAACTATCCCGCTACAGTTAATTCTTCCACTGGTGCTCGACCCCTCTCTGCTCCAGCCCTGCCCTGACTCCACCCCTGCTCTTCCCCTCCTGCCCCCATTCCAACCCCTTCCCCAAAGTCCCCGCCCCAATTCCGCCCCCTCCCTGCCCCTATTCTGACTCCTTCCCCAAATCCCGCCCCCACCTCTTCCCCGCTCCTCCCCCAGCTGTTTGGCAGTGGCAAGCACGGGGAGGTAGGTGGAGGAGCGGGGATGAGGTGTGCTCAAGGGAGGAGATGGGGTGGGGTGAGGCGAGGAGCTTGGCTGCTAATGGGTGCAGAGCACCCACTAATTTTTCCCCATGGGTGCACCAGCCCCAGAGCACCCACGGAATCAGTGCCTATGCGGGGCTGTAAAGATTAGGGATGCCTTAAGGGAGCAATTTGATGCTGAAAGCCACCAGTAATGTTTGGTGCCCTGCACAGGAGTGAAGGGCAGTGGTTCCAGTGCAAGTAGGCATCAGTATTTGCTATGTATGATGCACTGACTTGCAGTGCGTGTTGCTTTCATGGGCTACGCTATCTTTTACTTAATGCAATAAAGAATGTTTGCAAAGCCAAAAAAATCATTTATTGAAAAGAAACAACTGCTGGGGAAACACACATGGCATGACACATCTGTGCTGTGTGGGAGGAGGGAAGGGGGCGGGGTGGGGAATGAAACAATCACAGATTTGTGTATGTTGTGTTATCATATTCAGCCTTCCTGTCTGGAGGGCGATGCAGTGAGTGCTTCACTTCAAACTGGCAAAATGCATGGTGATGGGGGCTGAGTGCAGTGGGGAAGGCTTGTAGTTTGCAGGGCTGGGTGGTGAAGCTACAGGTGTTGGAGGCAGCTGGTGGTGATAAGAAACCAGATGTTAGGGAAAGTGGCTTGATGGTGACATAGGGGCACAAGGGAAAGAGTTTTGGGGAAAGAGCTGGGGGGTGGAGGGGACTGGTGCGGATCTGGTCCGTATGCAGTGCTATGAGCGCCTGCATCGAGTCTGCTTGGCACTCCATAATGCTTAGGAGCCACTCTGTGGTTTTTTGCCGGCAATCTACATTCTCTTGGCGGAGCCTCCTTTCAGTCTCCCACCATGCCTGTACTTTTTGATTTTCAGTAGGGGACTGCTGCATGACTGCATGCAGAATGTCCTCCTTGCTTCTTCGCAGACACGTCCTGATTCTTTGCAGCCTTTCGGCCATTGATAACAAGGACGGCTGGGATCTCAGGATTGCATCTGTAAAGCCAAAATGCAACATTTAACAGAGGCAACATTGTTAACGCTAGACAGAGCAATGATTTGGCCGAATTTAAAAGACAAGCACAGTGCAAATAGCAGAAAGTCCCTGTCCCAAAGCAAGTGCACATAACCCACAAGAGCCCCGAAATGGTGAGTAACCACAGGGGCAAGGGCGACTTATTGTTTCAGGGCTGGCCTGTCCTCTGTGAGACACTTCGTGGAGGCCGATCAGGGTGCATTTATTGACCAGGGCGTCCACACAAGCCCTGCGGTGCTCCAGCCGGGGCACAGCAAGCTCTATGCTTCTCGTGGAGGTGGATTACCAGGGGGGCTCCAGCCGCGGAGTCCGGGTGCTCTACATTCCTTGCCAGTGTGGACACCTCAGCGGTTAGGGCACCTAGGGCTGATTTAATGTGCTCTAACTCACAAGTGTAGCCAAGGCCTAAGCTTCTAGCAGCAAATCCCCTGCTGATGTAAATTAACTTCAATGGAACCATGTCATGAATCCTCCCCTAAGCTCCAGTACAGACAGAGCTCGCAGGAAGCACCAGGGAAGTTGTTCGATGAAGAAATCCTTTAAAATGTGACCTGAACGACGCTTTTAAAGCCAAGCTTTGCTCACCTATAGTACGTTAATGGTTATGAAAGCTTATCGGACAAAACTGAATAGGTCCAACAGAGCTCAGAGAAGTATGCAGTAAGAGAGAGAGCATTCATGCACTAATACAAATGCTAGGCTAGAGCCTGCTGTCAGAAAGCTGAGTGTAAAGAGAATGATAAAATGACATGAGTTCTCTGACCACACATGAGGAAACAGCAGAGACTGTGTATAACAGAACAAGAGTGAAATCAGACCTGGCCAAAATTTAAGTAAATGCTCCTTACAATTGTCCCTGCAATGGATGAAGCGTGTTTTACAGGGCAATGCCTGCTGACAAGCTGTAAAAGCAGCACCAGTAATAAAACAATATGAAGATTAATATAGAGAAGGAGAACTCAATGATTACTCAGGGCTTGACTGCCAGTAGGTTGCATCGGTACAACTTAAGGTGTGATTTTAAACTGATTTAAACCGGGCAAAAGAGTCGGTGAACATGCTTCCTTTAGATAGGTTTATTTTGGTTCAGTTTTAGTTGGCTAGGGACTAGTTTAAGCTAATCAGCCAATTTTAAATGGAAAAAAGTGTCCACAGATGGGTTTGTGTCAGTTTAACTAAATTGCTGTGAAAACAGGTTTTAAGTTAAACCTGTGACACTTTCTGAGGCAGACAATAGCTGAGTGCTGATTGGCTACAAGATTGTGCTAAATAGACAAACATGAGCCAGTGGAGATTGACAGAGACCAGTAAATAAGGATGAGTCCGTTGGGAGAACTCCTGAGTGTCATGAACCACGGAGTGAAATGCAGTTTATAGTTTGATGGAAAGTGTGAAACCTTAGGATAACTAGCCCTGTACATTTTGCTCATCCTGTCACAGGCACATGAACATATTGCAACACCGGTATGACATATTGACAACTGGCAAAGAGCCCAAGGCTGCATTTCACTTGCATATAGATGTGTAGACATTTTGAAATAGCAGTAAACCCCCTACAGTCCTAATATTTACTTGTTCTTGTAGCATTTCAGCATTATTCATTATTTGGCACCTCCTGTGCAACATTTCAAGACCTAATTGGCCACAGCTGGCATTTGGGAAAATACATTGGACACTCCATACTGTGTACACCACAAGGAATCACAAAATCTCCATCCACGTATGTTATTAATCTGATAACAAGAAATGACCAGTAATGATTACTACTCATCCTGTATATACTGCTTCCCTTCTTTCATTCCAGCAGTAACGTTTATTCTGGCAGAGTAATAATCATGAACACAATTATTGCTCTGCTGCAGCAGAAATTTAATCTCTCTGAAATATGAAGAGCAGAGGAAAAATGAAACGTTCCCATTCCACTAAGGAAGCCTTCACAGGAAGTCTCTCTAGAAATTATGTCCTGTGCTGCCCTGATCAGCCATCTAGCTATTCAACTCTAACAATGCTGACAATATGTAAGACTGCCCCGGAAACCTTAAGAGATTGCATGTCTGACACAGCCAGTGTCTCCAGTGCCCAGGCAGCTAATCTAGCAGCAGACAGATCTTGGTTAAGGAAGCAGGGGGAAAGGAGGTTCCCTCTCAGCAGCCTTGATGCAGTGGCTCTGAATGGCAGGAGACCAAAAGGTGCGGGACTAGTTACACAAGCAGCAACAGCAACCCTAAATGCAATCAAATATGAGGCCTCATCTAGGGATCAGAAATCTTAAAGTCAGCTGCTAAAAACAATAGACCTACTGTAACTGGTTTAGGGATGGGGGAGCATTCAAGGTTAGACTAAGAATGTGAGACCATAATGAAGCCCACATTAAAAGCCAACCAGAAGGTGCCAATTAATAGTTTTACTTCATAAATGCTGTACAGCCAGGGGCGGCTCTAGGCATTTTGCCGCCCCAAGCAGGGCAGGCAGGCTGCCTTTGGCAGCTTGCAGGCGGGAGGTCCCCAGTCCCGTGGATTCTGGGAGGTCCGCCAAAGCTGTGAGACCAGAGGACCCTCTGCAGGCATACTGCCAAAGGCAGCCTGCCTGCCGCCCTGGTGGCGATCGGCAGAACACCCCCCGCGGCTTGCCGCCCCAGGCACGCGCTTGGTGTGCTGGTGCCTGGAGCCGCCCCTGTGTACAGCAAAGCCCCTCTGACTTGGAGCATATTGTGAGCCTTTTCTCAGTACAGTGTTCTGAAATGCCACATGGCAATAAATGTTTGTCAGGATGTGGAAAGGGAGAAAGTGCTTTAAAATTGAGTTTAATTATAATGGTTTTTAATTGTAACGGGCATTTTCAATTGTTAATGGATATTTTAGAGCAGGAGGCTGCTGGCGGTGGTGGCCACTTCTGAAAACTGATCTCATTTTCGATGTTGTCATTCATTATAAAGGGCCAAAGTAAGAGGCTGTAAAACAATTATCAGCCCTGCATTAACCATCAGAAATTTAACTTTACTAAACAAACTAAGATTTATGTTTTAACCATTGAAGTGGGGTTTTTTAATCCAGTATTTGATTTTCTTGGAGGAGATGAGAGGTCCTCAGCTTCCCTACTAAGGGATCCTCTAACTCAGTGGTTCCCAAACTTGTTCTGCTGCTCGTGTAGGGAAAGCACCTGGTGGGCCGGGCCAGTTTGTGTACCCACCGCGTCCGCAAGTTTGGACGATCACAGCTCCCACTGGCAGTTTGCTGCTCCAGGCCAATGGGAGCTGCTGGAAGCAGCGTGGGCCGAGGGATGTGCTGGCCGCCGCTTCCAGCAACTCCCATTGGCCTGGAGCAGCGAACCGCGGCCAGTGGGAGCTGTGATCGTCCAAACTTGCGGACGCGGCGGATACACAAACCGGCCCGGCCCACCAAGGGCTTGTCCTGTCCCCACCCCCGAGCCCGAACCACCAGCCGGAGCCCTCACCCTCCACACCCCAACCCTCTGCGCCAACCCTGAGCCCCCTCCCACACTCTGAACCCCTCAGCCCCACCCTGGCCACACATCACCTCTATACTGATGCACATAACAAAATTAATTCCACACATGCATGGGAAAAATTAGCGGGAACATTGAATTGAAGACTACTCCTGAAGCTCATCCATCTAGAGAAGAAATATAGTTTTATTGTTGAGGTGCTGGAGTGGTAGTCAGTTCCCTGTTATGCCACAGACTTCCTATGTGACCATGGGCAAGTCACTTAGCCTCTGTTCCTCAGTTCTCTGTTTATATAATGGGAATAATAATACTTCCTTTCTTCCACCCTGTCTGGCTTGTCAGGGCAAAGAGTCATTCTTCCTATATGTGTGTGCAGTGCCTCGCACAACGGGGCCCTGAGCTTAGTTGGGACCTAGCGTAAGGCAAATGAGAAATAATAATGAAAGCTATCAACAGTGCCAAATGGGGCAGTCACTACCCAGATAGAAATGTTGATGCTTTTCAACTCAGTAGACACTGCCTTCACCATGGTATCGAAAAGCAAATGAAAAAAGTGATGGGCAAATTTGTCCTGCCTACTTTCAATCTCACTCAGATGTGGTGAAGTTAAATTAGGCGGTAAACACAAGGGTTTTAGAGCTGGTGCTCTGAAGTCAGATTGCTACTGCTTAGAGCAGCAGCTGTAAGCTACAGGTGGAGGCATCAGTGCTCTTACTCTTCCCCACTTCCCCAGGAGTAGATTGTGGGAGGAGAGAGAATATCCCCAGCCTCATCTCCTTGGCCCCAGTGGAGAAAGCTGGGAGAACTCTGCGAAGATCCCAAGTTCAAGGAGCGGGGAAAAGAGGAGGACAACCTTCTCCGGAGAGCCAACGCCCCCCCCACCCCCAGGGGGTAAGAATAGGAAAGAGGGCAGTACAGCGCCTAGGTATGGAGGAGAGATATGACCCCTGTCCATGGCATTCGATCAACCCCTAAGCAAAATGGAGGAGAAGGAAGAAGGAGGCCCCATTGGCTTGAGAGAACCCATTTCCAGGAAGCAGGGTAAAGAAGGAAGGGGAGAAAGAGGGAAGAACTCGCTCTCCCAGGGAAATGGGAAGCGATAACCCCACCTGGGCAGCTCATGTTCCAGGGTGACAGAAAAAGACAAACCCTGGAATGCCACCAAATGTGGACACAAATTCCTGTGGGCCCTGGGAAGGCATTGGCTGAGGGTAGGATTTTGCTCAGGACCAGGCCCTTTAAAGGCCTGTGTGCACTCATGCATTCTCCAGCTGTGCTCCCTGGCTGAGCTCTGGCTGTGCTCCCTGGCCAGAAGATTCCTGGTGAGCCGAAGGACAATGATCTCCTTGAATAAGGAAGGCAGGGGTTGGACAGGCCTATTTGTTGCTCCTGAAAGACTTCTGGAAAACGGAATGGGTTAAAGGCCACTGTTTCCTCTCCCACAGGACTTGTAAAGGTATGTTGGGGCGGGGGGGAAGTGATGCAGGGTCTGGAAATGTGTAAGATACGTCCCTGAAAATGGGTTGTCTCATTTATTTTGTAACTCCTGCTGACCGGGACCTGAGGGAACTAGCTGAGTCTATGACATTGACAATGGACTGGCTGGAAATGAGTGCATCTCCAGGATCTCCCTCTAGCAGGACCATCTGGGTTGTCATCTGTCCAGATTTTCTCAGGATCATCCTTTTTTTTTTTTTAAATGTATTTTACTGAGAAATCTGGCAGAGTGCTCAGCATGCACTGTTGGGTGTCCAGTTTTGTGGGCTCAGGATCATCCCAGATATCCCCCCTTTTGTTTTGTACCTCAGAGGTGGCAACCCTACCCATCACCCTCTCACACTCCACTCCCTGTGGGACCCCTCATTAAGTCCCCCCCACTTCACAAGACCTTGGACCAGCACTCCTTTACCACAGACTCCTTTGAGTCTGGGTGCATAACAGTTTTCAAGTACATAAAAGGTTGTTACAAGGAGGAGGGAGGAAAATTGTTCTCCTTAATCTCTGAGGATAGGACAAGAAACAATGGGCTTAAATGGCAGCAAGGGCAGTTTAGGTTGGCCATTAGGAAAATCTTCCTAACTGTCAGGGTGGTTAAGTACTGGAATAAATTGCCTAGGGAGGTTGTGGAATCTCTATTGTCGAAGGTATTTAAGAGCAGGTTAGACAAACACCTGTCAGGGATGGTCTAGATAATACTTAGTCCTCCCATGAGTGTAGAGGACTGGACTAGAAGACTTCTCAAGGTCCCTTCCAGTCCTACAATTCTCTCTCTCCTTTTCCCTATACCTCCAGGCTGTTACCGGGTCTTGCCTCTTCTTCCGCCACAAAAAATCTGATGTAAAGGTCTTCCTTGCCTGTTGATCAGACCAAAATTTTCATTGCAATAGTCTGTGGTCTTAAGTTTTATAGATTGTTTGTTTATATATAGATATAGATATACACAAACAAACAAAAAAACTAAATTTGGGGCCAAATTTTACTGGTTGCCTGTGTGACAGGGTCCTGAGCCGGAAACCTGAGTCATCCCTCTGTCATGCCAGTGCCAATTAAGGGAGGTAGATTGGTGCTGCCTAGAGAAACCTGTGCCTGACTGGTAAAGGAGAAACAGCTGCCAGCCCGATTATCCTGGGAATGCATAAAAGCCTCAGGGGAAGGAAGCTAAGGGGATAGACAGAAAGGGGGGAAGCCAGGGAGTGGAAGGAGAGTGTCTCTTTTGGCTGTAGCAACTGGGAAGTCCTTCAGATGGCAATTCCCTTGCTGTATATGGTGAGATTACATGCTGTAAATAAACTGCATTGGTGATTGCTTCCTTCCCCCACTGCCTCTTGCCTGTCAGGGATGCCTAAGGAAAGCCCGAGACCCTGTGGCCAGGAGGTGGGGAGCACTGCATGTACCAAAGCCCTGCATAGTGCTGGCATGGGGGAGCCTCTCCGCCCCTCAGCTAAGCTCTGGAGTCAGGGGGAGCAATTTCCAGACTGTTCACAAACTGACCCTGCAGGCTCCACAGCAGCCCCTGGGGAAGGGGTTTAGCACCTGGCCCTGGGTCCTGCCCCCAGGGAGCCCGGGGCTGCTCTCTCCCCTACTGAGCCACCTCTCTGGCTGGGTTCCCTGGAGCCCCTGCAGTCGGGTGCCCTGGGCCCTGGTGCACAATGCATCCTTGGGGCTTAACCCCTTCCTGCCCATGTTGTAGCCGGAGGCGGCTGGGTCATGTTGGTGGCCAGCAGCAGAGACACGGGCCAGGTCATCCCTTCCCCACCTCCTCCCCCTGCGGTTGGAAGCAACTCCTTTCCCTCCCACACAGTGCTGAAAGGCTGTTGTTGGTCATATTCTGGTGTGAAGCCTGGTAGAAATCTGGGGGAGGGGGTATGTGACCCTGCATGCCCCCTACCTGTTGCCCGGGGAAGCTGTGGTAGCAGGTACTAGGAGAGGCAGGTCCATCCTGGGGAACCAGCCAGGCATGGAGGGTGAAGAGAAATGGGTAGGGAGGGTGGGGTCAGTTGCTCACCCCCCCCCGTGTGAGAGAGGGGTACGGAAGAGTGTGTGTCTGTGTGTGGGGAGAGGGGGGGAGAGTAGGGGTGTGTCACCCTTCCCTGTGTGAACCCTAAAGCCTTAAAGATAAGAAGGTAAATAAAAATAATCCAACTATGCTGTATTTTTAACAGGGACTCAGTTAGTTTGATAGTAATTTGAACGTTTGTACTGCATAGTTCTGCTTGAGTGCCGTTGAACTCGCTTGAATATGTCCTGTGTTCAGCATAAGGAAATATGGTCACCCTACATATGGATAAATAGAAATCAACAGTTATATAAAATAGGATTTTTTTAAATCCACAAAATTTGGAAGAGATATAAACCACCCTTCCCTAGAACATATAAACCACCCCAGACCTGGGGAGCAGGGTTTTGAAGAAATTTCCCTTACTATAGATTATTTCTTAGGCCTGGTCTACACTAGGACTTTAATTCGAATTTAGCAGCGTTAATTCGAACTAACCGCTCAACCATCCACACCAGGAAGCCATTTAATTCGAACTAGAGGGCTCTTTAGTTCGAATTTGGTACTCCACCCCGACAGGTGGAGTAACGCTAAATTCGACATGGCTAGCTCGAATTAGGCTAGGTGTGGATGCAAATCGAACTTAGTAGCTCTGGGAGCTATCCCACAGTGCACCACTCTGTTGACGCTCTGGACAGCAGTTGGAGCTTGGATTCTCTGACCAGCCACACAGGAAATGACCCGGGAAAATTTGAATTCATTTTCCTGTCTGGGCACTTTGAATCTGACGTCCTGGCTGGACATCGGGGCGAGCTCCGCAGCACCTGCAACGATGCAGAGCTCTCCAGCAGAGGAGTCCGGCCAATCCAAGAATAGAAAGAGGTCCCCAGCATGGACTGACCGGGAAGTCCTGGATCTGATCGGTGTGTGGGGCGAGGAGTCTGTGCTGTCGGAGCTGCGCTCCAGCAAGCGGAATGCAAAGACCTTCGAGAAGGTCTCCAAAGCAATGATAGAGAAAGGATACAGCCGGGATGCAATGCAGTGCCGCGTGAAAATCAAGGACCTGAGACAAGGCTACCAAAAAGTCAGAGCGGCAAACGGACGCTCCGGAGCCCTGCCCCAGACATGCTGCTTCTACGAGGCACTGCATGCCATTCTAGGTGGGTCTGCCACCACTGCCCCACCAGTGACCGTGGACTCAGTGGATGGCATAGTGAACCTGGACAGTTCCTCCTCGATGTTCGCCGATGTGGAAGATGAGGAAGGGTCTGTGGAGGACGGCGCAGGCGCCAGCCAACACAATACCGCTTTCCCTGACAGCCAGGATCTCTTCATCACCCTCACAGAGATCCCCTACCAACCCTCCCCGGCCGTTAACCCGGACTCTGAATCAGGGGAAGGATCAGGCGGTAAGTGCTATAAACATGTAAACATTTATTTTTTATAAAACAGGTATAAAAATAGAAATACTATATATAAAATTTTCAATGAAAAACTATATGAAAAGTAGGTCCACACATATAGGGATTGAACAATAATCCTCCAGGGACAATTCAAGAAAGGTCTCATTTAGGTCCTCGAAAAGCCTCCGCAGGAGGTTCCTGGGGAGAGGTGCCTTGTTGGGTGCTCCGTGGAAGCACACTCTTCCGCGCCAGGACATCCTTATGTAGATGGGAATCATCGCCTCGACAAGCATGGCCGCATATGGTCCTGGTCTCTGCAGGGCTTCCCTTAGCATCCGCTCTTTGTGACTCCGAGGGACCCGCATCAGGGTGATCTCGTTCATGAAATGCTGTATCTAATTAGGGCAATTAGTGTATTGTTACTGTTGTGAATGGTTGACTTTTACTTTGCATAACAATGACCCTCGCTTAACAGCCACGTGTTATAGGCCACATAGGAAAAGCTTACATTGATCTTTCCCGGGCACTGGCGGGAGTGGCTGGAAAAGGGTCAGAGTATATGATTTCCAGATTGCCTTTAGCGGGAGGGCACAGCTATCCATTAACTGATAAGCAGAATGTACTGTAAGGCTTACCAGGACTGTCTGCTAGATGGATTCAGCTGTCTCTCCCCACTTGTCCGCTCTCCTGTGCAATGCCGCAGCCAATGAGAGCGTATTCCGAAATCTCGAACTTGTCCTGAGATCTCGTGAGACTTGTTGCCCTGTATGGTCTTGTTCAGAGAAACTGACTAGACTGTGTTCACTGTTCGCAAACATGTATCTGTTCAAGGAAATCAGTTACTTTTCCCATCATACAGCTTCGGCTCTTTCCCGGACTGCCCCGGCATCCCCCTCGCAGAGGCTGGCGCAGAGGTGGCGAAAGAAAAAGACTAGGGACGAGATGTTCGCAGAACTGATGGCTTGCTCCAGAGCCGAGGCGGCAGAGCAGAGACAGTGGAGGGAGACCCTATGTCAACAGCATCGCACACACATCGAACGGGAGGACAGGTGGCGGCAGGAAGACCAGCAGGCGACTCAAACGCTGCTTGGGCTAATGAGGGAGCAAACGGACACGCTCCGGCGCCTTGTAGATGTTCTGCAGGACCGCAGGCAGGAGGACAGAGCCCCCCTGCAGTGTATCTGCAACCGCCCTCCCCCGCCAAGAAGTCCTGCCCCCCCCTCACCCAAAAGTACAAGGCGGGGCGGTAGGGGCCGTGAGAACTGTCACTGCACCACTGCATAGCGCTAATGTACCACACACCTCTCACGCTATAAATTTGTAGAAGTGCTTCCCTTACAGGCTCACCCAGTCCCAAATCCAAGTTTCATCCCCCCAGTGTGTATTAGATTATTAAAAGCTGTTTGCTGTTATTCACTGTTTCGGTCACGTCTTTCGTGTCAGAGGATTTTTTTGTGTATGGGGGGGAGGGGATTTATAATTGCACGGTATAGCCTACATTACCAGGGTACAGACTTGGGGCCATGATCAACTGCAGGGCACACACACACTGCAGTCAGTAGGCACCAGGGTCACTCTGTGTGGTGTATGCTGCCCCGGGTCATTCTGTGATGTGTATGCTTGTCCAGGGTCCTAGCGCCTGCCACCCCCTTAATGTTAAGGCACGCTGCCCTTACCATGCACTTCCACCGTAGCAACGAGCCTCTCCGCTGCCCTGAGCCCCAACAAGAGCCCTCATCCACGGACAGATACTCACCCTTCCCCCTCACCCCTTCCTACGCCCAAACCCGCAGCCCACTGCCGTCATCCAAACCCCTATCCAAAGAAGGCACCACTCGCCCCTTCCTGCAAACCCACCCCTTCCTGCAAACCCTTCCCTTCATGCACAACCACTTGCAACCATCCCCCACCCCAGAGACCTATGTAGGAGCAGGAGGATGTCATTCCTCTATGGAACAAGCGGTCTGTACATCAGTGCACACCGTGCCCAGCACAGTATGCGTCCATGTTTCAACACCTGAACAGAAATGCAAAGTAAAACAAAGATTTATTAATAATGAATGTTACAATTAATTTGCTTTAAAACGTGCTTTGGAAGTGGGGGAAACTTGGAGAACGGGGTATGTAACCGCAGATCGAAATCGACACATACAGACACAGGCCCAGGGTCAGTTTCTCTTGAAAGCAAGTGGAGAGTCATAGGTTACCCTGCTCTCCGAGGAAACTTGCTTTCAAAGCCTCCCGGATACACAGCGCTTCCCGCTGGGATATTCTCTTGGCACGGGTGTCTGGCTGAGCGTCAACTGCAGCCAGGCGATTTGCCTCAACCTCCCATCCGGACAAAAAGGTCTCGCCCTTGCTCTCACAGAGATTGTGTAGCACACAGCAAGCAGCAATAACTACGGGGATATTCTTTTCGCTGATGTCCGAGCGAGTCAGTAAGCTCCACCATCTCCCCTTGAGACGTCCGAAAGCACACTCCACCACCATTCTGCACTTGCTCAGCCGGTAGTTGAAGAGTTCCTTCTCTCTGTCCAAGGCGCCTGTATAGGGCTTCATGAGCCAGGGCATTAGCGGGTAGGCTGGGTCCCCGAGGATCACTGTAGGCATCTGCACATCCTCAACCGTTATTTTGTGGTCCGGGAAGAAAGTACCTGCCTGGAGGCGTTTAAACAGACCAGAGTTCCTGAACACACGCGCGTCATGAACCTTGCCTGCCCACCCAACGAAGATGTTGGTAAAACGTCCCCTATGGTCTACCAGTGCTTGCAGCACCATTGAAAAGTAGCCCTTTCGGTTAATGTACTCGCTGGCCTGGTGGGCTGGTGCCAGGATAGGGATGTGAGTCCCATCTATAGCCCCACCGCAGTTTGGGAATCCCATCGCGGCGAAGCCATCTATGATGTCCTGGACGTTTCCGAGAGTCACTACCTTTGAGAGAAGTTGCTGAACGATTGCGTGGGCTACTTCAATCACAGCAACCCCCACGGTAGATTTGCCCACTCCAATGTGGTTCGCTACTGACCGATAGCTGTCTGGCGTTGCAAGTTTCCAGAGGGCTATGGCCACTCGCTTCTGCACACTCAGGGCTGCTCGCATCCGGGTGTCCTGGCGCTTCAGGGCAGGGGACAGCAAGTCACAGAGTTCAAGGAAAGTGCCCTTGCGCATCCTGAAGTTTCGCAGCCACTGTGATTCATCCCAGACCTGCAGCACTATGCGGTCCCACCAGTCCGTGCTTGTTTCCCGGGCCCAGAATCGCCGTTCCACACCATGAACTTGACCCATTGCCACCATGATCTCCACTGTGCGGCGTACCCTGCTTTGTGAGAGGTCTGCGCCACTCTGTGAATTCCTGTCCTCATCGCGCTGCCGGAGCCTCCTCGTACGATTTCTCAGCAGCTGACTGTGGAAGAGGTGGACAATAAGGTGCGAGGAGTTGACAACGGCCATAAGTGCAGCGATGATCGCAGCGGGCTCCATGCTCGCAGTGCTGTGGCGTACGCGCTGTAACCGACAAGAGAAGGGCGCGAACAGATTTCCCGCCGGAGCTTTCAGGGAGGGAGGGCGTGATTGACGGTTCAATGACAACAGTTACCCAAAAGCACCCTCGACACATTTTTCCCCCAGGAGGCATTGGGAGCTCTACCCAGCATTCCAATGGGCAGCGGGGACTGCGGGAACTGTGGGATAGCTTCCCACAGTGCACCGCTTCCAAAGTCGACGCCAGCCCCGTTACTGTGGATTCAGAAATTCGAATTAGTGTATTTACTGTGGATACACAAATTCGACTTCATAAGGTCGAATCCACAAATTCAACTTAAGTAGATTCAAAATAGTCTTGTAGTGTAGACAAGGCCTCAGTTGCCTATTTCAGGGTTTCTTGTAGCCACTGGTACTGGCCACTGTTGGCGACAGGATACTAGACTAGCTGGACCATAGGTCTTAGCCAGTCTGGCAATTCCTATTATCGGAAATGCTGACTTGTTGTTGATGTTTATTGCTTAGCTACTATGTCCATGAAATGTTAATGTAGAACAGGAGCAAATAATTGCATAGAGAACAAAATGGAATAAACACTGGATTATGCATTGAGCACAGGGGGATATGACAGTTTAAATGGCTCTGTTTAACAGTGACATTACAGTATCAAGTTAAATCATATATGACCTAAAATGCTTCTTTCTGTGGTGAATAGCAGTAGACTTGGAATCTGTTTGAATTTAAGGCTCTGTTAACCAAAAAATGCCTATGCAGGAGATGCAGTCAGTGTTAGTTATTTATTGACCTGGAGGTTTTTAAGTGAACACTCCATTGTATGAGGAAACTCGATAGCAATGGTGATTTGACCCATTTTGTGCTATGATATACTGGGGTTTAACCAGCTTTTGTGTGCAAGGCCAACAGATTGTTCAGAGCAAACTTCATCAGCAAATGCTATGAAAGGTACCCAGCCAACTGGATACAGACATCACCCTGGGGTTGCATGTGCTTGCTCCCTCTGAGCCAATCACATCACTACTTCCATTTGACTCTTTTCTATTATTTTTAAATGTTGAGAGCTAGCTGAGCGTGGTTCATTTAAGAATATAATGCTCTATGACATGTAATAGGTTCTATGAACTAACATCCCTCTTAGTAAGTCCAATTTGTGTGTAAAATTGGAGTGAACTGGATTGCTTTCTTGAATTTTTCTGATACTGGTGCTCTTTCCATTTCCCTCGCTGACCTGATCACAGAATGCCATGTGGTGTAGATATGAACATGCAGAAGGGCAGACAGGATAGTTCTCCAAAGTAAACTTGACTTGTACATTTTTAAGTTAATGTGATTGGCAAACTTATTACAAATAATCTAAAACCTTGTTGATCCTGGAGCCAGCCTTTATGACTGGGGTAATATTTTACAAGGTACTATATATGTTTATTTAACGTTTCTTCCTCTGGACAAAAACACATCTCCATGAAATGGGTTGGGGATGCCTATGGGGAAAGATGCTCCTTTCCTGTAGGTCATATAGAATTGTAAATCTTCTGTACTACCCTCCAGTACATCAGCTCAGTAAGCAGATGGTGGCTTTAGAGGGAACTTGTGCATTTTAGTGGAGCTGGTTCCCTGGGTTGTGAACCCAGGGTAGGTGGCCAAGGGCTCTGGACCGGAGGGGCATTTGGAGTAGCCATGAAGGTGGAAGCCAGGGAGTTCAGGGGAAGTCCAGGGGGATTGTCCTGCCCTGCCCCATGGCAGCTCCGTGAAGCCTCTCCCTCAGCCCCGGCATGGGGCTGGCTCGGGTACTTGGTCCTGCTAGTGAAGGCAGGGGTCTGGACTTGATGACCTTTCAGGGTCCTTTCCAGTTCTATGAGAGGTATATCTCCATATATATAATATAAATTTTTTTTTATTTATATTTGCCACTGATCTTTGTTCCTACAGAAATAATATTGGCTCCATGTATTTGCTGATGAATGGGAAATCCCAGTAACTGCCATTGCACAGCACTA